>NC_086451.1:440151325-440480075 GCF_028390025.1 Pseudophryne corroboree
TAGCCCTGCGATCGCCTCTGCCTAATTGAGGCGTTTGGATGCGGCTTAGGGGGCGCGGTCCGGGCAAAGCAGGCGTGCCCAGACCGTTGGGAGGGCGGGCCGCGGCGGCTGCGTGACGTCATGCAGGAGCTGCGCTGGTAGGGAGCTACTCTTCCAGTACAAGAGCATTGTCGCTGTGTGATGCTTTTGTACTTTGGGGGGGGGGGCGATAGGTCCTGACATGTGGGGCGGACTAGCCCTGTGATGGGTGTCCCGCCGCATGTTAGGGAAGCTGATCGCAGATGTGCTAAATTTAGCACATCTATGATCAGGTCTGAATTAGGCCCATAGGGAGCCTTACGTTCTCTTTCATTGCATCGGTAAAGTTTTTCATATAAAGTTACGTTGCTAGTAACTGACACTGATCCTACTGCCAACAATAGCTGTAAATCATTCATCAACAGTGATCTATTGTTCCTCTAACAAATCTGACCTAACTTTTATCTGGAGTCAGATATAACTGTTTTAGTCATATACAGTAGTCATAGTGATACTGTGCAGAGCCATTGAATAACTTGCTGCTGTTGCCGTAGGAGATGTCTAGGTAGATTAGATGCTAAGGGATGCCCCGTCTTAGCCACGATCACATCCAAATTTTTGTAGGATTTTATGCCTGGAGAATACTTATTTGCGGTACAGTGGAGTGTTACTCAGTGCTGCCAGAACATACAGCCATATACTAAAAGCTTCATATTCATATTTACAGGTCTTATTGGTACTCTGACATTTGTTCAACCTCTTCCTGACACCTTAGTCATATACCAGAGAGAAAAAGGAAACTTGACAGTGTCTATTTTATACAGTAAGTATTGTTATGTCATACACAAGGGGCCTGATTCCGAGTCGCAAGCAAGGCGGGCACAATCCATGCCTACATTGTGAATCGGAACCCCCAGCCACCTGGTCGTGAGAGCAAAATGAAAATGGCGTGCACTCTGCCTGTGCCCAACTCAGATTAGGTGGGAACTCTGGCTACATGCCATTGACGCACCCTGGGGGGGCTTCTCCTCCTCCCTACCATTGCCCAGTAACGCCTATTCAGCTGTAGGTGGAAAGTGACTCAGAATTACGTGCATGCGCAGCTTGCTAAAACTTGCTAAACTGCAAGTTATAACTGCTAAAAAGATGCGCCCATACAGAGGGCCTAATTCCGACCTGATTGGGCAAAATCATGTGCACTGCAGGTGGGGCAGATATAACGTGTGCAGAAAGAGTTACATTTGGGTGAGTTATATTGTTTCTGTGCAGGGTAAATACTGGCTGCTTTATTTTTACACTGCAATTTTGAACAAACCTGCCCCACCTGTAGTGAACAATTTTGCTGCTGTGATCAGGTCTGAATTAGGCCCTTAGACTGCTGTGCAACTCAGAATCAGTGGGATATTCTATAATAAGTACTATTTTCTTATGCAGGCAGTTTGCAACATGCAGTAACCCATAGCAACCAGACATTGCCTTCATTGTCTAACTTACATTAGGAAAATAGCTAGTTACTGAAAACATCACATAGGGTCACCACCCCCCAGCACTTAGCCCTTTGGGGGAGATTCATCAAACCTAGATAAATAAAGAGAAGAAAATGAAAAGTTAAAAGTTAATAAGTATACTTTTCCAGTCTTCTTACTATTAGTTTAGGACAGGAAGGGCGATTCTCGCTTCTATTGTACAATTTCTTAAACCTCATATACTCTTCAAAGTATTGGATTTGCCATTGAATAGCATCTTTATAAGTAACTAATGCAGCCAGTTTAGGAATTGGGTTTTGCTGTTTGGATGATATACTGTAGTCTGTTTGCACAATAATAACGATTAAACCTTGTCTAACTTGTACCTCCCTTCTCTTCCCAGTCAGATCAACTTCAGTTCCAGAATCAGAAATGGAGCATTTTAGACAATATGTTAAATGCAAAGACTTTCCCTATTTCAAGGAGTTTCCTGTCGCCAAAGATTATGGTACGGAACTAATTTTGTTACAGTTTGCCGAAAATGACAAAACCAATGGTTGGCATGTACAAGGGTCAGATAATTCTGCCTTACAGTAAATAAGCAAGGCTAAACTCATTCTTAGAGCCTTGTCAAATCTATGTTGTAAAGAAATTATTTAAACAATAGACAGACAGAAGAAGCAGATCGTGGAACAGTGAAACGCGTTGCATGATTATGCTTTTTTATTAAACGTTGTATTGGCTTTGTGAGCAATCAAATGAACACCCCAGTTAGTATATAACACTACAAACAAAGATTTCCATGATTGAGACTATACTGATAATCTTTCATTATTATTTTTTTATATCGCTCACAGGTAAAGAGTAAGAAAGATAATCAATTCCCAAGTATCAAGCCATTGATTGTTATGTAACAGATTGACAGGAATAAGAGCACATAATAATTTAGGGCTTGAAAACTCCAGATCTTAGTCTGCCTTATACAATGATATTAGCTATCATTACCGGGTGGTCTTCAGGTTGCCGGAGCCCGGCAAAACATACTACACCCATCATTACCACTTACCACAGTGGTAACTATAACACATCAGAGCTAATTTCTAGTGCTGGCTAAAAATATATTTAATTTATTCATATATGCCCTTTGTAACTTACAGGGAAGTTCTACTTCTACTGGCCTGCTCTAGACCACCATTTATATAATTTCCAGAACCCTTATTTGTATTGGAAATATATGTGCACACAGGGCCACCATCAGGTGGGGACTGCCGGGACTGCTGTGCTGGACCAAGACCGAGAGGGGGCCCACCTCTGCAGCTGTGGATGAGGGTCTAACTATATAGAAATGTCCTCAACAATATGGCCACCGTCATGGAGGAGACAAAACAACCGACAATATGGACTAACAAATACATAGGAACACAAGGAAGCATCACGTTTAACATTAGTCAGAGATAAAACCAATATTATGTTGGCAGGATCATAGCCAGACCATCTAGCACATTGGGAAACTCTTGCTGACAACACAATGGTGAGGCAGTATATACCTCTTGTGAGAGGTTGGTGGCTGGGGTTTGTGTGTGTGTGTGAGGGGAAAATGGATGTGGTAGGGATGGTGTATACATGTGAGAGGGAGGTGGATAGGGCAGGGCTGTGGTATATGTGTGAGAAAGAGATGGCTGGGGCAGGGCTGGGTTTATCTGTATGAGAGGGAGGTGGTTGGGGTATGTGTGTGTGTGTGTATGTGTGAGAGAGGTGGAGCTGCCATGATTGTATTTATATATCACACTGAGGTGGCAGAGGCAGGACTTGGGTATCTATATGTGTGAGAGGGAGGTGGCTGGGGCAGGAGTAAAGATGTGTAATTGATAGGTGGCTGGGGTATATATGTGTTAGAGGGATGTGACTGAAGCAGGGCTAGGATATCATATAATGTATAGGATAGATTGACGTGTTATAATAACTCCAACACCCCCCCGCAGCCCAGACTGTCAACTTATTTAAAACTGGTTTACGCACCAAGAGATACCCCAACCCTGCTGCTGCTCCACCCACATCCCCCTGCTGCCCACCGCAGGGTGGTGGTGGGGGGGTCCTCTGTATATTTTGTCAGTTCCAAGACCCGTAATTTGTGATTGCAGCCCTGTGTGCACATTGACCGGTAGTGTGGCTTATTGAGAGTAGTAGGTACAGCTGTACTTACAAGTGTTTTTAAACACTTTCACACTGACATATATTTAATCATGTTCAGCACATACACTGCAACTTGCCTACTAAAAATCACGTTGGTTTACTGGATACCAGTAATGTTACCATTATAAACTAGATAGTTATCACACTGGGGTCAGGACCCAAACAGACGCTACCAGTACACCACACACACACACACACACACACACACACACACACACACACACACACACACACACACACACACTCACTCACTCACTCACTCACTCACTCACTCTCTCACTCTCACACTCTCTCTCTCTCTCTCTTTTTCTCTCTCTCTCTCTCTCTCTCTCTCTCTCTTTCTAATGTGCAAAAGTTTTAGGCAGGTCTGGAAGAAATGCTGCAAAGTAAGAATGCTTTCAAAAATAGAAGTGTTATATGTTATTAGTTTCTTTTTTTATCAATTAACTAAATACAAAGTGAATGAACAGAAGAGAAATCTAAATCAAATCAATATTTGGTGTGACCACCCTTTGCACACAGTTTTTTTCAAGGAACTTGGCAGAGAAGTTGTTCCAGACATCTTGGAGGACTAATCACATCTGTGGATGTAGGTTTGCTGAAATCCTTCGGTCTCTTCATGAAATCCCAGACAGACTCAATGATGTAGAGATCAGGGTTCTGTGGGGGCCATATCATCACTTCCAGGACTCCTTGGTGGTCATTCCGAGTTGTTCGCTCGCTAGCAGTTTTCTGCAGCCGTGCAAACGCTAGGATCGCAGAGCGGCGGCAACATTTTTTTGTGCAGTTTTAGAGTAGCTCAATACCTACTCAGCGCTTGCGATCACTACAGACTGTTCAGTTCCTGTTTTGACATCATGAACACGCCCTGCGTTCGCTCAGCCACGCCTGCGTTTTTCCAAACACTCCCTGAAAACGGTCATCTGCCACACAGAAACGCCCTCTTCCTGTCAATCACTATGCGGCCAGAAGTGCGACTGAAAAGCTTCGCTAGACCTTGTGTGAAACTACATAGTTCGTTGCAATTGTACGACGCGCGTGCGCATTGCGCCGCATACGCATGCGCAGAAGTGCCATTTTTTGCCTCATCGCTGCACAGCGAACGATTTGCAGCTAGCGATCAACTCGGAATGACCCCCTTGTTCTTCTTTATGGTGAAGATAGTTCTTAATGACATTGGCTGTATGCTTGGGGTCGTTGACCTGCTGCAGATTAAATTTGGAGCCAATCCGACGCCATCCTGATAGTGCAGCATGAATGACAAGAACCTGCCTGTATTTCTCAGCATTGAAGCAGAAAGAATAACATTAATACAGTATATTTAGTAAATTAAATAATGTATACAAAGTATTATTTATTATATAAGCCAGTGGTTCCCAACCTCGGTCCTCAAGGCAATTTAACAGGCCAGGTTTTAAGGCTATCCATTCTTAAGCACAGGTGACTTAATTAATACCTCAGTCAGTTTGATAATACCACCCGTGCACAAACATGGCTATCCTTAATACCTGTACTGTTGGGGTGCATTGAAGACACCCTGATAAAGAGTGACTATGCATTTTACAAGAATATTGCAAGACATTAGATTGTACCTGAAGCCAAGACCCGTAATGCGTTTTCTCTTGTATATAGCACAGAAATGTTTTGGACTATTTGAAGAGCCGAAACATCTTGAGGAAATTCAGGTTTGTGTCTTCTTATGCCTTGTTTAGTGTCCCTATGTATCAGATATTGGGGTCTATTCATGAAGCAGTGAAAAGTGTGAAGAAGTGAGCCTGTGGTGAAGTTGCCCATGGCAACCAATCATATACAACTGTATAGTAAGCAAATTATAAATGTTACGTCAATGCTGATTGGTTGCCATGGGCATCTTCTCCACTGGCTCACTTCTCCATTCTTTTCACTGCTTCATGAATAAACTCCTTTATTACTTAGCTTCTCTTGTTCAGCACTATTTGAAGGTCACATAAACATACTTATTAAGTAGTTTAGGTAAAGGCTAAGGGGTGGTACCATAAATGTTATTTTTGTCATGCAAAATATCACAATATGAAACAATGACATTCAGTGCTGTAGCTGAACGGTAATCCGCCCTGTTCCAGCCACGCCACCGAACGTGTGTGGTATGGAAGGTAGATAGTAACTAGGTCGACAGTGTCTAGGTCGACCACTATTGGTCGACAGTAACTAGGTCGATAGGATCTCTAGGTCGACAGGGTCTTTAGGTCGACAGGTCAAAAGGTCGACATGAGTTTTTTATGTTTTCTTGGTGTCGTTTTCTTCGTAGAGTGACCGGGAACCCCAATTAGTGCACCGTGTCCCCTCGCATTTGGGCAAGGTGCCTCACTCCGCTACCGCTTTGCTCGGCACAGATTACCATTCCAATCATAGTCCACGTAAATCGTTACGTATGAAAAAGTTCAAAAAAAGAAAAAAATTGTGAAAAACTAATGTCGACCTTTTGACCTGTCGACCGAGACCCTGTCGACCTAGTTACTGTCGACCAATAGTGGTCGACCTAGACACTGTCGACCTAGTTACTGTCGACATAGAGGCCGGATCCCCCACCGAACATGTGTCATCATGAAGCCTCTAAGAGGGGACGGGTCCATCGGGGACCAGCAAAGAGCTCTGTGGCAGCCCTTCCATGTACCCTCCAAGCAAAATGCTTGTGCCACAGGCCACCTCCTAGACCCTGCGCCCTGGGCGGCGGCACAACGCAAATACGTTTCATTATTGTGTTTCATTAGAATTATGGGCCAGATTCTGAGTTACAAGCCAAAAAAACAAATAAGTAACTGTGAACCTGGATAAAACCATGGTGCACTGCAAGTGGGGCAGATGTAACGTGCAGAGAGAGTTAGATTTGGGCGGGGTGTGTCCAAACTCATGTCTAAAGTGCAGTGTATAAAAAAAATAAAGCTGTCCAGCATGTGTGGGCTACATGTGAAATCAGCCAGTATTTACCCTGCATGCAAAATCATAAATATAGCTGTACCCTTTGCATTGCGGCATGGCCTGTTCCAGGTGTAAAGATACTGACTCAGATGCATCATCGCTTGGAAAGTGATAAAATGGAGAGTGAAAAAGTACCAGCCAATCAGGTCCTAACTACCATGTCACATGCCGTGTTTGAAAAATAGCATTAGCAGCTGATTGGCCGGCACTTTTTCACTCTCCATTTGATCACTTTCCAAGCAATGATGATGCATCTAGCCAACTTGCTCTTTCAACGTTCCAACCATTTTATGCACATAACCTTCTTCTCTCCCTTCCTGCTGTAGGATGATTTCACCTCTTTGCATCTTCTGGCAAAGTCTTCCAGTGCTGCCGACCACCATTACAACCTTAGAATCCTGTATACCGCAAGGCTGGAGATCAGCAATGAGCTGGGAGAGTATACCATACGGGAAATCATCACCGCGTGAGTTTTTCTTTTATGTCTCATCCCTCAGTGATCACAATGCTCCCACTTGTGAAAGTACCGATACCTGCTTCGATCCCTCCATTGCAGCCCGCAGCTGCATCCCCATAGGTTTCTATGGGGGATGCGATGCTGCCCGATGTAGCAATATAAACAGTCCCGATTATTGGCCCTCCTGATTGGAGTAACCCGTTGTAGCGCATGTAGTTCCTGCAGGGAACCCTCCGCTGGAAATGAACCCTGATCGCGCATGCGCAGAAGGCCGGGATGCGCACTCTGCACATTTTGGAGCCCCTGTACCGGCCTGTGCTTGGCGATACATTCACCCGAATATTGCGCCCAGATCGCATTGCAAATGCCATCATTGATAAATGGGCCCCTATGTGTGTTCACTTTTCACGCCACTTTACTGAATGTTTTAGTCCAATAATTTTGCTCATGTGAAAATAAGGCATCTTTTTGCAACCACAGTACCACAAAGAATGCAGTACCCAAAGAATGCCCAAAATATTACCTAATTTAATGGACATTGGGGGTAATTCAGAGTTGATCGCAGCAGCAAATTTGTTAACAGTTGGGCAAAACCATGTGCACTGCAGGGGGGGCAGATATAACATTTGCAGCAGGGCCGGTTCTATAACTTGTGGTGCCCAGGGCGAACGTTTCCTGTGGCGCCCAGGGCGAACGTTTCCTGTTGTGCCCCCCACCCCCCCAGGTAAAACAGAGTTGTGCCCAAAAATAGGGGCATGGCTTCTTCATAGGGAAGGGGCATGGCCACAGTTATCCCCCTGTAGCTGTGCCCCCAGTAGATTTGCCCCCCAGTAGCTGTGCCCCTTGTAGCTGTGCCCCCTGTAGCAATGCCCCCTAGCTGTGCCACCTGTAGCAGTGCCCCTTGTAGCCGTGCCCCCAGATTATTTGCCCCCTGTAGCTGTGCCCCCTGTAGCAGTGCCCCCAGTAGTTGTGACCCCTGTAGTAGCGCCGCTTGCAAACACCAAAAAACAAAACAAAACAATACTTACCAGCCCCGCTCCTGCTGCCGGACCGCTGCTGCGCTGTCCTCCGTCTCTGGCTGCCGCTCCTCTCAATGGGAGAGACGTCATGACGTCTCTCCCATAGCAGCGCTGCACAAACACTAGAGGTCAATTATGACCTCTAGTGTCTATCACTGGAGCTGGCTGCAGGCGGGGAGAACGGGGATCAGGGGTAGCGGCTCTTGCCACGGTGGCGGCGGCGCCATCGGGGCAGCGGCGCCCCGGGCAAAAAGCCTGCTTGTCCGTGGCAAGAGCCGCTACTGATTTGCAGGGAGAGTTAGAATTGGGTGGGTTATATTGTTTATGTGCAGGGTAAATACTGGCTGCTTTATTTTACACTGTAATTTAGATTTCAGTTTGAACACACCCCACCCAAATCTCTCTCTCTCTGCACATGTTATATCTGCCCCCCTGCAATGCACATGGGGGGTCATTCCGACCCGTTCGCACGCTGCTGTTTTTCGCAGCAATGTGAACGGGTCGGTTCTGCGCTTGCGCGGCGGCCGTAATGTACAGGCGCGTTGTTGCCCAGCGACGGCCGTCGCTGGGCAACGACAAGAAGCCCGAAGAAAGCTATCGCTGCCTCGATCGCAAGACGATTGACAGGAGGAAGGCGTTCCGGGGCGTCAATTGACCGTTTTTTTGGGAGTGGTGCGGTGAACGCAGGTGTGTCCAGGCGTTTGGAGGGCGGATGTCTGACGTCAATTCCGGGACCTGCAACGCTGGAATCATCGCACAGGGTAAGTAAATCTTACCCTGGTGTAGTTCTACACAAAACTTTTTTTTGCATAGTAGGGCTGCGCAAGCGTTTGCAGCCATGCTATGCAAAAAAAACCTCCCCCATAGGCGGCATCTAGTTGATCGCACGGGCAGCAAAAAGTTGCTACGTGCGATCAACTCGGAATGACCCCCATGGTTTTGCCCAACTGCTAACAAATTTGCTGCTGCGATCAATTCTGAATTAGGCCCATAGCTCCTTGCTGGCCTCCTGGATCTTGTAGTTCCAACGTACCTAAAAACACAGTCACATTGTCAAATAAAGTTTATTTGAACAGCATAGTTCTGATGCTGAAACCCTTCACTACTTTAATTGAAAACTCTTCAGTCTTTGCTGCAATCTAATGGGACATTTTTCTGTGTTTGTAATTCAATGGTCAATTCTCATATGTTTGTAATCCAATGGAAGGAATTTGTTGTATTGCCAGCACAACTACTTGCTGCTAACAGTCACCACTGAATGACTTTGACCTGAATATGCAGTTACTTTGCATAGTCGATAACCATTCACAAGTGGGCAGAATGTCAACAAGTCTCTGATTGTCTCAGCAGCTAATTGGAGTCTTGATCACTCCTAGTAATAGCCATTCAGAAGTGGGGGCTTGTAGTTATTGTACCTGCTTCATTGAATTTTATGGGTGGTTCTCCCATTGAATTACAAATAAGAACAATTTCCCATTGAATTGCAAACAGAAGAATTTCCCATTGGAATGCAAATACAAACAGAATCATTTCCCATTGTATAATGACAGATCAGGATTTTACTTTATAATAACTTAGTGAAAAATGCTTACATTTTCAAACATGTGTCTGTGGTTTATTTCATTGTTTAAATACTTTTGATGTAGTAGGCAAAGGTTTTAGGGACTATGGTCCATTATACTGATAACACTGAGGTTCAAAATTTGCCTCTCCAGGGGTCCCAGTCTTTTCTTTAACCTTGGTCCAGGGCTGATAATCTTTGGATTCTGCACTTACAGTAGAAGCTCCTCCAACTTCTCAGTAGAGGCAACAGGGCTTAACTGATTGGTCTATGGGGAACCTCATGACCATTTATAGTGAAACCAGTCTGGGCCGCCTAGCACTGGGGGTGGTTGAGAATTTCATTAGTGGTGGGTCTATACTGCCAAATTCTTTATTTATATATTTATGTAGGGGCAAATTTATCAAAAGTGGAAAAAGTCCTACCATGGTGAACACATTTTTCCCCCCAGTGATAGAGCTTATTTTTGCTTTGATCTATATCAGGGGTGGGGAACCTTTTTTCTACCAAGGGCCATTTGGATATTTATAAAATCCTTCGGGGGCCATACAAAAATTATCAACTTAAAAATGAGCCTGCCCCCAGTAGATATGCCCCCAGTAGTTATGCCCCAGTAGATATGCCCCCAGTCAGTAGTTATGCCCCCAGTAGATATACCCCCAGTCAGCTGTTATGCCCCAGTAGATATGCCTCCAGTTAGTATGCGCCCAGTCACTTGTTATGCCCCATTTAGATATTGCCTTTCACTTGTTATGCCCCATTAGATATGCCCACTAGTAGCGACGCTTACACACACACAATAAAAGAAAAAAACACAATACTCACCAGCCCCGCTCCTGCTTTCGGACCGTTGCCCTCCGCCTGGCCGCTTGCTCCTCAGAACTATGGGAGAGAAGTCATGACATCTCTCCCATAACACCGCACAGCCGCACACGCACACTGCCAGAGCTGGAAGCCAGAGCTCAGGAGTGAGCTCCTGCCTCCGGCTGCTACTCAGGGTAAGAAGCCAGGCGCCCACTAGTAACAAAATCTCAGCGGGCGCCCAGGTAGGGCCTGAGGTTCCCCACCCCTGATCTATATGGTAACCATCAATACCCCATTACTGATACCTTACCACAATTTAGAATAATAAGCACAACACAGGCACCCATCTGATTAAATGGATCATAGTCCTAATTTTATGGTCTAGGGGTAATATGTAATATGACTTATGATATCTACTGATATACATTTGTTAGGTATAGAAACTTAAAAAATATAGTAAGTCACAACTTTTCAGTTCCAATATGCATGCATGAAGCGGCAGTGTGGCCACATATGCTCAGACTGGCCCAGATTCTCCATTATTATTATACCCCAATCCCACCACAGAGCAGAAAGAATTCATGTCATCATCCCATCTACAATATTTAGAGATTACAAATTTACTTGATTTTCACAAAATTTCACTGCAACTTTTGCCCATCCCTACTCATTGTTTCCTGCCAGGCCGGCTGATACCACCCTGCTAGAGCTGAAGTATATCAACAAAACCAGTTCAGGTACGGTATTGTAGTAACACATGGGTGGGACACACAGAATATTTCCAGCCTTTAAACACACTGTAGTTCTGTGATTGAGAAAGGTGCCATTTAGTATCCCGTGTAACAAAACACTTAGTGGCTTGTTTACAAAGGATTTAGAAAAAGTAGAGATTCTGTTTTGTTTTATTTTGTTGTTGTTTGCACCTAAATTTACTTTCCACGTTTCACCTATTCCAGAAGTGTCAATGTGGAATTGTTGATACCTACAATGCTGTAAAATCTCTCAGCAGGGACAAGCAGTTTATACTGCATGGAGGTTGGAATGCTCAGTGGCGTTAGTCTTTTTAAAACTGGCGTTAGTCTTTTAAAAACTGATTATTATTGTTAGGATCTGCCAACCTGTCGCTGCTCCTGTACAGAGCCATGATAATGTTATGATGAGGGAGACTCTACTTAATCCAGAATGTATTATTTATTAACACTTTTACGTATATGGCACCCCCATATTCAGTTGCACTTTACAATTGATAACAAAACAGCAATAGAACAGTAATTAAACAAGACTGGGTAAGAACAGACAAAGCAGTAAGAGGCCCCTGCTCACAAGCTGCAATCTATAGTATTATAATTATGGGGTATGTTAATAGGGTTCTGGAGATGCAGTTGGACAGATGATAATTGGGCTCTGGCTGATTGGTCTGAGAACATATCATTACATATGCCATTCTGTTGTCTGCAGAAGACCTATAATTTGTTTCATTTGCGCAGCTCTCAGTGGTGTCTGGTCAGCCCTCCATGCATTCAACATCTAGGGTTAAGGTAGTCTGGAGTGCTTTGTAGCTTATTATACACCAGCTTCAACTACATTTTTGGGGAAGCTGCAGCACATTGGCCAGTTAATCACCTAGCCCCAGAATATGTTGGAATTCCATTAATGCATACTTTATGAAAGTTTTATTTTTAGCAACCACTAAATATCATAAATCCTTTTTAAGTTAAAAATTGTTGACTTAGAAAGATTTGGTGATCGTAGTGAAGGTCCTGCTCATTTTATATTTCTCATTTGATAACTCCATATACCAATGTTAGACAAATTTGGAACCTCCTCCCCTTTCTCACTATCCTGAGATACCAAGTAGGGGTGTTTAATATCCTCCATTCTTGGTATGAGGGAAATCTGTTGTTATCTTGACTCGGTCCTGGACTGGAAGCTTCATGCTCATCCTTGAAAAGCCTGTCCAAATTTAAACATTTTGGGCTTATATTTGTCCCTAACTTGTCATGATATATTGATGATATTACTATATATTGCTTTTTTCTTTATTATCTCCTCTAAGGCATGGATCCCCATTACTTTGTACTTATTATTATTCACTAATTTGGCCATCATGGACATCTGAATAGGTACTTTAATCTATGGAAAGATTCTGAAGATCGTTTGGTGGTAGAGGATTCTTCCTATCATGTGTACAAAAATAAAAGTGCTATCCACAGCTTCTAAATTATAAAATGTTAAAAATGTATTTATATTCACATAAGAAATACATAAAATGTTTCTACCCAATTGGACATCATATATATGCTTGGCTTAATTCAAATTAATACTTCAGAATACTCTATGACCACAGATAGATTAATAGTATCCATATAGAAATATTTATTTTGTTACTAAGAATATAATAGGTCATATAGCGAAATAGCGAAATCTTCAATTTGCAGATCACAATACGAGAGAGGCCTTTGAAACAATGTATCTTTGAGGCTAATTCATTACCATCCACGCGTGATAATAACGGCCCAATCCGCAATGCGATAACTGATCACATCACATGGCTGTATCAATTATCGCATGCAAGGACAGAGCTTGAGAGAAGCAATACCACTCCGCAGCCAAATCGGGGTATTTTTCACAAAATTTTTAAGGCAACTTAAGCATCTCATATGACCAGTGTGTTTCTTATTGAAGAAGTGGGATTTTTTTTTGTTTTGTTTTATTAAACATTTTTAAATGTTTAATCATATATTTACTAGGTCGGCTTAGAGTCTTAAAATTCAAGACGGAGGAGGATTTGTTTCTTCTGGGAGTAGAAAATGAGTCAGGAAAAACATTATATCTGGCATGTGAGTACATGTTTTGACTTTAAGTGGAACAGGACCCAAAATTGACAAATATCATGTAAGAAGCTTCTATATTTAATTATTGATATATATTTTTTTTAATCTTTTGCTGAACAATTAAAATATATGTGTTATTGTAAACATAACCATTTGTAAATATGTAGTTTGACAGGGGTAAATGAACAGTGACCCTTTAAAAGCATATTCCACTACTGGTAAAATTCAAAAATGTTCTTGTTGGCATCAAGTTGTGGGTGACGCTCTTGGTGCCTGCAGGGGTGTGAAAGTTTACATTTGCTGGTGGAAGGCGCAGAATGGGGATCAGGTGTTCCAAATCAATTAAAGCAGCTTCCTGGCCAATCACAATGTAACTGGTTTGTTTGGTTAGCTACTGATGAGAGTATCTGCACATTTTATATTTTGCTTTTTTAAATCCTGATGACAACGACAAGGGTCAGCTTTGAAAAGCCACCACTTAGTAAATGTAGATCATGGACTTAAATCAGACTCTGATAGAATGGGAGTATATTTTAATTTGGAATAAGTACACTTCAAATCTAATTATGATATTATAATACTTCCTTTCTGCCTTGCAGCTAAAAAGCCAACAGCAAGTCAGGCCGTAATTGAAACATTTAAGAAACAGGCCGAGTGTTTTGAAACAAAATATAATTACCTCATACCGGGTAGCATCAAGAAAGATGATGATGGTAAGTGAATTTGCATTGTTCAGGGGGGGGGGGGGGAATGATAGAAAAAGAGAAATTATCAGCTGCTGAGAATGAATTGGCAGAAATTCCCAACATTTATATAAACTGCAGTGATATGCTTTTTTTTCCATTACTTATCTTACTTATGATTGTGTCGTTAAGTCCCAACACTTATAGGCCCTACACACTAGCCGACATCAGCCAAAGATATGAACGATCTCGTTCATAAATGAACGAGAACTCGTTCATATCTTTCAGTGTGGAGGCTCCAGCGATGAACAATGCGCGGCCACACGCTCATTCACCGCTGGTCCCCCGTCGGCTGTGCATGCAGGCCAATATGGACGATCTCGTCCATATTTGCCTGCACTTCAATGGAGCCGCATGACGGGGGGAGCCGCGTGACGGGGGGAGTGAAGAAACTTCACTCCCCCCGTCACTGCCCCCCCCGCCGCCGGGTCGCCAGTCGGCCGTATCCGCCGTCAGGCAGCTCGGCGGCGGATCGGCCAATGTGTAGGGCCCTTTTGGCCCAGATTTATCAAAGCGTGGAGAGAAAGTAACAGCCAATCAGCTCTTAGCTGTAATTTTTAAAGACCGCATGTAACATGTCAGGAGCTGATCGATGGGTACTTTTTCTCTCTTAACTTTATCTCTCTCCAATCTTTGTTATTATTATTTATTTAGTTATTACCAGTTATTTATAAAGCGCACACATATTCCGCAGCGCTTTACAGAGAATTGGCCATTCACATCAGTCCCTGCCCCAGTGGAGCTTACAATCTATATTCCCTATCACATGTACACACAGACACATTCATGCTAGGGTTAATTTTGTTGGGAGCCAATTAACCTACCAGTATATTTTTGGATTGTGGGAGGAAACCGGAGCACCCGGAGGAAACCCACGCAAGTACGGGGAGAATATACAAACTCCACACAGTTAGGTCCATGGTGGGAATTGAACCCATGACCACAGTGCTGTGAGGCAGTAATGCTAACCATTACACCATCCATACTGGATCTGAGCCTTAGGCAGGGGGCAAGAAATTAAACTTTACTCTGCAGTTTGCTGTGTTGGTGAGGTTCTCTATTGATGGTTGTAATTGTGAAATAACTCATAGTATTTCCATAAATACCACTAATTGGTGGAGACCATAATATAGCTAAGATATTAGCTGGTGGCTAAAATGAATACTGCACTCATTAGCCAAGTAATGATGGGAATTACTTCTAATGCTGGTACTGCATAAACAAAAAGTAATAATCAACTTGATAAGTTTCAGTACTCCGGAACCGGCCAAGTAATACTGGGTAGAATTGAACTCCGCAATCACTGACTTCCCACATCTCATCATTCTTTAGTGCACCTGTATTTTGAAACCCTGAAACACACAGTAGTTCCGTAGTCAGAGTAAGTCCAAGCAATGCTTTCATCCTAGTGGCAAAATTAGGGGCTTCATGGGCACAACAACAAAATTATTACAAAGAGTAGACCATATATCATCAAGGAACTTGCCAGCAACCACAATCCAATTATGGGAGAACAAAATGTTTTCATGGTCAAGACTAACTAGTCATTTCTTCTGCAAGTACAAAACCACAGTTTCTGCATTAATACGTATACAAAACCAGCCTAAGGTTCAGCTACTACGCTTGTAGAGGGTAATTCAGAGTTGATCGCAGTAGCAAATTTGATATCAGTTGGGCAAAACCATGTGCACTGCAGGAGGGGGGGGGGGGGGGGGGGGGAGGCAGATATAACATGTGCAGAGAGAATTAGATTTGGGTGGGTTATTTTGTTTCTGTGCAGGGTAAATACTGGCTGCTTTATTTTTACACTGCAATTTAGATTTCAGTTTGAACACACCCGACCCAAATCTAACTCTCTCTGCACATGTTACATCTGCCCCACCTGCAGTGCACATGGTTTTGCCCAACTGCTAACAAATTTGTTGCTGCGATCAACTCTGAATTAGGCCCGTAATACCTAGAGATGCTCAGTATTGTTTCCCAGTGGGTTTCTCCACTTGGTTCTAGAAATTGGAAATTTGTGATAAATTCTTGAATTATACGTAGATTAAAAAACAAGCTAAATTTAAAGGTAAAGAGGTCTTAAATGCTCAACCTGATTCTGAAAATTTTCTGCTGAAATTGTTCCATTGTACAGTACATTTAATGTTTTACTGTGCGAACAGAGAAAATACAAAATACATTTGAATTTCTAACTCAAACTCTGATTGTGCGCTTCAAATTCAAGTTAACCACTTAACATTTATTTGATAAACCTCTTAATGGAAAAGTGGCTTTAGTGACTTTGGGGAAGATTTCTCTCAAGTTTGCAAAGAGATGAAGAAGAGAAAAATAAAGTACCAACCAATCAGATCCTGCCATTTTGTAAACACAGCTTGTAACATGGCAGTTAGGAGCTGATTGGTTGGTACTTTATCTCACGCCACTTTATTTCTCTCCAAGCTTTGATACATCTCCTCCTTATACAGTGAAGGTATGTCAGGAGTAGATGTGGGTGGCTGTTGGCCTCATGACAGGAATATCCTGCTAGTAAGGTTACAATATGTCACATGCCTCTGCAGGTTTGTTTTCATTTGGGATTGTGATGCAACCTGCTTCATTATATTGTGATGTTCTCTTGGATGTTACACAATGCTTTACATGACCTTTTGTTCTAACTACAGTAGTTTCACCATCCAGCCATCACGTTTACTCTTCTTATCTAACTCCTGCTTAAAGTCCTTCCTCAATCTACACCCCTCCCTTCTCCCAATCTCTCCTCGTTTTGCCATATTCTGGTCAGGATAACAATTTTCAGTGGTCAAAGAAAGCCATTAACCCAAAATCAGCATATCCCATCTGGCAGGGTGGCGTACGGCCATGATATTGCTGTTGATGGATTAGGAGGAATGTAATAAAGTGAGAATCGTTGTGTTAATGTGTGACTTTGGCCTTCAGGTTGCAGGATGTAACAGCTCATGACTTGGAAGATGTGGGGTGGGGTGGGGTGGGTTGTGAAGCCACACATCGTTGGCAGTATGGCGTATTTCCAGTATGTTTTTTGCAAATGAAAAAAAAAATGCCTAGTGTCCTGTCCCCCAATACCCCCCCCCCCCCCCCACCACCACCACCACCTTACTTCTGCCTAGGATGGTTTTGATATAATCAGGGGGACAATGAGCATGAGGTCTACCTGATTTTCCATTACCATCACTAGGGATTACCAACCAGAGCTGCTGACTATATAATCAGGGGGAAGGGGGCGAGAGTCATGTGTTTTGGGGATTCCCATTATCCCGTTGGAAGTGGGGCCACAAAATCAAATGCTGGTTACCCCCTTATGAACAACCAGCCCCATGCTGATAACGCTAGGAATATTCCCCACACCCCTGGCTGGTGAGAGTGGGGTTAATAATTTGTTGTAAAAAAAATAGAACTATTATTCTATAGTTTACTGACACACTACAAGGCCCAGCTAGCCTTGTGTTATGCCACAAGTTCAATCATGCCTTGGCAGACAGGGCCCCTGGCACCTTTAGTTCCCCTGTAAGAACATTATTAATATAAAGACAGGATGCACAAACCATGACGTTAGTAAAAATTCAGAAGGAGATTCCACTGAAGCATAGTGGCCCATAAAAGAGATTCCAAATATATCCCCCTACCTTTTTTTTTTTTTTAATGCACCAGGGATATCTTTACCATCCGTGCAAACCCCTGTGCCAGGGTCTTGTTCAAGAACAATCCTTGCAACAGATGTGCTGCAATGGCCCCGAGGGCTAATACAGCAGCAGCGTTGGTAGATGTTTCCAAATTCTAATCCCACCTAATCCTATCTGCTGCATCCTATTCTCTTATCCAATCTCCATCAATCAAGCGTGACTGTATCAGCTCTATTACTTGACTTGACAGAGTCCGACTTCTCATTGGCACCAGAAATAAAGTGCCTAGATATAAGGCTAGCTGATATATTACTGTCATCCTCACTTGTAGCACTAGCAGGCAAGGCAATCACAGCACTAATATCATCATCATCATCATCATCATCATTATCATCTCACCAGGCTGATGTATTGGAGGTGCATTTTATGGTATGCTGAGGGGAGACTGTCAGCATTCAGGATAATGACATCATCATACCGCAACATCTTCATCCATCTTTATTCAAATGTAGGAATACTTTGTCTGTACTGTCAGCCTCTGCTTCCACCTTTGCCACCAGATTCTTCAGAACCAGTCTTGCATTAGCTCCTTAGGCCTGAGTTGGACACAGCAGCAGCGATATTGGACGCAGTGAAGTGATTTATTTTTTTATCTGCACATACGTCTGTAGTGCACGGTGAATGAATTCTGATTATGTATGTGGAGTCACAGTTCAGAAGTAGAAATGTCAGGGGAGTTCAGGGAAAGGGGCTTGGAGGAAACAGTGGGTAACTACAGTAGAAAGACGTACAAAGATGTCGCGTCGTGTCGGAGTGTCACCAGGGCAGCCATCAAGGGGGGACTGTGGGGACTGATGTCCCGGGCCCTTACAGAGAGGGGGGCCCACCCCTGGCTTCTACCGCCAATACCTGTAGCGCTGCACCAGTCTGTGAATCAACCTCAGTCTAATGCGCAAGTAGGACTTCTTACAACAAGCCTTATTTGCAGATCAGCTCTCTGTAAATCGTTCCTGTAGGCCCGCAACGCTCCACCTATATGTAACGTCACAATGTATGACATCAAATTAGGGTGGAGCAGTGCGGCAGAATCTTTTTTTGTGGGAGGGAGGGGCCCTGTCTATTTTTGTAGTCCCGGGCCCCATAATTTCTGATGGCAGCCCTGAGTGTCACTGGTATGGCAAGGAAAGTGATTACATCCAAAGATGCTGAACATAGGAGGCCATACTCTGAGGAAGAAGCTGCATCTGCCATAGGGCTGGTGGAAGTTTTGACGCACCAAGCGGGATTTCAACATCTGTGGTCGCTGACAGTGAGTGTCTCACTCCTTGCACATTCAGGCCCATGGATCTCCACCAAGGAAGGACTTTGTAGCAGCATTAGCATAACGCCGCAACAGCTGCATCTGTCTCAGCCCCTTAATGTGCACTTTCTGCTACTATGGGGGTCATTCCGAGTTGATCGCTCGCTAGCAACTTTTTGCACGCTGCGATCAGGTTAAAACTGAGCAAAACTGCGCATGCGTATGCGCGGGCGCGTCGTATGGGTACAAAGAGGATCAGTGCTGGGCGATGAATTTAATGAAGAATCCATTCGCACAGCCGACCTCAAGGTGATTGACAGGAAGAAGGCGTTTATGGGTGTCAACTGACCGTTTTCTGGGAGTGTTTGGAAAAACGCAGGCATATCCAAACATTTGCAGGGCGGGTGTCTGACATCAATTCCAGGACCAAAAAATCTGAAGTGATCGCAGCGGCTGAGTAAGTTCAGAGCTACTCAGAAACTGCAACCAAATTTTTTGTGCCGTCGGCTGCAAAAGCGTTCACACACTTGCAAAGCGAAAATACACTCCCCCATAGGTGGCGACTATCTAATCGCAGCACAGCAAAAAGTTGCTAGTGAGCGATCAACTCGGAATGACCCCCTATGTCATTGACTTGTTTAGCTAGCAAATAAAATTCTTGATTTTCAAACAATTACTGCTGTTGTTGGTGCCTCTGAATTTGTTCCAGTTGCAACAGGGAGACAACATGGGGGCATTCCGTGCTTATTATCTTCAGTCTTGCTCTTTAATCTTTTACCAACACCAGTATCTGCTTGTTCAAGGGAACTTGCGCTGATTGTAGCATGTCTATATTTCTGCTCACTACTCTCACCGTGTCACTAGACAGCAGTTTAGTCAGTCATTTATCTTATTAGCCATATTTTGAGTCTGCATAGTTAAACCATTTCGCTTTCAAACGTGATCTGTGCAAAATCTGACCACAGTGTTGCTAATCTCTATCTCTTTTTCTCTGCAAAACTACAATACATTATTTGAAATAAGATGCACCAAGTATATGCCATTTACTCTTGCATTTCTATATTGCAGCAGCTGGCGCTTGTGCTGATAAGCTGGAGCAGAGGGTCCCCATTAAGTTCCGAGAAGTAAGTTTTTATTAGTGGTCGATGTTTAGCTTTACAGAAAGATGGAAGTTACCCTGATGGTACTCATTGTTTGTTAAGAAATATGTTGAAATAAAAAGTCACATTAGATAGTTACAGCATGTTGGCTGAATCCGTTACATGCCAGAGGTTAGTGTTTAGGTGCACATAGGGGCCTTATTACATAGAAGAGCACTGATTAGCTTTAGCACCAGACAACATTAAAGGCTTCCAAGAAAACATAAAATACCTTTCCCCTATTTCACTTTTTTGACATCTGTAACCAGTAGGCTGCAATGGGGGTGATTCATAGTAGTACGTAAATCCAATGATGTTAGAAGATCAGCTCATGCACAGGTCTTCTACTGTAAGATCTCATGCAGTTCCCCAAACTGGGTCATGTTGTTGGAAGACACAAATTTCCTGGCCTCGGCTACACAGGTAAGACGGCCATTCTGAGCAGCCTTTGGCTTTCTCTGATAGACAATACTGTAACCCTCAGGACTGATGGCCGCGATTGTGCGTCTTCGGACACAGCTCCTACATCTGCGATGCTGTCAGGAGTCGTTTTTTCATCTCAGAAGCCTTCTGCTGCATTAGCATATTAAGGCATCGCTGCTAATCCCTCCTGACGGAGTGTGGCCTGGAAGGAACTAGTGTACAGTTCTAAGATCCACAGACACAGAAGCCATGCTAAAAGCGTCCAACTATGTATCACGCCCAATGTTGCTTCCCATTCTGACTCCAGTGACTGAATGCAGAAACCTCACAGTCCACCTGCTTCCCGTAGGACACAGAACTGCCTCACACTAGTGAGGTTTATCAAATGGATTATGTGGTAAAACCTCAGAAAACGTCCTTCTTCTAAGCTTTTACGGCCTTACTTTCGTATCGCTATATTTATTATTAGGGTCCGCAACAGATTTCTCAGATATTTACTGCTGTCCCACAGCACAGCAGTCCTCATAGCTTTGTATGGGGCTGGGCAGTGTCCATGTGTATATATGCTTTCTCTAACGTCCTAGAGGATGCTGGGGACTCCGTAAGGACCATGGGGATAGACGGGCTCTGCAGGAGACATGGGCACTTTAAGAAAGACTTTAGATCTGGGTGTGTACTGGCTCCTCCCACTATGCCCCTCCTCCAGACCTCAGTTTACTACTGTGTCCAGAGGAGACTGGGTGCATTACAGGGAGCTCTCCTGAGTTTCCTGATAAGAAAGTATATTTGTTAGGTTTTTTATTTTCAGGGAGCTCTGCTGGCAACAGACACTCTGCATCGAGGGACTGAAGGGAGAGAAGCAGACCTACTTCTTAAGAGTTTAAGGGCTCTGCTTCTTAGGCTACTGGACACCATTAGCTCCAGAGGGATTGGTACGCAGGTCTCACCCTCGCCATCCGTCCCAGAGCCGCGCCGCCGTCCTCCTCGCAGAGCCGGAAGATAGAAGCCGGGTGAGTATGAGAAGAAAGAAGACTTCAAAGGCGGCAGAAGACTTCAGATCTTCACTGAGGTAACGCACAGCAGTAAAGCTGTGCGCCATTGCTCCCACACACCTCACACACGGCAGTCACTGTAAGGGTGCAGGGCGCAGGGGGGGGGGGGGGCGCCCTGGGCAGCAATATATCCTCATTTCTGGCAAAAAGACATATATACAGCTAGGCACTGTATATATAAAGAGCCCCCGCCAGTTTTTCAATATTTAAGCGGGACCGAAGCCCGCCGCTGAGGGGGCGGGGCTTGTTCCTCAGCACTCACCAGCGCCATTTTCTCCACAGCACAGCGCTGAGAGGAAGCTCCCCGGACTCTCCCCTGCTTATCCACGGTGAAAGAGGGTGTTAAAGAAGGGGGGGGGGGGCACATAATTGGCACAAAAGATTATACATAACAGAGCTTCTGGGTAAACATATTGTGTGTTTTTTCCTGGGTCATTGGCGCTGGGGTGTGTGCTGGCATACTCTCTCTCTGTCTCTCCAAAGGGCCTTGTGGGGGAACTGTCTTCAGATAAGAGGATTCCCTGAGTGCGTGGTGTGTCGGTACGTGTGTGTCGACATGTCTGAGGTAGAAGGCTCTCCTAGTGAGGAGGTGGAGAAAATGTGTATGGTGTCTCCGTCGACAACGCCGACACCTGACTGGGTGGATATGTGGAATGTTTTGAGTGCTAATGTGAATTTATTGCACAAAAGATTAGACAAAGCTGAAGCTAGGGAACAGCCAGGGAACCAACCCGTGTCTGTCCCTGTGTCGCAGGGACCTTCGGGGTCTCAAAAGCACCCACTATCCCAGATAGTAGACACTGATACCGACACGGATTCTGACTCCAGTGTCGACTACGATGATGTAAAGTTACAGCCTAAATTGGCAAAAACTATCCGTTATATGATTATTGCAATAAAAGATGTTTTGCATATCACTGATGACCCCTCTGTCCCCGACACGAGTGTGCACATGTTTAAGGGAAAGAAAGCTGAGGTAACCTTTCCCCCCTCTCATGAACTGAATGAGTTGTGTGAAAAAGCGTGGGAATCTCCAGACAAGAAACTGCAGGTTCCCAAAATGATTCTTATGGCGTATCTTTTCCCGGCAAAGGACAGGATACACTGGGAATCCTCCCCTAGGGTGGACAAGGCCTTGACACGCTTATCCAAAAAGGTAGCGCTACCATCCCAGGATACAGCTACCCTCAAGGATCCTGCGGATCGCAAGCATGAGGGTATCTTGAAGTCCATTTACACACATTCGGGTACCTTACTCAGACCGGCGATTGCGTCGGCATGGGTTTGTAGCACTGTAGCAGCGTGGACAGATACCTTATCAGCGGAAATTGAAACCCTAGATAAGGATACCATTTTATTGACCCTAGGACATATAAAAGATGCTGTCTTATATATGAGAGATGCTCAGAGAGACATTCGTTTACTGGGTTCTAGAGTCAACGCTATGTCGATTTCTGCTAGACGTGTCCTATGGACCCGGCAATGGACAGGTGATGCCGACTCAAAGAGGCATATGGAGGTTTTACCTAACAGGGGTGAGGAATTGTTTGGAGACGGTCTCTCGGACCTGGTCTCCACAGCTACAGCTGGTAAATCTAATTTTTTGCATTACATTCCCTCACAGCCTAAGAAAGCACCACATTATCAAATGCAGTCCTTTCGGTCACAAAGAAACAAGAGAGTACGAGGATCGTCCTTTCTTGCCAGAGGTAAGGGCAGAGGAAAAAAGCTGCACAACACAGCTAGTTCCCAAGAACAGAAGTCCTCTCCGGCCTCTACAAAATCCACTGCATGACGCTGGGGCTCCGCTAAGGGAGTCCGCCCCAGTGGGGGCACGTCTTCGAGTTTTCAGCCACATCTGGGTTCACTCACAGGTGGATCCCTGGGCAATAGAAATTGTTTCCCAGGGTTACAAACTGGAATTCGAAGCCGGTTTTTCAAATCGGCCCTACCGGCTTCTCTCCCAGAGAGGGATATAGTGTTGAATGCAATTAAAAAATTGGTCCTTCAACAGGTGATAGTCAAGGTTCCCCTGCTTCAACAAGGAAGGGGATATTACTCGACCCTATTTGTAGTCCCGAAACCGGACGGTTCGTTCATACCCATTTTAAATTTAAAATCCCTGAACCTATACTTGAAAAGGTTCAAGTTCGAGATGGAATCGCTCAGAGCGGTCATCGCCAGCCTGGAAGGGGGTGATTTTATGGTGTCTCTGGACATAAAGGATGCATACCTTCATGTTCCCATATATCCACCTCATCAGGCGTACCTGAGATTTGCGGTACAGGATTGTCATTACCAATTTCAGACGTTGCCGTTTGGGCTTTCCACGGCCCCGAGGATTTTCACCAAGGTAATGGCGGAAATGATGGTGCTCCTGCGCAAGCAGGGTGTCACAATTATCCCATACTTGGACGATCTCCTCATAAAAGCGAGATCACGGGAGCAGTTGTTGAACAGCGTGTCACTTTCACTAAAGGTGTTACAACAACACGGCTGGATTCTCAATATCCCGAAGTCACAGTTGGTTCCTACGACTCGTCTGCCCTTCTTGGGCATGATTCTGGATACGGACCACAAGAGGGTTTATCTTCCGATAGAAAAAGCCCAGGAACTCATGACTCTGGTCAGGAACCTATTAAAGCCAAAACAGGTGTCAGTGCATCACTGCACTCGAGTCCTGGGAAAGATGGTGGCATCTTATGAGGCCATTCCCTTCGGCAGATTCCATACGAGGACCTTCCAATGGGATCTACTGGACAAATGGTCCGGGTCACATCTACAGATGCATCAGTTAATCACCCTGTCCCCCAGGGCCAGGGTGTCCCTCCTATGGTGGCTGCAGAGTGCTCAACTTCTAGAGGGTCGCAGGTTCGCCATCCAGGACTGGATTCTGGTAACCACGGACGCGAGCCTACGAGGTTGAGGAGCAGTCACACAGGGAAGAAACTTCCAAAGTCTTTGGTCAAGTCAAGAGACTTGTCTTCACATCAACATCCTGGAACTGAGGGCCATATACAACGCCTTTCGACAAGCGGAGACCATGCTTCGCGACCTGCCGGTTCTGATCCAGTCAGACAACATCACCGCGGTGGGTCATGTAAACCGCCAAGGCGGCACAAGGAGCAGAGTGGCAATGGCGGAAGCCACCAGGATTCTTCGCTGGGCGGAAAATCATGTAAGCGCACTGTCAGCAGTGTTCATTCCGGTAGTGGACAACTGGGAAGCAGACTTCCTCAGCAGACACGACCTGCATCCAGGAGAGTGGGGACTTCATCAGGAAGTCTTCACACAGATTGCAAGTCAATGGGGACTGCCACAGATAGACATGATGGCGTCCCGCCTCAACAAAAAGCTACAGAGGTATTGCGCCAGGTCGAGACCCTCAAGCAGTGGCTGTGGACGCCCTAGTGACACCGTGGGTGTTCCAGTCAGTCTATGTGTTTCCTCCTCTACCTCTCATTCCCAAGATGCTGAGAATAATAAGAAAAAGAGGAGTGCAGAGAATTCTCATTGTGCCAGATTGGCCACGAAGGGCCTGTTATCCGGATCTGCAGGAAATGCTCACAGAAGATCCGTGGCCTCTTCCTCTAAGACAGGACCTGTTACAACAGGGGCCCTGTCTGTTCCAAGACTTACCGAGGCTGCGTTTGACGGCATGGCGGTTGAACGCCGGATCCTAGCGGAAAAGGGCATTCCGGATGAGGTCATTCCTACTCTGATAAAGGCTAGGAAGGACGTGTCAGCTAAGCATTATCACCGAATATGGCGAAAATATGTTTCTTGGTGCGAGGCCAAGAAGCTCCTACGGAAGAATTCCATCTGGGCCGTTTCCTTTACTTCCTACAAACTGGAGTGAACTTGGGCCTAAAATTAGGCTCCATTAAGGTTCAGATTTCGGCCCTATCCATTTTCTTTCAGAAGGAGTTGGCTTCTCTCCCTGAAGTACAGACTTTTGTGAAGGGAGTGCTGCATATTCAGCCTCCTTTTGTACCTCCGGTGGTGCCTTGGGACCTTAATGTGGTGTTGGGTTTCCTTAAGTCGCACTGGTTTGAACCACTTAAAACGGTGGAATTAAAATATCTCACTTGGAAGGTGGTCATGTTGTTAGCCTTGGCTTCGGCTAGGAAAGTGTCGGAGTTGGCGGCTTTGTCTCATAAAAGCCCCTATCTGGTTTTCCATATGGATAGAGCGGAATTGCGGACCCGTCCTCAATTCTTACCAAAAGTGGTGTCATCTTTTCATATAAACCAACCTATCGTGGTGCCTGTGGCTACGCGAGACTTGGAGGATTCCGAGTCTCTTGATGTAGTCAGGGCTTTGAAAATTTACGTAGCCAGAACGGCTAGGATCAGAAAAACAGAAGCACTGTTTGTCCTGTATGCAGCCAACAAGGTTGGCGCTCCTGCTTCAAATCAGACGATTGCTCGCTGGATCTGTAACACGATTCAGCAGGCTTATTCTACGGCTGGATTGCCATTACCAAAATCGGTTAAAGCCCATTCCACGAGGAAGGTGGGCTCTTCTTGGGCGGCTGCCCGAGGGGTCTCGGCACTCCAACTGTGCCGAGCTGCTACTTGGTCGGGGTCAAACACCTTTGCAAAGTTCTATAAGTTTGATACCTTGGCTGAGGAGGACCTCCTGTTTGCTCAATCGGTGCTGCAGAGTCATCCGCACTCTCCCGCCCGTTTGGGAGCTTTGGTATAATCCCCATGGTCCTTACGGAGTCCCCAGCATCCTCTAGGACATTAGAGAAAATAAGATTTGAAACCTACCGGTAAATCTTTTTCTCGTAGTTTGTAGAGGATGCCGTCCCAAGTGCGGACTACTGGGCAACCGTCCCAAGTGCGGACTACTTCTGCAAGACTTGTATATAGTTTTGCTTACATAAAGGGTTATGTTATAGTTTCATCGGTCTCGGACTGATGCTATGTTGTTTCATACTGTTAACTGGTTCGGTTATACACAAGTTATACGGTGTGAATGGTGTGGGCTGGTATGAATCTTGCCCTTGGATTAACAAAAATCCTTTCCTCGTACTGTCCGTCTCCTCTGGGCACAGTTTCTTTAACTGAGGTCTGGAGGAGGGGCATAGAGGGAGGAGCCAGTGCACACCCAGATCTAAAGTCTTTCTTAAAGTGCCCATGTCTCCTGTGGAGCCCGTCTATCCCCATGGTCCTTACGGAGTCCCCAGCATCCTCTACGGACTACGAGAAAAAGATTTACCGGTAGGTTTAAAATCTTATTTTCCGGTACTTGGGCCTGATAGCTGTGCTTCTAAACGCCAAGGGATAAGACTCTCACTTTAAGGGTCTTTAAACACTAAAATATTTCTTGGTGCGTCTTTAGTCGTTGCAGTCACACCATGGAAACTCTCACCAGCCCCTTGCTAGGTGCAGAGTATGACCTAAAATGTGAGCGATGAAGAGCCTGCATTTGCAACTATTTCAGTGACACACCTGCGATGCTCCCATAATGCACCCTTAAGACTGCGCATTTCTATGTGTCAACATAACAACCTACCAGTCACCACCCAGGAACACCAGATAGCTTCCAAATACATTCTGCAACTCAATCGCTCAACTGCATCCTACATCGACAGGCTCCCTGTATTTAAAACAGTTCCTCCCAGTCTGAAAAAGAGACAAGCATTCTTTCGGTTCTACAATAATGAATGCAAGTGTCAGCATGTATGTAATTACCTGTAACAATGACAAAAGCCTTACTTACTGTGATGTTACTGTATTAGAATGCTTCATATTTGTAGACATTCCCTTACTAATATGTGTAAGCCTGAATCTTCAGTTATGGTCCTTAGGACCAGGGGAATGCTGGGAAGTGGGTGGTCCGGTGTGCAGTCTGTCTGGAGTTGGTGATGGAATAAAACAGCACAGCAATGAACTCACATGCCTCTGTGTCCTTATGATTGGATTTACAAACCTATGAACAAAACATGGTGTCAGAAGAAGTTTAAGTTGGAATGCTAGTGCTCTCAGAGTGTGAGAGAATCCTGCAGAAGTCTGTAAGGCTGTGATACTCCGTGTCTGCAAAGCCTGCCGTGTGCTCCTCCCTTCAAACAGTGAGTAACCATAGATAAACTGGCTCCTCCAACCGGCATGCTGATGTCTGGTAACTTGTCTGAGAACTGGAAAAGATTTAAGCAAAGGTTTAATATATATCTTGCTGCATATGGAGCTGATACAGAGACTGACAAAACTAAGGCATCCATTTTCCTCCATGTGATAGGAGAGGATGTGCTGGCAATTTATAATAGGTTTCAGTTTGATGAGGGGCAGAATATGGCACTATCTTCTATAATGCAAAAGTTTGAAGATTACTTTGTGCCAAGGAAAAATGTGGTCACACGAACAAAAGAAAGTTGGCAAAACATGAAACAGATCATTACAGAGCAACCAGTACTAAAATTCTTTGATCTTGCGAAAAGAATAAGAATTTCAGCAGATACTTCGCAGTTTGGCCTAGGGTAAGTATTATTACAAGAACATGAGGATACATGGCAACCAGTGATCTATGCATTAAGAGCAGTTACAAGTGCTGAAACAAGGTATGCTCAGATAGAAAAATTACTTCTAGCAATCACATATGCATGTGAGCGATTTCATCAATTTGTGTATGGTCAAACATTTACAGTGGAAACTGACCACAAGCCATTGGTAGCTATCATGACTAAATCATTACATGACTGTCCCATGAGAATTCAACGAATGCTTATCATACTACAGAAATATGATGTACACTTGCTGTACTGTCCCGGCAAATACATGTACATTACTGATACACTTTCTCGTGCTATGGACAAAAGTGAAGGTTACAAAAGTCTGATGGATGAAGAGATAGAAGCCTATGCTAATTTGATCTACCAGTGTCTCTTACAAGACAAGTACAGATTAGGAAAGAAACTGAGACAGATGACACAATGAAAGTGTAGAAAGATATCATTCTGAAAGGTTGGCCAGCAGAAAAACATGCGTGCCCTCTGTCTATCCATGATTATTGGATGTACCGCAGTGACCTTACAGTTGTCGATGGTATTATTTACAAAGGCAATAGGTTTGTCATACCTGCACAACTAAGAAAAACTATGCTGTGCAAGATACATGAAGGCCACTTAGGAGAAGAAAAATGTCAGCGGAGGAGCGCGTGAAGTTATGTATTAGCCAAGAATGAACCAAGACATAGCACAGACTACAGCTACATGTGAATTATGTCTTACATATAGACCAAAACAACAAGTCGAGCCACAGAAAGTTGGTGCAGATTTGTTTGATTGTAATGGGAAAACGTACATTGTCGTGACTGATTATTACTCTAACTACCCTGAGGTGAAGACACTACATACAACTACTAGTACAGCCGTAGTCAATTGCATGAAGTCAATCTTTGCAAGACATGGTGTTCCTATGGAAGTGTTCACTGACAATGATCCTCAGTTTTCCAGTGCTGAATTTAGACAATTTGCTGATTAGTGGGAATTTGTCATACAACGTCAAGTCCCCACTATCCACGCTCAAATTGGTTGGTGGAAAGTGCAGTAAAAACTGTAAAGAGTCTCAGGAAAAAAACTCAAGATGGTAAAGAAAATTTCTACAAAGTGTCAGCATGTATGTAATTACCTGTAACAATGACAAAAGCCTTACTTATTGTGATGTTAGTGTATTAGAATGCTCAATATTTGTAGACACTCCCTTACTAATATGTGTAAGCCTGAATCTTCAGTGATGGTCCCTAGGACCAGGGGGATGTTGGGAAGAGGGTGGTCCAGTGTGCAGTGTGTCTGGAGTTGGAGATGGAATAAAAGAGCACAGCAATGAACTAACATGCCTCTGTGTCCTTATGATTGGATTTACAAACATATGAACAAAACACTTACTGTAGAAGATGTGGCTATTTCTGATGCAATCTGTACTTACAGATGCTCTTTTATTGTCTGCTTTTTATATCAGTCCATAGGTAAATGGATCCTGACCGTTTCCGCACACCAAAGTGCAGAAGCCGCTCTGAGTGACATTTTACCTTCCCATGGCATAACAGAAATTAGTCTTGTTGATGATAAACTGCAGGTGTCACACACGTCAATACAGTGAGTATAGCTCGTTATCTGTCCTCAGTGAGGTTTTAGATACCCCCCCTCTGTTTCCATAATGCTCCCTAATAATACTATTAAAGGCATCACCTTGCTCTCCTAAATCCATTCTGTTCCCTTACTCCAACCAACAATATCAGGAAAAATATAGATCTGTCATCACAATGACACAGCTTGGGTACCATACTCCATCAATGGAAGCACTGCGCTCCTACCTCTGTGCTCCTCCCTCTGCCACCGGCAGCTGCAAGCTGAAAGGTGGATAGAGGGAAGTCATCAGACACAAGTGGCCAATGATTTCCCTCTGCGTATGCATCCAAACCGCACACGTATGGTGGATACCGTGCAGAGACGCAGATCGAAATTGCATGAAGATCCATGCGGTTTTGATGAATGGTAACTGGGGAAAGGGGGCTACCAGATGCGGGCGTGTCGGTGTCTAAAGACGCAGTTCCACTTACATTTGGGGCTTTGTACAGTCGGACATTCAGCGTCCGCCGTAGGCCAGGTGCAAAGTCTAATGGTGCAGCCAATGGTGCACAGATATTATGTCTTTGAACCCACATCGGCGGATTGGCACCGCAGCTGGTGGGCATCTCTGTAGGATGACCATCAGCCATGCCATTAGCATAAAGATGCAGCAACGACTGAAACAATAGCGTCCACCTCTGATCACCCCCATTATAGAAGCTCTACTTCTGCTGCACTGCTTGGGGGGAGCACGAAGCAATGACAGGGGGTTATTCCAAGAAATGGGTCAATCTTGCCAGATATTGGCATCATTTTCAAAACGACAGTATTCTGTGTAGGGTGGCCAATCCCAGGATGGGGATCTGCGGGATCCCAGGATTTTGGTCTAAAATCGTTGGGATGTCAATCCCGGGATTGGAGCTTCCAATCCTGGGATTTCGGGATTAGACAATGTGCACGTCTGTTTTGTTTTTTAAATGCCAGGCAGTGCTGAGCACCTGCAGTAGGCGGCTCAGACAATGCCCGGCTGCCCCTTCCCCCCCCCCCCCCTGGCTGTGTGCAGCGTGACGTGATATCAGAGGTCACGCTGCGCAGGCCCGACTCCAGACACCCTCTGCCTGCCCCAGCACAAGCACCACACTTAAAAACAAGCAGAGGAGGACTGTGTGCTGCGTGGCGGGGAGCCAGCCGTGGAGAGAGGAGCACACAAGCAGAGGCCAGTACTCGAGGGGGGGATGCAGAAGAGAGATATAAGGATTGTGGGGAGGGGGGGGAGATAAGGACTGAAGGCTGGGAGGAGGATGGAGTGCAGCCACAGAACCCTACTGCTACCTGCCAGTGCCACCACCACCTCAATCCCAGGATCCCTGGAATCCCGGGATTGAGAGTTTTTCAATCCCAAATGCCGGGATTGAAAAAACGGTCCGGAATTGGCCTGCCTAATACTGTGGCATTGGAGTTTCCAACGTAACCTTTAATTTGGGTATAACCACCTAGATAGCACGGGTAGAGGTTTCTATGAGAAAACCTGGGGCCATGGGTAGCAGCCATCTTTGCTGCTCTAAGATCCTTACCCCCCACCATCACCTCTGAATGCTTCATTCAGACTAGACTAGTGCAGTATCTAAGATTACCGTGGAGTTTAGGGGGACATGTACTAAGCAGTGATAAAAGTTGAGAAGTGAGCCAATGGAGAAGATGCCCATGGCAACCAATCAGCATTGATGTAACATTTATAATTTGCATACTTTAAAAGTATACAGAGAAGCTGATTGGTTGCCATGTGCAACTTCTCCACTGGCTCACTTCTCAACTTTTATCACTGCTTAGTACATGTCCCCCTTAGTGCGTTCCCTGCTGACAGTGTCCACCACTGACACTACTCCAACATTCTGATGTTCTCTTGGCTCTGGCCAGAAGTGGACTGGACTGGTGGTCTGTCTGAACGCAAATGAGGGGACTGAAGGGTCTACCGGTCTAGAAACTATTATTATTCTAGCTACATCTTTGGCCGTAAAGTTCCAGCTACAATTCCCACTATAATTTTTCTTCTCCCATTAATTCTTCCCTATTGGTCCATTTTGTTTTATAGCACCTTCCCTGGGTTGGCCCCCTGTCACACATTCTGTCTACTCGGCAGCTTTCCTGTGTGCACACTGCGCTGGCAGTGACTATACCATTCCATGGCGGCTTTCTGATGGCAGCCACCGTCATATGGTGTAGAAGCGATAGCCATATGATATTAATATACAGCTTAATTCTGCTGTTGAACATGAAGAATTGCCCGCAAGTTGGTAATGCGCATTTGCAAACCATTCCAATGTTTTTTTTCATCAAAGTTTTTTGATGAGATGGCCATAATCACATTGAAAGTTTCAATGTTGGAAGGCCGGCCATCATTCAATCATGGGCTTCCAATCTATACTGCACTCCCCTGGGCCCATATATCCCAGGCTGTCTTAGCTGCACCCCCTTTTTACAGGTCAATAGAGCTCTGTTCCATTTATCAGCTGTCTTATAGTCATGAAGGGTGACTCTAGACAGAAGGGTAATAGTAAGTCTGACCCACACCAGTAGGGTGACACAGACAGGAGGGTATAGTAAGTTTGACGCACACCAGTAAGGTGACACAGACAGAAGGGTTATAGTAAGTCTGACCCACACTGGTAGGGTGACAAAGACAGAATGTTACAGTAAGTCTGACCAGCACCAGTAGGGTGACACAGACAGAAGGGTAATAGTAAGTCTGACCCACATCAGTAGCACAGACAGGAGGGTATAGTAAGTCTGACCAGCGCCAGTAGGGTGACAAAGACAGAAGGTTACAGTAAGTCTGACCAACACCAGTAGGGTGACACAGACAGAAGGTTACAGTAAGTCTGACCCACACCAGTAGGGTGACACAGACAGAAGGGTTATAGTAAGCCTGACCCGTACCAGAAGGGTTACACAGGCAGATAAGAGGGAGAAATAATGATATAAATAAAAATGACACACCAATGTATTTTGCTCATATTTGCTTTCAGTGAGGGGGCAGTAAGCACACTGGAAAAGGATCATATAGAGGTGGAAGAAAATACCGGACATATTATATACAAAGGTAACTGGAGTTTGTGATTCATTCTATGGTGTTTAATTCCTATTCAGCTTCAATAGAACTTGATGGTTCAGCAAACAGAATGAATTTACCCTGTATACAGATTAATTATATTAATGTTTCTACAATGGACTGAAGAGGATGACTGATTTATGTTATCTGAAGGTTTGTGTTGGGGGCAGTTTCAGCAGGAGAGGCAAATGTAATCCGTATGGGACACAGAGGATAACATGAGAGACCTTTGACTGTGACGCTACATGCTTTTTTCAACCTTACAATGACCTGATCAGTTTATCCCAATTCTGTCTCCTTGCAGATACGCCATCAGGAACTAGAACCGCTGTCAACAGAGTGAGCGACAACTGCATCATGTTCACCCCTGCGCTCTCAGTCGGCATCCTCTACCTTAACTGTATGTATCCAACCACTTCTCCTTCTGTGCTAGTCACATATCATTAACACTGAGATATACTGTATGTATCCAACCACTTCTCCTTCTGTGCTAGTCACATATCATTACCACTGAGATATACTGTATGTATCCAACCACTTCTCCTTCTGTGCTAGTGACATAACATTACCACTGAGATATACTGTATGTAACCAGCCACTTCTCCTTCTGTGCTAGTCACGTATCTTTACCACTGAGATATACTGTATGTATCCAGCCACTTCTACTTCTGTGCTAGTCACATATCATTACCACTGAGATATACTGTATGTAACCAGCCACTTCTCCTTCTGTGCTAGTCACATATCATTACCACTGAGCTATATATTGTATGTAACCAACCAGCCACTTCTCCTTCTGTGCTAGTCACATATCATTAACACTGAGCTATATATTGTATGTAACCAGCCACTTATCCTTCTGTGCTAGTCACATAACATTACCACTGAGATATACTGTATGTATCCAACCACTTCTACTTCTGTGCTAGTCACATATCATTACCACTGAGATATACTGTATGTATCCAACCACTTCTCCTTCTGTGCTAGTCACATATCATTACCACTGAGATATAATGTATGTAACCAGCCACTTCTCCTTCTGTGCTAGTCACATATCATTACCACTGAGCTATATATTGTATGTAACCAACCAGCCACTTCTCCTTCTGTGCTAGTCACATATCATTAACACTGAGCTATATATTGTATGTAACCAGCCACTTATCCTTCTGTGCTAGTCACGTAACATTACCACTGAGATATACTGTATGTATCCAACCACTTCTCCTTCTGTGCTAGTCACATATCATTACCACTGAGATATACTGTATGTATCCAACCACTTCTCCTTCTGTGCTAGTCACGTAACATTACCACTGAGATATACTGTATGTATCCAACCACTTCTCCTTCTGTGCTAGTCACATATCATTACCACTGAGATATACTGTATGTATCCAACCACTTCTCCTTCTGTGCTAGTCACGTAATATTACCACTGACATATACTGTATGTAACCAGCCACTTCTCCTTCTGTGCTAGTGACATAACATTACCACTGAGATATACTGTATGTAACCAGCCACTTCTCCTTCTGTGCTAGTCACGTAATATTACCACTGAGATATACTGTATGTAACCAGCCACTTCTCCTTCTGTGCTAGTCACGTAATATTACAACTGACATATACTGTATGTAACCAGCCACTTCTCCTTCTGTGCTAGTCACGTAATATTACCACTGACATATACTGTATGTAACCAGCCACTTCTCCTTCTGTGCTAGTCACATATCATTACCACTGACATACACTGTATGTAACCAGCCACTTCTCCTTCTGTGCTAGTCACATAACATTACCACTGAGATATACTGTATGTAACCAGCCACTTTCCTTCTGTGCTAATCACGTAACATTACCACTGAGATATACTGTATGTATCCAACCACTTCTCCTTCTGTGCTAGTCACATATCATTACCACTGAGATATACTGTATGTATCCAACCACTTCTCCTTCTGTGCTAGTCATATAATGTTACCACTGACATATACTGAGTGTAACCAGCCACTTCTCCTTCTGTGCTAGTGACATAACATTACCACTGAGATATACTGTATGTAACCAGCCACTTTCCTTCTGTGCTAATCACGTAACATTACCACTGAGATATACTGTATGTAACCAACCACTTCTCCTTCTGTGCTAGTCACATAATGTTACCACTGAGATATACTATATGTAACCAGCCACTTTCCTTCTGTGCTAGTCACGTAACATTACCACTGAGATATACTGTATGTAACTAGCCACTTTCCTTCTGTGCTAGTCACATAATGTTACCACTGAGATATACTATATGTAACCAGCCACTTCTCCTTCTGTGCTAGTCGCGTAACATTACCACTGAGATATACTGTATGTAACCAGCCACTTCTCCTTCTGTGCTAGTCACATATCATTACCACTGACATATACTGTATGTAACCAGCCACTTCTCCTTCTGTGCTACGCACATAACATTATCACTGAGATATACTGTATGTAACCAGCCACTTCTCCTTCTGTGCTAATCACGTAACATTACCACTGAGATATACTATATGTAACCAACCACTTCTCCTTCTGTGCTAGTCACATAATGTTACCACTGAGATATACTATATGTAACCAGCCACTTTCCTTCTGTGCTAGTCACGTAACATTACCACTGAGATATACTGTATGTAACTAGCCACTTTCCTTCTGTGATAGTCACATAATGTTACCACTGAGATATACTATATGTATAAAAGAGAAAAAAAGAAACTCTCTTTTTCTGGGGGCACTCATTGAAAAATTATTTATACTTAAAATATAACTTTTATTATCTTAAGATTAAAATATTAGGCACAACAATAGACATAGACATTAACATTCTGACAAACAATATATGTATGTAGCCCCGCGCTACCAAATGTAAGCCGCAGGTTTGCAACACATGGGATTTTCCCTTATTAATCCCTTCAAATCAAATGACTGCAAAACAATGGGTGGTTGCAAACTAGCGCTGATTTAAAATAATAAAACTTTAAAACTTGAGGTTTTTATCTTCATCCAAAACTTCGTTCAGATGTTCTCCCGTTTATCAGAAAGACACTCACTTTATAATTCTGTCTCGCTTTCACATAAAGGTATCTTTCTGTCACCAAACATCGGGGGTACATTCATTTAAAACGAGCTGAACTCTTGGAATAACACTTACATTAGTGTCCTGTCTCGCGTGCACCAAAAGGTATCTTTTGCATCCCTCACAGTGCAGGCGGCAGGAATCAGGCAGACCGGTGTTAAAAACACACAATTTTTTATTCATCCGATACAGCAAACAGATGGTCAGATGTAGTATATAGTAACAACTTCTAAGGTGGTGTATAGTCCTAAAAATGCATCTAACTTCTTTGTAATACCCACAGATGGATCTCCTTTCAATTTTTTATATGTAGTGGTGTCAGACAACTGACGTGCCACTTCTGTGTGGTAGTCATCTCTGTTAAGGATGACTACCCCCCCGCCTTTATCGGCGGGTTTGATTACGATTTGATCATTGTTTTTGAGGGTGCCAATAGCTTTCCTTTGATTTCCAGTTAAATTACAATTTTTGGGGGGCTTAAACTGAGTTTTGTCTAAATCTTCCTTGACCAACCGCTCAAAGGTCTCAACAAAACACCCCCTTTTATGTTTAGGGAAAAAGGTGGATCTTTTTTTGAAGACCTTCATGCCATCCTGTCCACTATCCATAGGGGTATTGGTGTCTGTATTTTCTGCAAAAAATCTTTTCAGAGACAATTTGCGAATAAAACACTGCAGATCAATATAAGTACCAAAATTATCAAGTTTACTTGTAGGGGCAAATTTTAGGCCTTTTTCTAGAAGGTCCTGTTCATCTTTTGACAGACTGTAATCACTAAGATTGTATATCTTAGTTTTACTATGTTCCTTCTGTGTGGTCTCTGGTGCTGGATCCTTTTGATTACCTTCATTTTTCAACTGTGATCTTTTCTTTTTTGACATACCCCTAAATTTGCCTGCTCTGCAGCCTCTTATTTATTTATATATATTAATCTTTCTTTTTACCTTTGTCGGTTTTTCGCTGGTCGTCTCTCTAAAAAAGTATTTGTGTCGTAATGTCTGTTTTGACTCACATTCTCCCTTCTTTCCCCATAGTTAGCTGAATTGCCACTTACATTGTCATTGGAGGACGGTCTCCTCCTTGGATAACCATGAGATGGGGATCTTACTGTGTATTTATAGTTGGTGGAAAAACGGTTATGATTTCTATCCCTAAAATGTCTATTTTGATCGGGTATAGAGATTTCCCTATATGATGGGAAACGACCTCTCTTTAAGTTTACAGAACGAGTTTTCTGTTCACGTGGTGCATCATTAACATAATTTGCGGGTCTGAGTCTATTTCGGCCGGGAGCGAGATTCTGTGTATCTCGTTCAGGCAAACCTGTAGAAACTCCCAAATTACCATTTTCTATATGTACATTACCTTCTTTATAATCATTTTTATCTCTGTTATACTTTTTTTGTTTCTTTTTCATGAGATCTTGTTCATTTCTTCTTACTCTAATCAAAATACGATCCTCTAATTCTTTATATTCTTTCAAATCGGATGATGGTTTAATTAAGGATTCTGAGAGTTCAATTTCTCTCTCTATATCTGCAAGCATATGTTTTTTCTCTTTTATTATATGCTCCATTAATTTAAAAGAGCATGAATCCAAAATTGAAAACCACTCCTTTTTGAAAGCATCGGATTCCCCTTCAAAAGAGGGATTTTTATTTAACCTTAACCCCCGTGGTATCAAATTATCCTTTATATATCTTTCTAAAGTGGAGATTTCCCACCACAAATTTCCCTCCTTTAAAAGTAATTTTTCTAGTTTGCGCATTGCGCTTTCTAGAGTGTCATCTTGTAATATAATATCTTTACTGTTGGGATCAAATAGATTTTGTAACAAATCCCTTCGTTCTCTCCTATGTTTAAACATGTTAATAAACAGTAAAAAACTGCCTAGTGAACTTCAGATAATATAGGATAAAAGGCAGCAGCTGGGCCACAAATCAAGGGAATACACACTCTGACAAACAATATATGTATGTAGCCCCGCGCTACCAAATGTAAGCCGCAGGTTTGCAACACATGGGATTTTCCCTTATTAATCCCTTCAAATCAAATGACTGCAAAACAATGGGTGGTTGCAAACTAGCGCTGATTTAAAATAATAAAACTTTAAAACTTGAGGTTTTTATCTTCATCCAAAACTTCGTTCAGATGTTCTCCCGTTTATCAGAAAGACACTCACTTTATAATTCTGTCTCGCTTTCACATAAAGGTATCTTTCTGTCACCAAACATCGGGGGTACATTCATTTAAAACGAGCTGAACTCTTGGAATAACACTTACATTAGTGTCCTGTCTCGCGTGCACCAAAAGGTATCTTTTGCATCCCTCACAGTGCAGGCGGCAGGAATCAGGCAGACCGGTGTTAAAAACACACAATTTTTTATTCATCCGATACAGCAAACAGATGGTCAGATGTAGTATATAGTAACAACTTCTAAGGTGGTGTATAGTCCTAAAAATGCATCTAACTTCTTTGTAATACCCACAGATGGATCTCCTTTCAATTTTTTATATGTAGTGGTGTCAGACAACTGACGTGCCACTTCTGTGTGGTAGTCATCTCTGTTAAGGATGACTACCCCCCCGCCTTTATCGGCGGGTTTGATTACGATCAGTGGCGTCATGAGGGGGGTGCGGGGGGTGCGGCCCGCACCCAGGTGTCACCCTTCAATGGGGTGACACCAAAAAGAGTTGTACACCCACACTCTATTCACCGCCGCGGTGCCGCCTGATCTGTACTGCCGCAATCTATAGATGCCGGGTGCAGGACGTCACTCTCGTGACGTCACCACGCACGCCGGCACCGCAGGGCAGATCATTCTGTGAGGGAGAATGGGAGTCGAGTGCATGGTGCCCACGTGGGGTGCGCCCGGCTCCCGTCTTGCAGCTAGCGGGGTACCCGGCTCTCCTCCCTGCCTGCCACCGCCGGAGCACCGCCGGGCGCGCACAGGAGATGCGCCTGGATCTCATCCCTGCCGCTGAAGGAGCACCGCCGGGCGCGCACAGGAGATGCGCCTGGATCTCGTCCCTGCCACTGAAGGAGCACCGTCGGGCGCTTGGTTCCTGTACCTATCGCTGCTGGAGCTGGTAGGCTTTAAAATTAAATGACAATCTCCAGTATGTTCCTCTCCAACCCAGCGTCCTAATCCCCAGTCTGTCCCTCTCCCACTCTGCATCCTCTCCCACCCAGCATCCCAATCCCCAGTATGTCCTCCTTCCACCCTGCTTCCTCTCCCACCCAGTGTCCCAATCCCCAGTATGTCCCCCTCCCACTCTGTGTCCTCTCCTACCCAGCGTCCTAATTCCCGGTATGTCCCCCTCCCACTCTGCATCCTCTCCAATCCCAGCGTTCCAATCCCCAGTATGTCCCCCTCCCACTCTGCATCCTCTCCCACCCAGTGTCTCAATCCCCAGTATGTCCCCCTCCCACTCTGCGTCCTCTCCTACCCAGCGTCCCAATTCCCGGTATGTCCCCCTCCCACTCTGCATCCTCTCCAATCCCAGCGTTCCAATCCCCAGTATGTCCCCCTCCCACTCTGCATCCTCTCCCACCCAGTGTCTCAGTCCCCAGTATGTCCCCCTCCCACTCTGCGTCCTCTCCTACCCAGCGTCCCAATTCCCGGTATGTCCCACTCTGCATCCTCTCCAATCACAGCGTCCCAATCCCCAGTATGTCCCCCTCCCACTCTGCATCCTATCCCACCCAGCTTCCCAATCCCCAGTATGTCCCCCTCCCCACTCTGCGTCCTCTTCCACCCAGCGTCTCAATCCCCAGTATGTCCCCCTCCGACTCTGCATCCTCTCCCACCCAGCGTCCCAATCCCCAGTATGTCCCCCTCCCACTCTGCGTCCTCTCCCACCCAGCGTCCCAATTCCCGGTATGTCCCACTCTGCGTCCTCTCCCACCCAGCGTCTCAATCCCCAGTATGTCCTCCTCCCACTCTGCGTCCTCTCCCACCCAGTGTCCCAATCCCTAGTATGTCCCCCTCTCACTCTGCGTCCTCGCCCACCCTGCGTCCCAATCCCCAGTATGTCCCCCTCCCACTCTGCGTCCTCTCCCACCCAGTGTCCCAATCCTCAGTATGTCCCCCTCCCACCCTGCGTCCTCTCCCACCCAGCGTCCCAATCCCTAGTATGTCCCCCTCCCACCCTGCGTCCTCTCCCACCCAGCGTCCCAATCCCCAGTATGTCCACCTCCCACTCTGTGTCCTCTCCAACCCAGCGTACCAATCCCCAGTATGTCCTCCTCCAACTCTGCGTCCTCTCCCACCCAGCGTCCCAATCCCCAGCATGTCCTCCTCCCACCCAGTGTCCCAATCTTCAGTATGTCCTCCTCCCACTCTGCGTCCTCTCCCACCCAGCCTCCCAATCCCCAGCATGTCCCCCTCCCACCCAGCATCCCAATCTTCAGTATGTCCCCCTCCCACTCTGCGTCCTCTCCCACCCAGCATCCCAATCTCCAGTATGCCCTTCTCCCACTCTCCGTCCTCTCCCACCCAGTGTCCCAGTCCCCAGTATGTCCTCCTCCCACTCTGCGTCCTCTCCCACCCAGTGTCCCAATCCCCAGTATGTCCACCTCCCACTCTGCGTCCTCTCCAACCCAGCGTACCAATCCCCAGTATGTCCTCCTCCAACTCTGCGTCCTCTCCCACCCAGCGTCCCAATCCCCAGCATGTCCCCCTCCCACCCAGTGTCCCAATCTTCAGTATGTCCTCCTCCCACTCTGCGTCCTCTCCCACCCAGCCTCCCAATCCCCAGCATGTCCCCCTCCCACCCAGCATCCCAATCTTCAGTATGTCCCCCTCCCACTCTGCGTCCTCTCCCACCCAGCATCCCAATCTCCAGTATGCCCTTCTCCCACTCTCCGTCCTCTCCCACCCAGTGTCCCAGTCCCCAGTATGTCCTCCTCCCACTCTGCGTCCTCTCCCACCCAGCGTCCCAATCCCCGGTATGTCCCCCTCCCTCTCTGCATCCTCTCCCACCCAGCATCTCCCCCTTCCTCTGTCCCTCTATCCTCTATCCATTATGTCTTTCTCCCACCCTGCATCCCCCTCTCACCTAAAGCCCCCAACCTCCTCAGTCCCTTCCTCCATCATGTGTCCTCCCTCTCACCCAGTGCCTCTTAAGGACACCCACCTACTGATTGGCCACACTCCTTTTTCGGTATCTGCCACAGTACACTCTCGAGTGGACACTACCCCTTTCAATTTTCCATACCCCCACTTCAAAATTCCCTCTTCGATTACCGTATGTGTGTATATGTATGTGTGTGTGTGTGTGTGTATATATGTATATATATATATATATATATATATATATATGTATGTATATATATATATATATATGTATGTATATGTATGTATGTATATGTGTATATATATATATTTTATACACACACACTGATAAGAAACCGTGTGGTGTGCTACGGGAGAAGGTCCATGGGGGGTGACACCATGAGTTACCACACCGGGTGACACCAACCCTAGTGACGCCTCTGATTACGATTTGATCATTGTTTTTGAGGGTGCCAATAGCTTTCCTTTGATTTCCAGTTAAATTACAATTTTTGGGGGGCTTAAACTGAGTTTTGTCTAAATCTTCCTTGACCAACCGCTCAAAGGTCTCAACAAAACACCCCCTTTTATGTTTAGGGAAAAAGGTGGATCTTTTTTTGAAGACCTTCATGCCATCCTGTCCACTATCCATAGGGGTATTGGTGTCTGTATTTTCTGCAAAAAATCTTTTCAGAGACAATTTGCGAATAAAACACTGCAGATCAATATAAGTACCAAAATTATCAAGTTTACTTGTAGGGGCAAATTTTAGGCCTTTTTCTAGAAGGTCCTGTTCATCTTTTGACAGACTGTAATCACTAAGATTGTATATCTTAGTTTTACTATGTTCCTTCTGTGTGGTCTCTGGTGCTGGATCCTTTTGATTACCTTCATTTTTCAACTGTGATCTTTTCTTTTTTGACATACCCCTAAATTTGCCTGCTCTGCAGCCTCTTATTTTTTTATATATATTAATCTTTCTTTTTACCTTTGTCGGTTTTTCGCTGGTCGTCTCTCTAAAAAAGTATTTGTGTCGTAATGTCTGTTTTGACTCACATTCTCCCTTCTTTCCCCATAGTTAGCTGAATTGCCACTTACATTGTCATTGGAGGACGGTCTCCTCCTTGGATAACCATGAGATGGGGATCTTACTGTGTATTTATAGTTGGTGGAAAAACGGTTATGATTTCTATCCCTAAAATGTCTATTTTGATCGGGTATAGAGATTTCCCTATATGATGGGAAACGACCTCTCTTTAAGTTTACAGAACGAGTTTTCTGTTCACGTGGTGCATCATTAACATAATTTGCGGGTCTGAGTCTATTTCGGCCGGGAGCGAGATTCTGTGTATCTCGTTCAGGCAAACCTGTAGAAACTCCCAAATTACCATTTTCTATATGTACATTACCTTCTTTATAATCATTTTTATCTCTGTTATACTTTTTTTGTTTCTTTTTCATGAGATCTTGTTCATTTCTTCTTACTCTAATCAAAATACGATCCTCTAATTCTTTATATTCTTTCAAATCGGATGATGGTTTAATTAAGGATTCTGAGAGTTCAATTTCTCTCTCTATATCTGCAAGCATATGTTTTTTCTCTTTTATTATATGCTCCATTAATTTAAAAGAGCATGAATCCAAAATTGAAAACCACTCCTTTTTGAAAGCATCGGATTCCCCTTCAAAAGAGGGATTTTTATTTAACCTTAACCCCCGTGGTATCAAATTATCCTTTATATATCTTTCTAAAGTGGAGATTTCCCACCACAAATTTCCCTCCTTTAAAAGTAATTTTTCTAGTTTGCGCATTGCGCTTTCTAGAGTGTCATCTTGTAATATAATATCTTTACTGTTGGGATCAAATAGATTTTGTAACAAATCCCTTCGTTCTCTCCTATGTTTAAACATGTTAATAAACAGTAAAAAACTGCCTAGTGAACTTCAGATAATATAGGATAAAAGGCAGCAGCTGGGCCACAAATCAAGGGAATACACACTCTGACAAACAATATATGTATGTAGCCCCGCGCTACCAAATGTAAGCCGCAGGTTTGCAACACATGGGATTTTCCCTTATTAATCCCTTCAAATCAAATGACTGCAAAACAATGGGTGGTTGCAAACTAGCGCTGATTTAAAATAATAAAACTTTAAAACTTGAGGTTTTTATCTTCATCCAAAACTTCGTTCAGATGTTCTCCCGTTTATCAGAAAGACACTCACTTTATAATTCTGTCTCGCTTTCACATAAAGGTATCTTTCTGTCACCAAACATCGGGGGTACATTCATTTAAAACGAGCTGAACTCTTGGAATAACACTTACATTAGTGTCCTGTCTCGCGTGCACCAAAAGGTATCTTTTGCATCCCTCACAGTGCAGGCGGCAGGAATCAGGCAGACCGGTGTTAAAAACACACAATTTTTTATTCATCCGATACAGCAAACAGATGGTCAGATGTAGTATATAGTAACAACTTCTAAGGTGGTGTATAGTCCTAAAAATGCATCTAACTTCTTTGTAATACCCACAGATGGATCTCCTTTCAATTTTTTATATGTAGTGGTGTCAGACAACTGACGTGCCACTTCTGTGTGGTAGTCATCTCTGTTAAGGATGACTACCCCCCCGCCTTTATCGGCGGGTTTGATTACGATTTGATCATTGTTTTTGAGGGTGCCAATAGCTTTCCTTTGATTTCCAGTTAAATTACAATTTTTGGGGGGCTTAAACTGAGTTTTGTCTAAATCTTCCTTGACCAACCGCTCAAAGGTCTCAACAAAACACCCCCTTTTATGTTTAGGGAAAAAGGTGGATCTTTTTTTGAAGACCTTCATGCCATCCTGTCCACTATCCATAGGGGTATTGGTGTCTGTATTTTCTGCAAAAAATCTTTTCAGAGACAATTTGCGAATAAAACACTGCAGATCAATATAAGTACCAAAATTATCAAGTTTACTTGTAGGGGCAAATTTTAGGCCTTTTTCTAGAAGGTCCTGTTCATCTTTTGACAGACTGTAATCACTAAGATTGTATATCTTAGTTTTACTATGTTCCTTCTGTGTGGTCTCTGGTGCTGGATCCTTTTGATTACCTTCATTTTTCAACTGTGATCTTTTCTTTTTTGACATACCCCTAAATTTGCCTGCTCTGCAGCCTCTTATTTTTTTATATATATTAATCTTTCTTTTTACCTTTGTCGGTTTTTCGCTGGTCGTCTCTCTAAAAAAGTATTTGTGTCGTAATGTCTGTTTTGACTCACATTCTCCCTTCTTTCCCCATAGTTAGCTGAATTGCCACTTACATTGTCATTGGAGGACGGTCTCCTCCTTGGATAACCATGAGATGGGGATCTTACTGTGTATTTATAGTTGGTGGAAAAACGGTTATGATTTCTATCCCTAAAATGTCTATTTTGATCGGGTATAGAGATTTCCCTATATGATGGGAAACGACCTCTCTTTAAGTTTACAGAACGAGTTTTCTGTTCACGTGGTGCATCATTAACATAATTTGCGGGTCTGAGTCTATTTCGGCCGGGAGCGAGATTCTGTGTATCTCGTTCAGGCAAACCTGTAGAAACTCCCAAATTACCATTTTCTATATGTACATTACCTTCTTTATAATCATTTTTATCTCTGTTATACTTTTTTTGTTTCTTTTTCATGAGATCTTGTTCATTTCTTCTTACTCTAATCAAAATACGATCCTCTAATTCTTTATATTCTTTCAAATCGGATGATGGTTTAATTAAGGATTCTGAGAGTTCAATTTCTCTCTCTATATCTGCAAGCATATGTTTTTTCTCTTTTATTATATGCTCCATTAATTTAAAAGAGCATGAATCCAAAATTGAAAACCACTCCTTTTTGAAAGCATCGGATTCCCCTTCAAAAGAGGGATTTTTATTTAACCTTAACCCCCGTGGTATCAAATTATCCTTTATATATCTTTCTAAAGTGGAGATTTCCCACCACAAATTTCCCTCCTTTATAAGTAATTTTTCTAGTTTGCGCATTGCGCTTTCTAGAGTGTCATCTTGTAATATAATATCTTTACTGTTGGGATCAAATAGATTTTGTAACAAATCCCTTCGTTCTCTCCTATGTTTAAACATGTTAATAAACAGTAAAAAACTGCCTAGTGAACTTCAGATAATATAGGATAAAAGGCAGCAGCTGGGCCACAAATCAAGGGAATACACACTCTGACAAACAATATATGTATGTAGCCCCGCGCTACCAAATGTAAGCCGCAGGTTTGCAACACATGGGATTTTCCCTTATTAATCCCTTCAAATCAAATGACTGCAAAACAATGGGTGGTTGCAAACTAGCGCTGATTTAAAATAATAAAACTTTAAAACTTGAGGTTTTTATCTTCATCCAAAACTTCGTTCAGATGTTCTCCCGTTTATCAGAAAGACACTCACTTTATAATTCTGTCTCGCTTTCACATAAAGGTATCTTTCTGTCACCAAACATCGGGGGTACATTCATTTAAAACGAGCTGAACTCTTGGAATAACACTTACATTAGTGTCCTGTCTCGCGTGCACCAAAAGGTATCTTTTGCATCCCTCACAGTGCAGGCGGCAGGAATCAGGCAGACCGGTGTTAAAAACACACAATTTTTTATTCATCCGATACAGCAAACAGATGGTCAGATGTAGTATATAGTAACAACTTCTAAGGTGGTGTATAGTCCTAAAAATGCATCTAACTTCTTTGTAATACCCACAGATGGATCTCCTTTCAATTTTTTATATGTAGTGGTGTCAGACAACTGACGTGCCACTTCTGTGTGGTAGTCATCTCTGTTAAGGATGACTACCCCCCCGCCTTTATCGGCGGGTTTGATTACGATTTGATCATTGTTTTTGAGGGTGCCAATAGCTTTCCTTTGATTTCCAGTTAAATTACAATTTTTGGGGGGCTTAAACTGAGTTTTGTCTAAATCTTCCTTGACCAACCGCTCAAAGGTCTCAACAAAACACCCCCTTTTATGTTTAGGGAAAAAGGTGGATCTTTTTTTGAAGACCTTCATGCCATCCTGTCCACTATCCATAGGGGTATTGGTGTCTGTATTTTCTGCAAAAAATCTTTTCAGAGACAATTTGCGAATAAAACACTGCAGATCAATATAAGTACCAAAATTATCAAGTTTACTTGTAGGGGCAAATTTTAGGCCTTTTTCTAGAAGGTCCTGTTCATCTTTTGACAGACTGTAATCACTAAGATTGTATATCTTAGTTTTACTATGTTCCTTCTGTGTGGTCTCTGGTGCTGGATCCTTTTGATTACCTTCATTTTTCAACTGTGATCTTTTCTTTTTTGACATACCCCTAAATTTGCCTGCTCTGCAGCCTCTTATTTTTTTATATATATTAATCTTTCTTTTTACCTTTGTCGGTTTTTCGCTGGTCGTCTCTCTAAAAAAGTATTTGTGTCGTAATGTCTGTTTTGACTCACATTCTCCCTTCTTTCCCCATAGTTAGCTGAATTGCCACTTACATTGTCATTGGAGGACGGTCTCCTCCTTGGATAACCATGAGATGGGGATCTTACTGTGTATTTATAGTTGGTGGAAAAACGGTTATGATTTCTATCCCTAAAATGTCTATTTTGATCGGGTATAGAGATTTCCCTATATGATGGGAAACGACCTCTCTTTAAGTTTACAGAACGAGTTTTCTGTTCACGTGGTGCATCATTAACATAATTTGCGGGTCTGAGTCTATTTCGGCCGGGAGCGAGATTCTGTGTATCTCGTTCAGGCAAACCTGTAGAAACTCCCAAATTACCATTTTCTATATGTACATTACCTTCTTTATAATCATTTTTATCTCTGTTATACTTTTTTTGTTTCTTTTTCATGAGATCTTGTTCATTTCTTCTTACTCTAATCAAAATACGATCCTCTAATTCTTTATATTCTTTCAAATCGGATGATGGTTTAATTAAGGATTCTGAGAGTTCAATTTCTCTCTCTATATCTGCAAGCATATGTTTTTTCTCTTTTATTATATGCTCCATTAATTTAAAAGAGCATGAATCCAAAATTGAAAACCACTCCTTTTTGAAAGCATCGGATTCCCCTTCAAAAGAGGGATTTTTATTTAACCTTAACCCCCGTGGTATCAAATTATCCTTTATATATCTTTCTAAAGTGGAGATTTCCCACCACAAATTTCCCTCCTTTATAAGTAATTTTTCTAGTTTGCGCATTGCGCTTTCTAGAGTGTCATCTTGTAATATAATATCTTTACTGTTGGGATCAAATAGATTTTGTAACAAATCCCTTCGTTCTCTCCTATGTTTAAACATGTTAATAAACAGTAAAAAACTGCCTAGTGAACTTCAGATAATATAGGATAAAAGGCAGCAGCTGGGCCACAAATCAAGGGAATACACACTCTGACAAACAATATATGTATGTAGCCCCGCGCTACCAAATGTAAGCCGCAGGTTTGCAACACATGGGATTTTCCCTTATTAATCCCTTCAAATCAAATGACTGCAAAACAATGGGTGGTTGCAAACTAGCGCTGATTTAAAATAATAAAACTTTAAAACTTGAGGTTTTTATCTTCATCCAAAACTTCGTTCAGATGTTCTCCCGTTTATCAGAAAGACACTCACTTTATAATTCTGTCTCGCTTTCACATAAAGGTATCTTTCTGTCACCAAACATCGGGGGTACATTAATTTAAAACGAGCTGAACTCTTGGAATAACACTTACATTAGTGTCCTGTCTCGCGTGCACCAAAAGGTATCTTTTGCATCCCTCACAGTGCAGGCGGCAGGAATCAGGCAGACCGGTGTTAAAAACACACAATTTTTTATTCATCCGATACAGCAAACAGATGGTCAGATGTAGTATATAGTAACAACTTCTAAGGTGGTGTATAGTCCTAAAAATGCATCTAACTTCTTTGTAATACCCACAGATGGATCTCCTTTCAATTTTTTATATGTAGTGGTGTCAGACAACTGACGTGCCACTTCTGTGTGGTAGTCATCTCTGTTAAGGATGACTACCCCCCCGCCTTTATCGGCGGGTTTGATTACGATTTGATCATTGTTTTTGAGGGTGCCAATAGCTTTCCTTTGATTTCCAGTTAAATTACAATTTTTGGGGGGCTTAAACTGAGTTTTGTCTAAATCTTCCTTGACCAACCGCTCAAAGGTCTCAACAAAACACCCCCTTTTATGTTTAGGGAAAAAGGTGGATCTTTTTTTGAAGACCTTCATGCCATCCTGTCCACTATCCATAGGGGTATTGGTGTCTGTATTTTCTGCAAAAAATCTTTTCAGAGACAATTTGCGAATAAAACACTGCAGATCAATATAAGTACCAAAATTATCAAGTTTACTTGTAGGGGCAAATTTTAGGCCTTTTTCTAGAAGGTTCTGTTCATCTTTTGACAGACTGTAATCACTAAGATTGTATATCTTAGTTTTACTATGTTCCTTCTGTGTGGTCTCTGGTGCTGGATCCTTTTGATTACCTTCATTTTTCAACTGTGATCTTTTCTTTTTTGACATACCCCTAAATTTGCCTGCTCTGCAGCCTCTTATTTTTTTATATATATTAATCTTTCTTTTTACCTTTGTCGGTTTTTCGCTGGTCGTCTCTCTAAAAAAGTATTTGTGTCGTAATGTCTGTTTTGACTCACATTCTCCCTTCTTTCCCCATAGTTAGCTGAATTGCCACTTACATTGTCATTGGAGGACGGTCTCCTCCTTGGATAACCATGAGATGGGGATCTTACTGTGTATTTATAGTTGGTGGAAAAACGGTTATGATTTCTATCCCTAAAATGTCTATTTTGATCGGGTATAGAGATTTCCCTATATGATGGGAAACGACCTCTCTTTAAGTTTACAGAACGAGTTTTCTGTTCACGTGGTGCATCATTAACATAATTTGCGGGTCTGAGTCTATTTCGGCCGGGAGCGAGATTCTGTGTATCTCGTTCAGGCAAACCTGTAGAAACTCCCAAATTACCATTTTCTATATGTACATTACCTTCTTTATAATCATTTTTATCTCTGTTATACTTTTTTTGTTTCTTTTTCATGAGATCTTGTTCATTTCTTCTTACTCTAATCAAAATACGATCCTCTAATTCTTTATATTCTTTCAAATCGGATGATGGTTTAATTAAGGATTCTGAGAGTTCAATTTCTCTCTCTATATCTGCAAGCATATGTTTTTTCTCTTTTATTATATGCTCCATTAATTTAAAAGAGCATGAATCCAAAATTGAAAACCACTCCTTTTTGAAAGCATCGGATTCCCCTTCAAAAGAGGGATTTTTATTTAACCTTAACCCCCGTGGTATCAAATTATCCTTTATATATCTTTCTAAAGTGGAGATTTCCCACCACAAATTTCCCTCCTTTATAAGTAATTTTTCTAGTTTGCGCATTGCGCTTTCTAGAGTGTCATCTTGTAATATAATATCTTTACTGTTGGGATCAAATAGATTTTGTAACAAATCCCTTCGTTCTCTCCTATGTTTAAACATGTTAATAAACAGTAAAAAACTGCCTAGTGAACTTCAGATAATATAGGATAAAAGGCAGCAGCTGGGCCACAAATCAAGGGAATACACACTCTGACAAACAATATATGTATGTAGCCCCGCGCTACCAAATGTAAGCCGCAGGTTTGCAACACATGGGATTTTCCCTTATTAATCCCTTCAAATCAAATGACTGCAAAACAATGGGTGGTTGCAAACTAGCGCTGATTTAAAATAATAAAACTTTAAAACTTGAGGTTTTTATCTTCATCCAAAACTTCGTTCAGATGTTCTCCCGTTTATCAGAAAGACACTCACTTTATAATTCTGTCTCGCTTTCACATAAAGGTATCTTTCTGTCACCAAACATCGGGGGTACATTCATTTAAAACGAGCTGAACTCTTGGAATAACACTTACATTAGTGTCCTGTCTCGCGTGCACCAAAAGGTATCTTTTGCATCCCTCACAGTGCAGGCGGCAGGAATCAGGCAGACCGGTGTTAAAAACACACAATTTTTTATTCATCCGATACAGCAAACAGATGGTCAGATGTAGTATATAGTAACAACTTCTAAGGTGGTGTATAGTCCTAAAAATGCATCTAACTTCTTTGTAATACCCACAGATGGATCTCCTTTCAATTTTTTATATGTAGTGGTGTCAGACAACTGACGTGCCACTTCTGTGTGGTAGTCATCTCTGTTAAGGATGACTACCCCCCCGCCTTTATCGGCGGGTTTGATTACGATTTGATCATTGTTTTTGAGGGTGCCAATAGCTTTCCTTTGATTTCCAGTTAAATTACAATTTTTGGGGGGCTTAAACTGAGTTTTGTCTAAATCTTCCTTGACCAACCGCTCAAAGGTCTCAACAAAACACCCCCTTTTATGTTTAGGGAAAAAGGTGGATCTTTTTTTGAAGACCTTCATGCCATCCTGTCCACTATCCATAGGGGTATTGGTGTCTGTATTTTCTGCAAAAAATCTTTTCAGAGACAATTTGCGAATAAAACACTGCAGATCAATATAAGTACCAAAATTATCAAGTTTACTTGTAGGGGCAAATTTTAGGCCTTTTTCTAGAAGGTCCTGTTCATCTTTTGACAGACTGTAATCACTAAGATTGTATATCTTAGTTTTACTATGTTCCTTCTGTGTGGTCTCTGGTGCTGGATCCTTTTGATTACCTTCATTTTTCAACTGTGATCTTTTCTTTTTTGACATACCCCTAAATTTGCCTGCTCTGCAGCCTCTTATTTTTTTATATATATTAATCTTTCTTTTTACCTTTGTCGGTTTTTCGCTGGTCGTCTCTCTAAAAAAGTATTTGTGTCGTAATGTCTGTTTTGACTCACATTCTCCCTTCTTTCCCCATAGTTAGCTGAATTGCCACTTACATTGTCATTGGAGGACGGTCTCCTCCTTGGATAACCATGAGATGGGGATCTTACTGTGTATTTATAGTTGGTGGAAAAACGGTTATGATTTCTATCCCTAAAATGTCTATTTTGATCGGGTATAGAGATTTCCCTATATGATGGGAAACGACCTCTCTTTAAGTTTACAGAACGAGTTTTCTGTTCACGTGGTGCATCATTAACATAATTTGCGGGTCTGAGTCTATTTCGGCCGGGAGCGAGATTCTGTGTATCTCGTTCAGGCAAACCTGTAGAAACTCCCAAATTACCATTTTCTATATGTACATTACCTTCTTTATAATCATTTTTATCTCTGTTATACTTTTTTTGTTTCTTTTTCATGAGATCTTGTTCATTTCTTCTTACTCTAATCAAAATACGATCCTCTAATTCTTTATATTCTTTCAAATCGGATGATGGTTTAATTAAGGATTCTGAGAGTTCAATTTCTCTCTCTATATCTGCAAGCATATGTTTTTTCTCTTTTATTATATGCTCCATTAATTTAAAAGAGCATGAATCCAAAATTGAAAACCACTCCTTTTTGAAAGCATCGGATTCCCCTTCAAAAGAGGGATTTTTATTTAACCTTAACCCCCGTGGTATCAAATTATCCTTTATATATCTTTCTAAAGTGGAGATTTCCCACCACAAATTTCCCTCCTTTAAAAGTAATTTTTCTAGTTTGCGCATTGCGCTTTCTAGAGTGTCATCTTGTAATATAATATCTTTACTGTTGGGATCAAATAGATTTTGTAACAAATCCCTTCGTTCTCTCCTATGTTTAAACATGTTAATAAACAGTAAAAAACTGCCTAGTGAACTTCAGATAATATAGGATAAAAGGCAGCAGCTGGGCCACAAATCAAGGGAATACACACTCTGACAAACAATATATGTATGTAGCCCCGCGCTACCAAATGTAAGCCGCAGGTTTGCAACACATGGGATTTTCCCTTATTAATCCCTTCAAATCAAATGACTGCAAAACAATGGGTGGTTGCAAACTAGCGCTGATTTAAAATAATAAAACTTTAAAACTTGAGGTTTTTATCTTCATCCAAAACTTCGTTCAGATGTTCTCCCGTTTATCAGAAAGACACTCACTTTATAATTCTGTCTCGCTTTCACATAAAGGTATCTTTCTGTCACCAAACATCGGGGGTACATTCATTTAAAACGAGCTGAACTCTTGGAATAACACTTACATTAGTGTCCTGTCTCGCGTGCACCAAAAGGTATCTTTTGCATCCCTCACAGTGCAGGCGGCAGGAATCAGGCAGACCGGTGTTAAAAACACACAATTTTTTATTCATCCGATACAGCAAACAGATGGTCAGATGTAGTATATAGTAACAACTTCTAAGGTGGTGTATAGTCCTAAAAATGCATCTAACTTCTTTGTAATACCCACAGATGGATCTCCTTTCAATTTTTTATATGTAGTGGTGTCAGACAACTGACGTGCCACTTCTGTGTGGTAGTCATCTCTGTTAAGGATGACTACCCCCCCGCCTTTATCGGCGGGTTTGATTACGATTTGATCATTGTTTTTGAGGGTGCCAATAGCTTTCCTTTGATTTCCAGTTAAATTACAATTTTTGGGGGGCTTAAACTGAGTTTTGTCTAAATCTTCCTTGACCAACCGCTCAAAGGTCTCAACAAAACACCCCCTTTTATGTTTAGGGAAAAAGGTGGATCTTTTTTTGAAGACCTTCATGCCATCCTGTCCACTATCCATAGGGGTATTGGTGTCTGTATTTTCTGCAAAAAATCTTTTCAGAGACAATTTGCGAATAAAACACTGCAGATCAATATAAGTACCAAAATTATCAAGTTTACTTGTAGGGGCAAATTTTAGGCCTTTTTCTAGAAGGTCCTGTTCATCTTTTGACAGACTGTAATCACTAAGATTGTATATCTTAGTTTTACTATGTTCCTTCTGTGTGGTCTCTGGTGCTGGATCCTTTTGATTACCTTCATTTTTCAACTGTGATCTTTTCTTTTTTGACATACCCCTAAATTTGCCTGCTCTGCAGCCTCTTATTTTTTTATATATATTAATCTTTCTTTTTACCTTTGTCGGTTTTTCGCTGGTCGTCTCTCTAAAAAAGTATTTGTGTCGTAATGTCTGTTTTGACTCACATTCTCCCTTCTTTCCCCATAGTTAGCTGAATTGCCACTTACATTGTCATTGGAGGACGGTCTCCTCCTTGGATAACCATGAGATGGGGATCTTACTGTGTATTTATAGTTGGTGGAAAAACGGTTATGATTTCTATCCCTAAAATGTCTATTTTGATCGGGTATAGAGATTTCCCTATATGATGGGAAACGACCTCTCTTTAAGTTTACAGAACGAGTTTTCTGTTCACGTGGTGCATCATTAACATAATTTGCGGGTCTGAGTCTATTTCGGCCGGGAGCGAGATTCTGTGTATCTCGTTCAGGCAAACCTGTAGAAACTCCCAAATTACCATTTTCTATATGTACATTACCTTCTTTATAATCATTTTTATCTCTGTTATACTTTTTTTGTTTCTTTTTCATGAGATCTTGTTCATTTCTTCTTACTCTAATCAAAATACGATCCTCTAATTCTTTATATTCTTTCAAATCGGATGATGGTTTAATTAAGGATTCTGAGAGTTCAATTTCTCTCTCTATATCTGCAAGCATATGTTTTTTCTCTTTTATTATATGCTCCATTAATTTAAAAGAGCATGAATCCAAAATTGAAAACCACTCCTTTTTGAAAGCATCGGATTCCCCTTCAAAAGAGGGATTTTTATTTAACCTTAACCCCCGTGGTATCAAATTATCCTTTATATATCTTTCTAAAGTGGAGATTTCCCACCACAAATTTCCCTCCTTTAAAAGTAATTTTTCTAGTTTGCGCATTGCGCTTTCTAGAGTGTCATCTTGTAATATAATATCTTTACTGTTGGGATCAAATAGATTTTGTAACAAATCCCTTCGTTCTCTCCTATGTTTAAACATGTTAATAAACAGTAAAAAACTGCCTAGTGAACTTCAGATAATATAGGATAAAAGGCAGCAGCTGGGCCACAAATCAAGGGAATACACACTCTGACAAACAATATATGTATGTAGCCCCGCGCTACCAAATGTAAGCCGCAGGTTTGCAACACATGGGATTTTCCCTTATTAATCCCTTCAAATCAAATGACTGCAAAACAATGGGTGGTTGCAAACTAGCGCTGATTTAAAATAATAAAACTTTAAAACTTGAGGTTTTTATCTTCATCCAAAACTTCGTTCAGATGTTCTCCCGTTTATCAGAAAGACACTCACTTTATAATTCTGTCTCGCTTTCACATAAAAGTATCTTTCTGTCACCAAACATCGGGGGTACATTCATTTAAAACGAGCTGAACTCTTGGAATAACACTTACATTAGTGTCCTGTCTCGCGTGCACCAAAAGGTATCTTTTGCATCCCTCACAGTGCAGGCGGCAGGAATCAGGCAGACCGGTGTTAAAAACACACAATTTTTTATTCATCCGATACAGCAAACAGATGGTCAGATGTAGTATATAGTAACAACTTCTAAGGTGGTGTATAGTCCTAAAAATGCATCTAACTTCTTTGTAATACCCACAGATGGATCTCCTTTCAATTTTTTATATGTAGTGGTGTCAGACAACTGACGTGCCACTTCTGTGTGGTAGTCATCTCTGTTAAGGATGACTACCCCCCCGCCTTTATCGGCGGGTTTGATTACGATGTTTGGTGACAGAAAGATACCTTTATGTGAAAGATAAAAACCTCAAGTTTTAAAGTTTTATTATTTTAAATCAGCGCTAGTTTGCAACCACCCATTGTTTTGCAGTCATTTGATTTGAAGGGATTAATAAGGGAAAATCCCATGTGTTGCAAACCTGCGGCTTACATTTGGTAGCGCGGGGCTACATACATATATTGTTTGTCAGAGTGTGTATTCCCTTGATTTGTGGCCCAGCTGCTGCCTTTTATCCTATATTATCTGAAGTTCACTAGGCAGTTTTTTACTGTTTATTAACATGTTTAAACATAGGAGAGAACGAAGGGATTTGTTACAAAATCTATTTGATCCCAACAGTAAAGATATTATATTACAAGATGACACTCTAGAAAGCGCAATGCGCAAACTAGAAAAATTACTTTTAAAGGAGGGAAATTTGTGGTGGGAAATCTCCACTTTAGAAAGATATATAAAGGATAATTTGATACCACGGGGGTTAAGGTTAAATAAAAATCCCTCTTTTGAAGGGGAATCCGATGCTTTCAAAAAGGAGTGGTTTTCAATTTTGGATTCATGCTCTTTTAAATTAATGGAGCATATAATAAAAGAGAAAAAACATATGCTTGCAGATATAGAGAGAGAAATTGAACTCTCAGAATCCTTAATTAAACCATCATCCGATTTGAAAGAATATAAAGAATTAGAGGATCGTATTTTGATTAGAGTAAGAAGAAATGAACAAGATCTCATGAAAAAGAAACAAAAAAAGTATAACAGAGATAAAAATGATTATAAAGAAGGTAATGTACATATAGAAAATGGTAATTTGGGAGTTTCTACAGGTTTGCCTGAACGAGATACACAGAATCTCGCTCCCGGCCGAAATAGACTCAGACCCGCAAATTATGTTAATGATGCACCACGTGAACAGAAAACTCGTTCTGTAAACTTAAAGAGAGGTCGTTTCCCATCATATAGGGAAATCTCTATACCCGATCAAAATAGACATTTTAGGGATAGAAATCATAACCGTTTTTCCACCAACTATAAATACACAGTAAGATCCCCATCTCATGGTTATCCAAGGAGGAGACCGTCCTCCAATGACAATGTAAGTGGCAATTCAGCTAACTATGGGGAAAGAAGGGAGAATGTGAGTCAAAACAGACATTACGACACAAATACTTTTTTAGAGAGACGACCAGCGAAAAACCGACAAAGGTAAAAAGAAAGATTAATATATATAAAAAAATAAGAGGCTGCAGAGCAGGCAAATTTAGGGGTATGTCAAAAAAGAAAAGATCACAGTTGAAAAATGAAGGTAATCAAAAGGATCCAGCACCAGAGACCACACAGAAGGAACATAGTAAAACTAAGATATACAATCTTAGTGATTACAGTCTGTCAAAAGATGAACAGGACCTTCTAGAAAAAGGCCTAAAATTTGCCCCTACAAGTAAACTTGATAATTTTGGTACTTATATTGATCTGCAGTGTTTTATTCGCAAATTGTCTCTGAAAAGATTTTTTGCAGAAAATACAGACACCAATACCCCTATGGATAGTGGACAGGATGGCATGAAGGTCTTCAAAAAAAGATCCACCTTTTTCCCTAAACATAAAAGGGGGTGTTTTGTTGAGACCTTTGAGCGGTTGGTCAAGGAAGATTTAGACAAAACTCAGTTTAAGCCCCCCAAAAATTGTAATTTAACTGGAAATCAAAGGAAAGCTATTGGCACCCTCAAAAACAATGATCAAATCGTAATCAAACCCGCCGATAAAGGCGGGGGGGTAGTCATCCTTAACAGAGATGACTACCACACAGAAGTGGCACGTCAGTTGTCTGACACCACTACATATAAAAAATTGAAAGGAGATCCATCTGTGGGTATTACAAAGAAGTTAGATGCATTTTTAGGACTATACACCACCTTAGAAGTTGTTACTATATACTACATCTGACCATCTGTTTGCTGTATCGGATGAATAAAAAATTGTGTGTTTTTAACACCGGTCTGCCTGATTCCTGCCGCCTGCACTGTGAGGGATGCAAAAGATACCTTTTGGTGCACGCGAGACAGGACACTAATGTAAGTGTTATTCCAAGAGTTCAGCTCGTTTTAAATGAATGTACCCCCGATGTTTGGTGACAGAAAGATACCTTTATGTGAAAGCGAGACAGAATTATAAAGTGAGTGTCTTTCTGATAAACGGGAGAACCAGGGGCGGAACTGTGGGAGGCAGTGGAGTCGGCTGCCGCCGGGCTCCTGACCACAAGGGGGCGCATCTCCTCCACTGTCTCCCGCAGCCTGAGAACTGCGCTGCTATTGTGGACGGAGGAGCAGTCACTGACACGGAAGCTGCCTCCTGTAGGGAGAGATGGCACTGGCTGCAGCTAGGGGGAGCTCCAGAGCACAGCTCCTCTTCTAGCCAGCCGAGGGAAGCTCTCTGCTCCGTCAGCCTGATGATGAAAGCCAAAGGTAGACACTGTGTGGGGGGTAGGGGAGAGGTGTATTTGGGGGGAAGCACTGTGTTTTGTGTGTGCTTGTTTTTAAGTGAGGTGTGTGTGTGTTTTTAATGAAAGTTGTGCATTCAAGTAAAAGGCATGTGTGTGAGTGATGTGTGTGTGTGTGTAAGTGAGAGACATGTGTATGTAAGTGAGAGGCATGTATGTGTGTGTAAGTGGGAGGCATGTGTATGTAAGAGAGACTTGTGTGTGTAAGTGAAAGAGACGTGTGTGTGTGTGTGTTTAAGTGAATGAGGCGTTTGTGTTTTTTTAATATATATATCTAGTGTTCACGCTAGGTGTCTGCACCTTTTTTTAGACAGATGAATCCCACCCTGCCCGTTTTTGTGCGCCCTACCAACCCGCCGTTTTCTGCCTGCCGTACCCCGCCACGCCGCCAGACCCAGCCGTGCGCCGCCGGACCCGGTAAGCACATGAGAGTCCCCCTGGGCTAAATTAACCTTGTAAGTATTTTGCAGCTGTAAACTTCAATCTCAGTGCTCTCTACCTGGTGCAGTGTGCCTCAGTGCTCTCTACCTGGTGCAGTGTGCCTCAGTGCTCTCTACCTGGTGCAGTGTGCCTCAGTGCTCTCTACCTGGTGCAGTGTGCCTCAGTGCTCTCTACCTGGTGCAGTGTGTCTCAGTGCTCTCTACCTGGTGCAGTGTGCCTCAGTGCTCTCTACCTGGTGCAGTGTGCCTCAGTGCTCTCTACCTGGTGCAGTGTGTCTCAGTGCTCTCTACCTGGTGCAGTGTGCCTCAGTGCTCTCTACCTGGTGCAGTGTGTCTCAGTGCTCTCTACCTGGTGCAGTGTGTCTCAGTGCTCTCTACCTGGTGCAGTGTGCCTCAGTGCTCTCTACCTGGTGCAGTGTGCCTCAGTGCTCTCTACCTGGTGCAGTGTGCCTCAGTGCTCTCTACCTGGTGCAGTGTGTCTCAGTGCTCTCTACCTGGTGCAGTGTGCCTCAGTGCTCTCTACCTGGTGCAGTGTGCCTCAGTGCTCTCTACCTGGTGCAGTGTGTCTCAGTGCTCTCTACCTGGTGCAGTGTGCCTCAGTGCTCTCTACCTGGTGCAGTGTGTCTCAGTGCTCTCTACCTGGTGCAGTGTGTCTCAGTGCTCTCTACCTGGTGCAGTGTGCCTCAGTGCTCTCTACCTGGTGCAGTGTGCCTCAGTGCTCTCTACCTGGTGCAGTGTGCCTCAGTGCTCTCTACCTGGTGCAGTGTGCCTCAGTGCTCTCTACCTGGTGCAGTGTGCCTCAGTGCTCTCTACCTGGTGCAGTGTGCCTCAGTGCTCTCTACCTGGTGCAATGTGTATAACGTGCTCTATCTGTCGCAGTGTGTAGGAGGTTCTATCTGGTGCAATGTGTATTAGGTGCACCACCGTGTTGTAATAAAGTGTTTGGCCCCTATTATGAAACAACGCCGCTAGATTTTTGGAGCGCGCCTTCGGCGCGCACTGTCCATGTTTTGGCCCATAGGTATGGGAGCACCAAGCATTATAGTATGTACCTAAGTTTGCCCATCCCTCCCCGTGATCAGCACCCTGCCGTAAAAAAAATCCTACAGTGAACACTAATTATATCGGCACACCACTGCGCCAAAGCATCTCCATCGAGACCTGCTGGCGGGTGAGGGAGCACTGTAGGTGTACTATAATGGTATGCTGGTGTCTGTTTTATTGTAATAACTGACTTGGTGTGCGTCCACTTTGTATGTGTATCTATATTACTACTGGGAAAGGTACCTGAGCACGCTGCTACTGTTCACCCTTAGTGCCGGATAGCTACATATGGTATGTGTGTGTATGTGTATATGTAGGGGGGCACCAACATTTATCATGCCTCCGGGCGACTGGGACGAACTTACGCCACTGGGGAGAACATCTGAACGAAGTTTTGGATGAAGATAAAAACCTCAAGTTTTAAAGTTTTATTATTTTAAATCAGCGCTAGTTTGCAACCACCCATTGTTTTATAGACATTAACATATACACATAGATAAACACTCACTAAAGGGAAAAACGAAGAAAAACAAGGTGAAATAGGAAAAAAGCCACACTTTAAATACTCGTATGGCACAGTGTCACAATTGGAGATGGGCGTTGTTGTATTATAACCAATAGTTTCATCAATGGCCCTGATAGTATCAACAGGACAACAGTAATAGCTAGTAGAGAAAGGTAAATCAATCTCAATCAGTCTTATTGCTTAAAAGTGCTCTACCAATTTTAATTAGTATGGCTAATAGGGCAATTAAGTATAAACTGGTTGGTTATGTTCATATCACACCACTCCTCCTTACTAATTTCGTGGCATATTTTCCCTTAAAGAAGTATTAGCGAAATATTGAATGGTATAAATGTTCAAATATATTGGGTAAAATAATCCAAAATAAAGATAGATAGATATAATATTGATTAGTCTTAGTAAAATACTATTCATTAACCCAGTGCAGTGTAGTAATAAATAAGATTATTGCAGTATCTATTTCCCTATAAAGGGGAATACAGTAATCTCAGGCACCTTAATCGTAATCTCTCACGAGTGTAAATAATCATCCTTCCTATATAGAACAGAAAATAATCTCAAACTGAAGTTATATCAAAAACTGCTGATATGTGTATATTTTGAGGCTCCAAATATAACCAGGTCTACCAAACCTTTAAATCAAAATGTATCAAGGAATAGCCTGAGAAAATGAAATTGTATCCATATCCACTAGTATGTAGCTATTTGGGAAAGTGATATTTGTCCTGACAAATGGTATAGCAGTTATTCACTTCACCCCTAAATCAACAAGACAGAAGGAGCTTACTGTGATTAATTCAAATATAATGAAAAGAAAAAAGAGAAAAGACACACCTATCATTGGTGCAGCGGGGTGGCGTCTGTTTGCTGTGTGTCAAGCATTATACAGCAAATGAGCGTGTCCCGTCTGCATCTAAGGGTTGGAGAATAGACACTTGCTTCTGCTTTTGTCAAGATTAACCCCGGGCACCCTGATGAATCTTAAATGAATCAGCGCAGGGAGTCCTCTGGATTATCATAGGCAATGAGAGAGCATGAAGAAGAAAAAGAAAAAGAAAAAGAAAAAGAAAAGGAAAAGGAATAGAAATAGAAAAAATACTGTAGTGGTAACAGTAACAGGCAAGATTGCTAAAGAGCACCAATTCCCTTATGTTTGTATGCTACTTCTCTGCATATGTGGGAACATTGATGCAGAGTGAGCGCTACAACAACAGCGCCTAAGGTGCATAGAAGGAAGTGGATAGATGGCAGTGCCGGATCCCTAATGATAGCAGTGATCCTGATGCCGTCCGGTATTGCAGGATCTACTGCTGTACATGCGGACCAGCTAACTGGCATCCGAAGTAAATAGAGGTACCCGAGAGTGGGAGTAAAACTGAGGAACCAACCACTTCTCCTTCTGTGCTAGTCACATAAGATTATCACGGAGATATACTGTATGTAACCAACCACTTCTCCTTCTGTGCTAGTCACATAACATTACCACTGAGATATACTGTATGTAACCAGCCACTTCTCCTTCTGTGCTAGTCACATAACATTACCACTGACATATACTGTATGTAACCAGCCACTTCTCCTTCTGTGCTAGTCACATAACATTACCACTGAGATATACTGTATGTAACCAGCCACTTCTCCTTCTGTGCTAGTTACGTAATATTACCACTGACATATACTGTATGTAACCAGCCACTTCTCCTTCTGTACTAGTTACGTAATATTACCACTGACATATACTGTATGTAACCAGCCACTTCTCCTTCTGTGCTAGTCACGTAATATTACCACTGAGATATACTGTATGTAACCAGCCACTTCTCCTTCTGTGCTAGTCACGTAATATTACCACTGAGATATACTGTATGTAACCAGCCACTTCTCCTTCTGTGCTACTCACATTACATTATGACTGAGATATACTGTATGAAACCAGCCACTTCTCCTTCTGTGCTAGTCACATAACATTATCACTGAGATATACTGTATATAACCAACCACTTCTCCTTCTGTGCTAGTCACATAACATTACCACTGAGATATACTGTATGTAACCAGCCACTTCTCCTTCTGTGCTAGTTACGTAATATTACCACTGACATATACTGTATGTAACCAGCCACTTCTCCTTCTGTGCTAGTCACGTAATATTACCACTGAGATATACTGTATGTAACCAGCCACTTCTCCTTCTGTGCTACTCACATTACATTATGACTGAGATATACTGTATGAAACCAGCCACTTCTCCTTCTGTGCTAGTCACATAACATTACCACTGAGATATACTGTATGTAACCAGCCACTTCTCCTTCTGTGCTAGTCACATAACATTACCACTGAGATATACTGTATGTAACCAGCCACTTCTCCTTCTGTGCTAGTTACGTAATATTACCACTGACATATACTGTATGTAACCAGCCACTTCTCCTTCTGTGCTACTCACATAACATTATCTCTGAGATATACTGTATGAAACCAGCCACTTCTCCTTCTGTGCTAGTCACGTGACATTACCACTGAGATATACTGTATGAAACCAGCCACTTCTCCTTCTGTGCTAGTCACATAACACTACCACTGAAATATACTGTATGTAACCAACCACTTCTCCTTCTGTGCTAGTCACATAATGTTATCACTGAGATATACTGTATGTAACCAGCCACTTCTCCTTCTGTGCTAGTCACGTATTATTACCACTGACATATACTGTATGTAACCAGCCACTTCTCCTTCTGTGCTAGTCACGTAATATCACCACTGACATATACTAATGTAACCAGCCACTTATAATTAATATCACCACTGACATATACTGTATGTAACCAGCCACTTCTCCTTCTGTGCTAGTCACGTAACATTACCACTGAGATATACTGTATGTATCCAGCCACTTCTCCTTCTGTGCTAGTCACGTAAAATTACCACTGAGATATACTGTATGTAACTAGCCACTTTCCTTCTGTGCTAGTCACATAATGTTACCACTGAGATATACTATATGTAACCAGCCACTTCTCCTTCTGTGCTAGTCGCGTAACATTACCACTGAGATATACTGTATGTAACCAGCCACTTCTCCTTCTGTGCTAGTCACGTATCATCATCCACTGACATATACTGTATGTAACCAGCCACTTCTCCTTCTGTGCTACGCACATAACATTATCACTGAGATATACTGTATGTAACCAGCCACTTCTCCTTCTGTGCTAATCACGTAACATTACCACTGAGATATACTGTATATAACCAGCCACTTCTCCTTCTGTGCTAGTCACGTAATATTACCACTGAGATATACTGTATGTAACCAGCCACTTCTCCTTCTGTGCTAGTCACGTAATATTACCACTGAGATATACTGTATGTAACCAGCCACTTCTCCTTCTGTGCTAGTCACGTAACATTATCACTGAGATATACTGTATGTAACCAGCCACTTCTCCTTCTGTGCTAGTCACGTAATATTACCACTGAGATATACTGTATGTAACCAGCCACTTCTCCTTCTGTGCTAGTCACGTAATATTACCACTGACATATACTGTATGTAACCAGCCACTTCTCCTTCTGTGCTAGTCACATAACATTACCACTGAGATATACTGTATGTAACCAGCCACTTCTCCTTCTGTGCTAGTCACGTAATATTACCACTGACATATACTGTATGTAACCAGCCACTTCTCCTTCTGTGCTAGTGACATAATATTACCACTGAGATATACTGTATGTAACCAGCCACTTCTCCTTCTGTGCTACTCACATACATTATGACTGAGATATACTGTATGAAACCAGCCACTTCTCCTTCTGTGCTAGTCACATAACATTATCTCTGAGATATACTGTATGAAACCAGCCACTTCTCCTTCTGTGCTAGTCACATAACACTACCACTGAAATATACTGTATGTAACCAACCACTTCTCCTTCTGTGCTAGTCACATAATGTTATCACTGAGATATACTGTATGTAACCAGCCACTTCTCCTTCTGTGCTAGTCATGTATTATTACCACTGACATATACTGTATGTAACCAGCCACTTCTCCTTCTGTGCTAGTCACGTAATATCACCACTGACATATACTAATGTAACCAGCCACTTATAATTAATATCACCACTGACATATACTGTATGTAACCAGCCACTTCTCCTTCTGTGCTAGTCACGTAACATTACCACTGAGATATACTGTATGTATCCAGCCACTTCTCCTTCTGTGCTAGTCACGTAAAATTACCACTGAGATATACTGTATGTAACTAGCCACTTTTCTTCTGTGCTAGTCACATAATGTTACCACTGAGATATACTATATGTAACCAGCCACTTCTCCTTCTGTGCTAGTCGCGTAACATTACCACTGAGATATACTGTATGTAACCAGCCACTTCTCCTTCTGTGCTAGTCACGTATCATCATCCACTGACATATACTGTATGTAACCAGCCACTTCTCCTTCTGTGCTACGCACATAACATTATCACTGAGATATACTGTATGTAACCAGCCACTTCTCCTTCTGTGCTAATCACGTAACATTACCACTGAGATATACTGTATATAACCAACCACTTCTCCTTCTGTGCTAGTCACGTAACATTATCACTGAGACATACTGTATGTAACCAGCCACTTCTCCTTCTGTGCTAGTCACGTAACATTACAACTGACATATACTGTATGTAACTAGCAACTTTCCTTCTGTGCTATGCACATAACATTATCACTGAAATATACTGTGTGTAACCAACCACTTCTCCTTCTGTGCTAGTCACATAAGATTATCACTGAGATATACTGTATGTAACCAGCCACTTCTCCTTCTGTGCTAGTCACATATCATTACCACTGACATACACTGTATGTAACCAGCCACTTCTCCTTCTGTGCTAGTCATGTAACATTACCACTGAGATATGCTGTATGTAACCAGCCACTTCTCCTTCTGTGCTAGTCACGTATCATTACCACTGACATATACTGTATGTAACCAGCCACTTCTCCTTCTGTACTAGTCACGTAACACTACCACTGAGATATACTGTATGTAACCAGTCACTTCTCCTTCTGTGCTAGTCACATAACATTATTACTGAGATATACTGTATGTAACAAGCCACTTCTCATGTGCTAGTCACATAACATTACCACTGAGAGATACTGTATGTAACCAGTCACTTCTCCTTTTGTGCTAGTCACGTATCATTACCATTGACATATACACTATATGTAACCAGCCACTTCTCCTTCTGTGCTAGTCACATATCATTACCACTGAGATATACTGTATGTAACCAGCCACTTCTCCTTCTGTGCTAGTCACGTATCTTTTTTTTTTTTTTTTTTTAAATATATTTTTATTGAAGAAAAGTCGAATATGCTGGTACAAAACAAATAGGAGATGATGACTCCAAATGAGATATTCAAAATTACATACATGTTATCCCGTGGGGAATAACCAATTGTAGCATCAACAGGGAAGTACATCATCGCAACCATATATATATATATATCGACAGAAATTTTTTGTGTTTAACTTAAAGGTAAAGAGAAGGATAGAAGGAGAAAAGAAAAGAAGAGAATAAGAGAGAGAGGGGGAGAAGGGACAGGGAGGGTAGGGGAGAGTGGGGGATCATCATAGTAACATACCTACAGGGTAAAACCATATAACTGTGGACAGTATATTACTTCTTTTGCTTATTGAGAACCGTATAACGGAGGGAGTCACACTCCGGCATTAGAGGGCGTAGTATAGGTGAACCATGGGTCCCATATTCTCCCATATTTCTCTGACCTGTCCCGCAGAGAGGCCGTGATTTTCTCCATCATAGAAATATGCCATATTTTGGCTATCAACATGCTCCTAGGGGGAGTAATGGTTTTTTTCCAATTTTTAGCTATCACACATCTAGCGGCGTGTAGAATTTGAAGTACCAGGCTACTCGCCTGGATGTCAAAGTTGGGGAGAGGTAGGCCCAGGAGGGCCGACCAGGGGCCCAATACTACTTGCGAGTGGAAAATGGAACCAATGAGGGTTTCCACCTGTGCCCAAAACGCGCATATCTTGGGGCAAGACCACCAGATGTGCTTAAAGTCTCCAGTCTGGCCACAACCGCGCCAACATAATGGGGATGACCCGGGGGAAATCTTATGCAGTGTCGCTGGGACCCGATACCATCTAGTATAGACTTTATAAGAATTTTCCTTCACTAAAGAGGAGATTGAGGACTGAGCTACGTTTTGCCTGATGATTTCCCATGAGTCCTCTGCAGGGGGTGGGCCAAGGTCCTGTTCCCATTTACGCTCATGGGGAAGTATGTTCGCTGCTTTCAGAGAACGTAGTAAGCCATAAAGTATGGAGATAATACCTTGTCGCATAGGAGAAAAAATACACAAACGTTCCAAGGGGGTAAGTTGACGTATGACTTGGGATTTTGAGAGGGAGCTTAGGAAAGAACGAATTTGTAAATACTCATAAAATACAGGTTGGGGGATATCATATTTGTCCCGTAGGGACTGCAGGGAGCGCCAGGAGGAACCCTCTATGAAGTCAAACACCAGTCCCGGGCGCGGGCTCAGGTGGAACCATGGGTGGGACCGTAAGGTGGAACCAGGGGGGAAATCTTGATTGTCCCAAATGGAAGTAATGGGCGAGGGGAAAGTGGATAAACCATAATGCCGAATGCAGAAACACCACAGGGAGCAGGTAAATTTAGTGGGGGGGAGGCTTGTTAGCCTTGTCTGGACTGACTTGGTCGGCGTTAGTAGGGATACCAAAGTGGAAACCCCGGCTGCTAGCCGCTCAATTCGAATCCAGGGTAGATGGGGCGCTGGGGAAAACCAGGCGACAGCCTGGCTTAGGTGAGTTGCGTGATAATATTTGCGAATGTCCGGCAAACCTCTGCCTCCAGCTAGTGGGTCCCGTACCAAAGTAGAGGTCTTAATTCTAGGAGGCTTGCCTGACCATATGAATTTTAGGAAGAGTCTCTGCATTCGGCCTAAGGCCTCAGCGGGGATGCGTATGGGAATTGTTTGAATCAGGTATAAGAGCCTGGGTAGGATGTTCATCTTTACTGAGACTATCCGTCCGAACCAGGCTATAATCTGCTTGTCCCATGCCCGAAGGTCCGACTCTATACACTTAAATAAGGCTGGGAAGTTCTCTGAGTATAGGGAGTCGTAGGAGTTTGTGATGAACACGCCTAGGTATTTAATTTTTTTGGATCGCCAGGCGAAATTAAAGTTAGCAGCTAGGAGAGATCTGGTATCCTCATTGAGATGCAAAGGGAGGGCCTCCGATTTAGAATAGTTAATACGGTATCCCGAATAATGTGAATATAATGATAGGGTTTTAAATAGGTTGGGGATAGAAATATTAGGTGAAGACAGAGTTAACAGAACATCGTCTGCAAATAATGACAGTTTGAACTCCTCATCGCCTACAGTGATGCCCTTGATATCAGGATTAGCCCTAATCATGCACGCCAAGGGTTCGATGGACATGGCAAAAATTAACGGAGATAGGGGGCACCCCTGGCGCGTACCGTTATTGATTTGGAAGAGGGAAGAATCTTTACCATTAACCCGGACCCTGGCAGAAGGGTTGGAGTAGAGTGCCTGTATACCCTGAAGTAGGCTTCCTCCCAGGCCGAACCTACGTAAAGTAGCGAACATGAAAGGCCAAAGTATTTTATCAAAAGCCTTCTCCGCATCAAGCGAGAGAAGGACCGAGGGCAGTTTGGCTTTATTGACCAGGTGGACCAGGTCAATGGTTCTGCGGGTATTGTCCCTAGCTTGTCGGCCTGGGATGAAGCCCACCTGGTCCGCATGGATCAGACGTGGGAGAACTGAATTTAGTCTCAGGGCAAGAATTTTGGCAAAGATTTTAATGTCATTATTTAGTAGAGAGATGGGGCGGTAGCTAGCACAGGAGTTGGGGTCCTTCCCAGGTTTGTGAATTAAAACTATGCGTGCCTCTAGAGTCCGGGGGGATAGAGGGTTACCTTTGAGGAAGCCATTGAAGAGCCTACAGAGATGGGGCAGTAGAATCCCTTTAAATTTCTTGTAATACATAATTGACATGCCGTCAGGGCCAGGGGCTTTACCAGATTTCTGAGTTTTGAGTGCGTTATCTAACTCTTCTACAGTTATTTCTGAGCCTAATTGAGAGACTGTCGACCTGCTCAGTGATGGTAGGTCACACTTATCTAAGAGGGATTTGATCCCCTCCTCGAATCTCGCTGAGGGCGACGAAGGGACTGCCTCCGTATTATATAATAGCTTATAAAATTCCTCGAATTCTCCCAGAATGCGGTCGGGGTCGTGTGTTAGTGTTCCCTGCTTGGTGCGTATAGATAAGATATTTTTTGAGGAGATCTGAGCCCTCAACTTCCTGGCCAAAATCTTGTCTGCTTTATCCCCTTTTTCGTAGTAAATCTGGTTGAGGCGTCTAAGGCATTGTTCAGTCTTATGAGACAAGAGCATATTGAGTTCTCCCCTAACTTTAAGTAGTTTGTCTAAGTCGGCAGGGTTTAGAGAAGACTTATGAACCTCCTCCAGAAGGTGGAGTTGGTCAGAGAGCTCTAAGATCTTTTGGGAGCGCTGTTTGGTGAGCCTGGCCGCGATCTGAATGAAATGGCCTCTAAGGACCGCTTTATGCGCCTCCCACAGGGTCATGTCCGATATACCAGGGGTTTGGTTATCATTAAAGTAATCATTCAATGTCTGAGTCACTTGTTGCGGTACATCGGGCTGTTGGAGGAGGGCATCGTTAAGGGACCAAGAGGGGGGGGAAAGAGTGCGGGCCAGCCCAGACAAAGATAAGGATATCGGGGCATGGTCAGACCACGTAATTGGATGAATACAGCATTTCTGGATTCGAGAAGTGAGGTCTCTTCCTACCATAATCATGTCAATTCTAGTGTATAGATTATGCACTGGGGAAAAGAATGTGTAATCTTTAACTAAGGGGTCGGCAACCCTCCAGGAATCGAAAAGTAAGTGATTTTTAAGTAGGGACTGCAGGGCTTGGGAATTGCGGGTATGTGTATGGGTCTGGGATGTTGGCAGGGAGCTGGAGCGATCAAGACTATGATGGAGAATAGTGTTGAAATCTCCAGCCATTAAAATGTCACCTTTCCTACACTGAGCAATTTTGGAATCTAAGGCGGCGAAAAACGAGGCTTGATTGACATTGGGGGCATAGATATTGACCAAGGTGATGGGGACATTATTAAGCTTGCCTACTATAATGAGGAACCTTCCGCGCTTGTCCCTAACAATTTTTTCTGATTCTAAGTGTAGATGAGCGGGGATTAATATGGCGACCCCTCTTTTCTTCTGGGAGTGATCGCAGGCATGTATGGCGACAGGGTGGCGTTTGGAACGTAATTCAGGGTGGGAAGTACCTTTAAAATGTGTCTCCTGGAGGAATACCAGATCTCCCCCCACCTGTTTCAAAAAGAGAAATAGTTTGGTCCTCTTTTGGGGGCTATTGAGACCCTTCACATTATAGGATATTATGTTAACAGACATGGTTGGATAGGTGGAACCATAACTCTAATGGCCCAAAGGGCCCATAAATGATCTCCCTGAGGGACGGGGGAGAGAGGAGGAGAAGAGTGGGGGGTAGAGAGAGAAAAGGAAAAAAGGAGGATAGAAACATAAAGAACAGTACAAAAAGAAAAGAAATGAACAAATATAACGTACCGAGCCAATGACCCATTGTACGTATCGTACGGGTCTGGATGTTTGAGCTCCCGTATGGGGTATTAAGGGAGAGGAGTTCTCCCCTATGCTCAACACTGACTAAACTAGCTCGGTGGGGGGTATGGCCCCGAGTATCAAGGGGCCCTCCGACCAAATATATGGGGGGAGGCGACCTGAGGGGGCATAACAACAATTAACCGTAATGAACCATTTTTAACTCTTAAGAGCAAAGAGAACATATGTTCAAATATATGAACACTGTAGCAAAAATTAACCCGTAAACCTCTAAGCTAGTATACATAACAATAGAAAATAACAAAAAATAACATATAGTAACCCGGCAGTGCAGCTTTGAAGAAGTGTTCACGAAGGGTCATGTCTCACAGAGGTTTTTGCCGGGACTGTCAACCAAAGGCGTCGAGGCGCCCGTTGCGGGAGGGGTGAGACTGGAGTACGTTGAAGAACTGGAGCTTCCCGTGTGGAGTCAGGTTTATCAGATTCCGGGGGGGAAAGGTTGAGTCTCGAAAGAAGCCGGTGAGCCTCCTCCCTCGAACGTGCCAGCAGTCTCTTCCCATCGAGTTGCACAATAAGGGCAAAAGGGTAGCCCCATCTGTACCGAATTTGGTTTTCTCTGAGGATTTGGGTGTACTCCCGCAAGTCGAAGCGCCTCTTAAGAGTGGTCGGGGATAAGTCCTGAAACACCATTAGCTTGTGGGTGTCAAATATACACAGGTCTCTATTCCGGGCCGCTGTTAGAATTTTTTCCTTGGTTTTGAAGTAATGACATCGTAGAACTACGTCTCTTGGAGGGGACGAATTCGAGGGTTTTTGGCGCAAGGCCCGGTGAGCTCTGTCCAGGAGGAATTGCTCCCGCGGGACGTCCGGAAGGAGATGCTGGAAAAATCTAAGGAGGAAATCTTCCAATTGTGCTGGTTCCACCGACTCCGGAATGTGTTTAATGCGCAAGTTATTACGTCGTGCGCGATTATCTGCGTCTTCCTGTTGGTCTTGGAGCAAATAAATATCCTCCTGCATAACGTAGACTGAGTGTTCCAGTTCCTGCTGGAAAGCAATGACTTCGTCGATTTTTTGTTCAGCGTCATTAGTGCGGGCCCCCAGATCAGATATTTCCGCCTTGAGTCCTGAGATGGCTTTATGGATCTCCGAGTGAAAAGCTTGTTTCAGCGACTTCATCTCCGCCAGGATGGAGGAAATGCAATCTTTCATGGAGGGGTCTGGGGCAGATGAATCTTCCTCAGATTCTGAAATCGGGGCGGGCGGTGGGACGGCCGGTATTTTGGTGGAACTAGGCTTCATTTTAGAAATAAAGGAGGAAATTTCCGCAGAAGACGTATTTTTCTTGGCTTTGGACTTAGGCATGGTGTGTGACAGTCCCGGAATTAAGAGAGGTCATAGGGCATATCAGAGTAATAGCATGAGTAGCTAGTGATCCATCACGAGATAGGCATTGAGAGTTCACAAGAACAAGACCCCCATGGTCGCGCCCATAGGCAGTCAGCAGCACATTTCTCTGCTAGATAATAACATAGGAGACTGAAATATATATAGCAGGCGTAGTTGCAGGCAGAGACCAGGAGATGGCGCTCACTGGTTTGTGATAATGTAATACAGAAAAGTCCAGCACAAAAGGGGAATATCAAAAACCTTCAGCAAGATGTATGAAATTTTAACCCTGGGGGGGTGTTGGAGCCTGTATAGAGCCCTTATATGGAAGGAAGAAGGCACTCTGTTTAGCCCAGCCGCACCCCAAGGCAAGGGGGGGGGGGGGGGGGGGGGGGGGCGGGGGGGAGAGGGCCGACGCCAGCACCGTGATGGCCGTCGAGTGGAGCTCCCCAGCAACCGGGCAGGATCCGCAAGCCAGGTGTCACCCAGCAGGCCAGGTAGAGGGTTTCCAGAGCCCCCAAGCTTAGTGTGGCTAGTGATGCCCCTTATGAGGTTTGAAAGGCTGCAGGGTAGGGACTGAGGACCAGCCTCAGAGAGAGGTAGGAGCAAGTGCGGTGTTGCTGCGGTGCTGTGTCTCCCTCCAGCGTCCGGCCCGAGGAGACTGGTAGTGACCGCCCGCTGGTGTGAGGTACATGCAGCGGCAGTGGGGAGAGCGTGTTGGGGAGCCAGCTCACCTCTAAATGTAATGGATGCCGCCGGGTCCCGAGTCCGCCGTCTTGTCCCAGGGTCAGAGGTCTAAAATGGCCGCCGTCACCGGGGCTCCTGATCCCCGGCGTCCGCACCCCGGCCAGTTCTACTCTCCTCCGCTACCTCCCCCGTCCTGCCAGCACGGGGAGACGCAAGTCTGCTTCCAGGGGGTCCGCGTCAGGGCACCTGAGGGTGACACAGGGATGGTGCTGAGGCTCCGTAAGGCCCGCCGCTGTGGTCTCCAAAATTTAGGCCCCGGCTTCTGGGTGGAGGGTAGGCCGCAACCCGCAGGAGCCGGGAGACCAGCTCCCCGATTCCGCGGCACTGCCCCACCACCGGTGAATGCTCCCTTCGTCAGGGGGAACAAGTTTGGAGGGGTTATTCCGGGCAGGGAGTGGTTTTTAAGGGCAAAATTCGCTGGTTTCTGAGGAGCTCTCAGAGTGTGCTGCCTTTCCGTTCAGCCTCCAGGCCACGCCCCTAGTCACGTATCTTTACCACTGAGATATACTGTATGTATCCAGCCTCTTCTCCTTCTGTGCTAGTCACGTATCATTACCACTGAGATATACTGTATGCAACCTGCCACTTCTCCTTCTGTGCTAGTCACATATCATTACCACTGACATACACTGTATGTAACCAGCCACTTCTCCTTCTGTGCTAGTCACGTATCATTACCACTGAGATATACTGTATGTAACCAGCCACTTCTCCTTCTGTGCTAGTCACGTATCTTTACCACTGAGATATACTGTATGTATCCAGCCACTTCTCCTTCTGTGCTAGTCACGAGTCATTACCACTGAGATATACTGTATGTAACCAGCCACTTCTCCTTCTGTGCTAGTCTCGTAACATTACCACTGACATACACTGTATGCAACCAGCCACTTTTTCTTCTGTGCTAGTCACGTAATATCACCACTGACATATACTAATGTAACCAGCCACTTATAATTAATATCACCACTGACATATACTGTATGTAACCAGCCACTTCTCCTTCTGTGCTAGTCACGTAACATTACCACTGAGATATACTGTATGTATCCAGCCACTTCTCCTTCTGTGCTAGTCACGTAAAATTACCACTGACATATACTGTATGTAACTAGCCACTTTCCTTCTGTGCTAGTCACATAATGTTACCACTGACATATACTGTATGTAACCAGCCACTTCTCCTTCTGTGCTAGTCACGTTTCATTATCACTGAGATATACTGTATGTAACCAGCCACTTCTCCTTCTGTGCTAGTCACGTAACATTACCACTGACATATACTGTATGTAACTAGCGACTTTCCTTCTGTGCTATGCACATAACATTATCACTGAAATATACTGTATGTAACCAACCACTTCTCCTTCTGTGCTAGTCACATAAGATTATCACTGAGATATACTATATGTAACCAGCCACTTCTCCTTCTGTGCTAGTCACATATCATTACCACTGACATACACTGTATGTAACCAGCCACTTCTCCTTCTGTGCTAGTCATGTAACATTACCACTGAGATATACTGTATGTAACCAGCCACTTCTCCTTCTGTGCTAGTCACATAACACTACCACTGAAATATACTGTATGTAACCAACCACTTCTCCTTCTGTGCTAGTCAGATAATGTTATCACTGAGATATACTGTATGTAACCAGCCACTTCTGCTTCTGTGCTACTCACATAACATTATGACTGAGATATACTGTATGTAACCAGCCACTTCTCCTTCTGTGCTAGTCACGTAACATTATCACTGAGATATACTGTATGTAACCAGCCACTTCTCCTTCTGTGCTAGTCACGTAACATTACCACTGACATATACTGTATGTAACTAGCGACTTTCCTTCTGTGCTATGCACATAACATTATCACTGAAATATACTGTATGTAACCAACCACTTATCCTTCTGTGCTAGTCACATAAGATTATCACTGAGATATACTGTATGTAACCAGCCACTTCTCCTTCTGTGCTAGTCACATATCATTACCACTGACATACACTGTATGTAACCAGCCACTTCTCCTTCTGTGCTAGTCATGTAACATTACCACTGAGATATACTGTATGTAACCAGCCACTTCTCCTTCTGTGCTAGTCACATAACACTACCACTGAAATATATTATATGTAACCAACCACTTCTCCTTCTGTGCTAGTCACATAATGTTATCACTGAGATATACTGTATGTAACCAGCCACTTCTGCTTCTGTGCTACTCACATAACATTATGACTAAGATATACTGTATGTAACCAGCCACTTCTCCTTCTGCGCTAGTCACGTATTACTACCACTGACATATACTGTATGTAACCAGCCACTTCTCCTTCTGTGCTAGTCACGTAATATCACCACTGACATATACTAATGTAACCAGCCACTTATAATTAATATCACCACTGACATATACTGTATGTAACCAGCCACTTCTCCTTCTGTGCTAGTCACGTAACATTACCACTGAGATAAACTGTATGTATCCAGCCACTTCTCCTTCTGTGCTAGTCACGTAAAATTACCACTGAGATATACTGTATGTAACTAGCCACTTTCCTTCTGTGCTAGTCACATAATGTTACCACTGAGATATACTATATGTAACCAGCCACTTCTCCTTCTGTGCTAGTCGCGTAACATTACCACTGAGATATACTGTATGTAACCAGCCACTTCTCCTTATGTGCTAGTCACATATCATTACCACTAACATATACTGTATGTAACCAGCCACTTCTCCTTCTGTGCTACGCACATAACATTATCACTGAGATATACTGTATGTAACCAGCCACTTCTCCTTCTGTGCTAATCACGTAACATTACCACTGAGATATACTATATGTAACCAACCACTTCTCCTTCTGTGCTAGTCACATAATGTTACCACTGAGATATACTATATGTAACCAGCCACTTTCCTTCTGTGCTAGTCACGTAACATTACCACTGAGATATACTGTATGTAACTAGCCACTTTCCTTCTGTGCTAGTCACATAATGTTACCACTGAGATATACTATATGTATAAAAGAGAAAAAAAGAAACTCTCTTTTTCTGGGGGCACTCATTGAAAAATTATTTATACTTAAAATATAACTTTTATTATCTTAAGATTAAAATATTAGGCACAACAATAGACATAGACATTAACATATACACATAGATAAACACTCACTAAAGGGAAAAACGAAGAAAAACAAGGTGAAATAGGAAAAAAGCCACACTTTAAATACTCGTATGGCACAGTGTCACAATTGGAGATGGGCGTTGTTGTATTATAACCAATAGTTTCATCAATGGCCCTGATAGTATCAACAGGACAACAGTAATAGCTAGTAGAGAAAGGTAAATCAATCTCAATCAGTCTTATTGCTTAAAAGTGCTCTACCAATTTTAATTAGTATGGCTAATAGGGCAATTAAGTATAAACTGGTTGGTTATGTTCATATCACACCACTCCTCCTTACTAATTTCGTGGCATATTTTCCCTTAAAGAGGTATTAGCGAAATATTGAATGGTATAAATGTTCAAATATATTGGGTAAAATAATCCAAAATAAAGATAGATAGATATAATATTGATTAGTCTTAGTAAAATACTATTCATTAACCCAGTGCAGTGTAGTAATAAATAAGATTATTGCAGTATCTATTTCCCTATAAAGGGGAATACAGTAATCTCAGGCACCTTAATCGTAATCTCTCACGAGTGTAAATAATCATCCTTCCTATATAGAACAGAAAATAATCTCAAACTGAAGTTATATCAAAAACTGCTGATATGTGTATATTTTGAGGCTCCAAATATAACCAGGTCTACCAAACCTTTAAATCAAAATGTATCAAGGAATAGCCTGAGAAAATGAAATTGTATCCATATCCACTAGTATGTAGCTACAGTATTTGGGAAAGTGATATTTGTCCTGACAAATGGTATAGCAGTTATTCACTTCACCCCTAAATCAACAAGACAGAAGGAGCTTACTGTGATTAATTCAAATATAATGAAAAGAAAAAAGAGAAAAGACACACCTATCATTGGTGCAGCGGGGTGGCGTCTGTTTGCTGTGTGTCAAGCATTATACAGCAAATGAGCGTGTCCCGTCTGCATCTAAGGGTTGGAGAATAGACACTTGCTTCTGCTTTTGTCAAGATTAACCCCGGGCACCCTGATGAATCTTAAATGAATCAGCGCAGGGAGTCCTCTGGATTATCATAGGCAATGAGAGAGCATGAAGAAGAAAAAGAAAAAGAAAAAAGAAAAAGAAAAGGAAAAGGAATAGAAATAGAAAAAATACTGTAGTGGTAACAGTAACAGGCAAGATTGCTAAAGAGCACCAATTCCCTTATGTTTGTATGCTACTTCTCTGCATATGTGGGAACATTGATGCAGAGTGAGCGCTACAACAACAGCGCCTAAGGTGCATAGAAGGAAGTGGATAGATGGCAGTGCCGGATCCCTAATGATAGCAGTGATCCTGATGCCGTCCGGTATTGCAGGATCTACTGCTGTACATGCGGACCAGCTAACTGGCATCCGAAGTAAATAGAGGTACCTGAGAGTGGGAGTAAAACTGAGGAACCAACCACTTCTCCTTCTGTGCTAGTCACATAAGATTATCACGGAGATATACTGTATGTAACCAGCCACTTCTCCTTCTGTGCTAGTGACATAACATTACCACTGACATATACTGTATGTAACCAGCCACTTCTCCTTCTGTGCTAGTCACGTAACATTACCACTGAGATATACTGTATGTATCCAGCCACTTCTCCTTCTGTGCTAGTCACGTAAAATTACCACTGAGATATACTGTATGTAACTAGCCACTTTCCTTCTGTGCTAGTCACATAATGTTACCACTGAGATATACTATATGTAACCAGCCACTTCTCCTTCTGTGCTAGTCGCGTAACATTACCACTGAGATATACTGTATGTAACCAGCCACTTCTCCTTCTGTGCTAGTCACGTATCATCATCCACTGACATATACTGTATGTAACCAGCCACTTCTCCTTCTGTGCTACGCACATAACATTATCACTGAGATATACTGTATGTAACCAGCCACTTCTCCTTCTGTGCTAATCACGTAACATTACCACTGAGATATACTGTATATAACCAGCCACTTCTCCTTCTGTGCTAGTCACGTAATATTACCACTGAGATATACTGTATGTAACCAGCCACTTCTCCTTCTGTGCTAGTCACGTAATATTACCACTGAGATATACTGTATGTAACCAGCCACTTCTCCTTCTGTGCTAGTCACGTAACATTATCACTGAGATATACTGTATGTAACCAGCCACTTCTCCTTCTGTGCTAGTCACGTAATATTACCACTGAGATATACTGTATGTAACCAGCCACTTCTCCTTCTGTGCTAGTCACGTAATATTACCACTGACATATACTGTATGTAACCAGCCACTTCTCCTTCTGTGCTAGTCACATAACATTACCACTGAGATATACTGTATGTAACCAGCCACTTCTCCTTCTGTGCTAGTCACATAATATTACCACTGACATATACTGTATGTAACCAGCCACTTCTCCTTCTGTGCTAGTGACATAATATTACCACTGAGATATACTGTATGTAACCAGCCACTTCTCCTTCTGTGCTACTCACATACATTATGACTGAGATATACTGTATGAAACCAGCCACTTCTCCTTCTGTGCTAGTCACATAACATTATCTCTGAGATATACTGTATGAAACCAGCCACTTCTCCTTCTGTGCTAGTCACATAACACTACCACTGAAATATACTGTATGTAACCAACCACTTCTCCTTCTGTGCTAGTCACATAATGTTATCACTGAGATATACTGTATGTAACCAGCCACTTCTCCTTCTGTGCTAGTCATGTATTATTACCACTGACATATACTGTATGTAACCAGCCACTTCTCCTTCTGTGCTAGTCACGTAATATCACCACTGACATATACTAATGTAACCAGCCACTTATAATTAATATCACCACTGACATATACTGTATGTAACCAGCCACTTCTCCTTCTGTGCTAGTCACGTAACATTACCACTGAGATATACTGTATGTATCCAGCCACTTCTCCTTCTGTGCTAGTCACGTAAAATTACCACTGAGATATACTGTATGTAACTAGCCACTTTTCTTCTGTGCTAGTCACATAATGTTACCACTGAGATATACTATATGTAACCAGCCACTTCTCCTTCTGTGCTAGTCGCGTAACATTACCACTGAGATATACTGTATGTAACCAGCCACTTCTCCTTCTGTGCTAGTCACGTATCATCATCCACTGACATATACTGTATGTAACCAGCCACTTCTCCTTCTGTGCTACGCACATAACATTATCACTGAGATATACTGTATGTAACCAGCCACTTCTCCTTCTGTGCTAATCACGTAACATTACCACTGAGATATACTGTATATAACCAACCACTTCTCCTTCTGTGCTAGTCACGTAACATTATCACTGAGACATACTGTATGTAACCAGCCACTTCTCCTTCTGTGCTAGTCACGTAACATTACAACTGACATATACTGTATGTAACTAGCAACTTTCCTTCTGTGCTATGCACATAACATTATCACTGAAATATACTGTGTGTAACCAACCACTTCTCCTTCTGTGCTAGTCACATAAGATTATCACTGAGATATACTGTATGTAACCAGCCACTTCTCCTTCTGTGCTAGTCACATATCATTACCACTGACATACACTGTATGTAACCAGCCACTTCTCCTTCTGTGCTAGTCATGTAACATTACCACTGAGATATACTGTATGTAACCAGCCACTTCTCCTTCTGTGCTAGTCACGTATCATTACCACTGACATATACTGTATGTAACCAGCCACTTCTCCTTCTGTACTAGTCACGTAACACTACCACTGAGATATACTGTATGTAACCAGTCACTTCTCCTTCTGTGCTAGTCACATAACATTATTACTGAGATATACTGTATGTAACAAGCCACTTCTCATGTGCTAGTCACATAACATTACCACTGAGAGATACTGTATGTAACCAGTCACTTCTCCTTTTGTGCTAGTCACGTATCATTACCATTGACATATACACTATATGTAACCAGCCACTTCTCCTTCTGTGCTAGTCACATATCATTACCACTGAGATATACTGTATGTAACCAGCCACTTCTCCTTCTGTGCTAGTCACGTATCTTTTTTTTTTTTTTTTTTTAAATATATTTTTATTGAAGAAAAGTCGAATATGCTGGTACAAAACAAATAGGAGATGATGACTCCAAATGAGATATTCAAAATTACATACATGTTATCCCGTGGGGAATAACCAATTGTAGCATCAACAGGGAAGTACATCATCGCAACCATATATATATATATATCGACAGAAATTTTTTGTGTTTAACTTAAAGGTAAAGAGAAGGATAGAAGGAGAAAAGAAAAGAAGAGAATAAGAGAGAGAGGGGGAGAAGGGACAGGGAGGGTAGGGGAGAGTGGGGGATCATCATAGTAACATACCTACAGGGTAAAACCATATAACTGTGGACAGTATATTACTTCTTTTGCTTATTGAGAACCGTATAACGGAGGGAGTCACACTCCGGCATTAGAGGGCGTAGTATAGGTGAACCATGGGTCCCATATTCTCCCATATTTCTCTGACCTGTCCCGCAGAGAGGCCGTGATTTTCTCCATCATAGAAATATGCCATATTTTGGCTATCAACATGCTCCTAGGGGGAGTAATGGTTTTTTTCCAATTTTTAGCTATCACACATCTAGCGGCGTGTAGAATTTGAAGTACCAGGCTACTCGCCTGGATGTCAAAGTTGGGGAGAGGTAGGCCCAGGAGGGCCGACCAGGGGCCCAATACTACTTGCGAGTGGAAAATGGAACCAATGAGGGTTTCCACCTGTGCCCAAAACGCGCATATCTTGGGGCAAGACCACCAGATGTGCTTAAAGTCTCCAGTCTGGCCACAACCGCGCCAACATAATGGGGATGACCCGGGGGAAATCTTATGCAGTGTCGCTGGGACCCGATACCATCTAGTATAGACTTTATAAGAATTTTCCTTCACTAAAGAGGAGATTGAGGACTGAGCTACGTTTTGCCTGATGATTTCCCATGAGTCCTCTGCAGGGGGTGGGCCAAGGTCCTGTTCCCATTTACGCTCATGGGGAAGTATGTTCGCTGCTTTCAGAGAACGTAGTAAGCCATAAAGTATGGAGATAATACCTTGTCGCATAGGAGAAAAAATACACAAACGTTCCAAGGGGGTAAGTTGACGTATGACTTGGGATTTTGAGAGGGAGCTTAGGAAAGAACGAATTTGTAAATACTCATAAAATACAGGTTGGGGGATATCATATTTGTCCCGTAGGGACTGCAGGGAGCGCCAGGAGGAACCCTCTATGAAGTCAAACACCAGTCCCGGGCGCGGGCTCAGGTGGAACCATGGGTGGGACCGTAAGGTGGAACCAGGGGGGAAATCTTGATTGTCCCAAATGGAAGTAATGGGCGAGGGGAAAGTGGATAAACCATAATGCCGAATGCAGAAACACCACAGGGAGCAGGTAAATTTAGTGGGGGGGAGGCTTGTTAGCCTTGTCTGGACTGACTTGGTCGGCGTTAGTAGGGATACCAAAGTGGAAACCCCGGCTGCTAGCCACTCAATTCGAATCCAGGGTAGATGGGGCGCTGGGGAAAACCAGGCGACAGCCTGGCTTAGGTGAGTTGCGTGATAATATTTGCGAATGTCCGGCAAACCTCTGCCTCCAGCTAGTGGGTCCCGTACCAAAGTAGAGGTCTTAATTCTAGGAGGCTTGCCTGACCATATGAATTTTAGGAAGAGTCTCTGCATTCGGCCTAAGGCCTCAGCGGGGATGCGTATGGGAATTGTTTGAATCAGGTATAAGAGCCTGGGTAGGATGTTCATCTTTACTGAGACTATCCGTCCGAACCAGGCTATAATCTGCTTGTCCCATGCCCGAAGGTCCGACTCTATACACTTAAATAAGGCTGGGAAGTTCTCTGAGTATAGGGAGTCGTAGGAGTTTGTGATGAACACGCCTAGGTATTTAATTTTTTTGGATCGCCAGGCGAAATTAAAGTTAGCAGCTAGGAGAGATCTGGTATCCTCATTGAGATGCAAAGGGAGGGCCTCCGATTTAGAATAGTTAATACGGTATCCCGAATAATGTGAATATAATGATAGGGTTTTAAATAGGTTGGGGATAGAAATATTAGGTGAAGACAGAGTTAACAGAACATCGTCTGCAAATAATGACAGTTTGAACTCCTCATCGCCTACAGTGATGCCCTTGATATCAGGATTAGCCCTAATCATGCACGCCAAGGGTTCGATGGACATGGCAAAAATTAACGGAGATAGGGGGCACCCCTGGCGCGTACCGTTATTGATTTGGAAGAGGGAAGAATCTTTACCATTAACCCGGACCCTGGCAGAAGGGTTGGAGTAGAGTGCCTGTATACCCTGAAGTAGGCTTCCTCCCAGGCCGAACCTACGTAAAGTAGCGAACATGAAAGGCCAAAGTATTTTATCAAAAGCCTTCTCCGCATCAAGCGAGAGAAGGACCGAGGGCAGTTTGGCTTTATTGACCAGGTGGACCAGGTCAATGGTTCTGCGGGTATTGTCCCTAGCTTGTCGGCCTGGGATGAAGCCCACCTGGTCCGCATGGATCAGACGTGCGAGAACTGAATTTAGTCTCAGGGCAAGAATTTTGGCAAAGATTTTAATGTCATTATTTAGTAGAGAGATGGGGCGGTAGCTAGCACAGGAGTTGGGGTCCTTCCCAGGTTTGTGAATTAAAACTATGCGTGCCTCTAGAGTCCGGGGGGATAGAGGGTTACCTTTGAGGAAGCCATTGAAGAGCCTACAGAGATGGGGCAGTAGAATCCCTTTAAATTTCTTGTAATACATAATTGACATGCCGTCAGGGCCAGGGGCTTTACCAGATTTCTGAGTTTTGAGTGCGTTATCTAACTCTTCTACAGTTATTTCTGAGCCTAATTGAGAGACTGTCGACCTGCTCAGTGATGGTAGGTCACACTTATCTAAGAGGGATTTGATCCCCTCCTCGAATCTCGCTGAGGGCGACGAAGGGACTGCCTCCGTATTATATAATAGCTTATAAAATTCCTCGAATTCTCCCAGAATGCGGTCGGGGTCGTGTGTTAGTGTTCCCTGCTTGGTGCGTATAGATAAGATATTTTTTGAGGAGATCTGAGCCCTCAACTTCCTGGCCAAAATCTTGTCTGCTTTATCCCCTTTTTCGTAGTAAATCTGGTTGAGGCGTCTAAGGCATTGTTCAGTCTTATGAGACAAGAGCATATTGAGTTCTCCCCTAACTTTAAGTAGTTTGTCTAAGTCGGCAGGGTTTAGAGAAGACTTATGAACCTCCTCCAGAAGGTGGAGTTGGTCAGAGAGCTCTAAGATCTTTTGGGAGCGCTGTTTGGTGAGCCTGGCCGCGATCTGAATGAAATGGCCTCTAAGGACCGCTTTATGCGCCTCCCACAGGGTCATGTCCGATATACCAGGGGTTTGGTTATCATTAAAGTAATCATTCAATGTCTGAGTCACTTGTTGCGGTACATCGGGCTGTTGGAGGAGGGCATCGTTAAGGGACCAAGAGGGGGGGGAAAGAGTGCGGGCCAGCCCAGACAAAGATAAGGATATCGGGGCATGGTCAGACCACGTAATTGGATGAATACAGCATTTCTGGATTCGAGAAGTGAGGTCTCTTCCTACCATAATCATGTCAATTCTAGTGTATAGATTATGCACTGGGGAAAAGAATGTGTAATCTTTAACTAAGGGGTCGGCAACCCTCCAGGAATCGAAAAGTAAGTGATTTTTAAGTAGGGACTGCAGGGCTTGGGAATTGCGGGTATGTGTATGGGTCTGGGATGTTGGCAGGGAGCTGGAGCGATCAAGACTATGATGGAGAATAGTGTTGAAATCTCCTGCCATTAAAATGTCACCTTTCCTACACTGAGCAATTTTGGAATCTAAGGCGGCGAAAAACGAGGCTTGATTGACATTGGGGGCATAGATATTGACCAAGGTGATGGGGACATTATTAAGCTTGCCTACTATAATGAGGAACCTTCCGCGCTTGTCCCTAACAATTTTTTCTGATTCTAAGTGTAGATGAGCGGGGATTAATATGGCGACCCCTCTTTTCTTCTGGGAGTGATCGCAGGCATGTATGGCGACAGGGTGGCGTTTGGAACGTAATTCAGGGTGGGAAGTACCTTTAAAATGTGTCTCCTGGAGGAATACCAGATCTCCCCCCACCTGTTTCAAAAAGAGAAATAGTTTGGTCCTCTTTTGGGGGCTATTGAGACCCTTTACATTATAGGATATTATGTTAACAGACATGGTTGGATAGGTGGAACCATAACTCTAATGGCCCAAAGGGCCCATAAATGATCTCCCTGAGGGACGGGGGAGAGAGGAGGAGAAGAGTGGGGGGTAGAGAGAGAAAAGGAAAAAAGGAGGATAGAAACATAAAGAACAGTACAAAAAGAAAAGAAATGAACAAATATAACGTACCGAGCCAATGACCCATTGTACGTATCGTACGGGTCTGGATGTTTGAGCTCCCGTATGGGGTATTAAGGGAGAGGAGTTCTCCCCTATGCTCAACACTGACTAAACTAGCTCGGTGGGGGGTATGGCCCCGAGTATCAAGGGGCCCTCCGACCAAATATATGGGGGGAGGCGACCTGAGGGGGCATAACAACAATTAACCGTAATGAACCATTTTTAACTCTTAAGAGCAAAGAGAACATATGTTCAAATATATGAACACTGTAGCAAAAATTAACCCGTAAACCTCTAAGCTAGTATACATAACAATAGAAAATAACAAAAAATAACATATAGTAACCCGGCAGTGCAGCTTTGAAGAAGTGTTCACGAAGGGTCATGTCTCACAGAGGTTTTTGCCGGGACTGTCAACCAAAGGCGTCGAGGCGCCCGTTGCGGGAGGGGTGAGACTGGAGTACGTTGAAGAACTGGAGCTTCCCGTGTGGAGTCAGGTTTATCAGATTCCGGGGGGGAAAGGTTGAGTCTCGAAAGAAGCCGGTGAGCCTCCTCCCTCGAACGTGCCAGCAGTCTCTTCCCATCGAGTTGCACAATAAGGGCAAAAGGGTAGCCCCATCTGTACCGAATTTGGTTTTCTCTGAGGATTTGGGTGTACTCCCGCAAGTCGAAGCGCCTCTTAAGAGTGGTCGGGGATAAGTCCTGAAACACCATTAGCTTGTGGGTGTCAAATATACACAGGTCTCTATTCCGGGCCGCTGTTAGAATTTTTTCCTTGGTTTTGAAGTAATGACATCGTAGAACTACGTCTCTTGGAGGGGACGAATTCGAGGGTTTTTGGCGCAAGGCCCGGTGAGCTCTGTCCAGGAGGAATTGCTCCCGCGGGACGTCCGGAAGGAGATGCTGGAAAAATCTAAGGAGGAAATCTTCCAATTGTGCTGGTTCCACCGACTCCGGAATGTGTTTAATGCGCAAGTTATTACGTCGTGCGCGATTATCTGCGTCTTCCTGTTGGTCTTGGAGCAAATAAATATCCTCCTGCATAACGTAGACTGAGTGTTCCAGTTCCTGCTGGAAAGCAATGACTTCGTCGATTTTTTGTTCAGCGTCATTAGTGCGGGCCCCCAGATCAGATATTTCCGCCTTGAGTCCTGAGATGGCTTTATGGATCTCCGAGTGAAAAGCTTGTTTCAGCGACTTCATCTCCGCCAGGATGGAGGAAATGCAATCTTTCATGGAGGGGTCTGGGGCAGATGAATCTTCCTCAGATTCTGAAATCGGGGCGGGCGGTGGGACGGCCGGTATTTTGGTGGAACTAGGCTTCATTTTAGAAATAAAGGAGGAAATTTCCGCAGAAGACGTATTTTTCTTGGCTTTGGACTTAGGCATGGTGTGTGACAGTCCCGGAATTAAGAGAGGTCATAGGGCATATCAGAGTAATAGCATGAGTAGCTAGTGATCCATCACGAGATAGGCATTGAGAGTTCACAAGAACAAGACCCCCATGGTCGCGCCCATAGGCAGTCAGCAGCACATTTCTCTGCTAGATAATAACATAGGAGACTGAAATATATATAGCAGGCGTAGTTGCAGGCAGAGACCAGGAGATGGCGCTCACTGGTTTGTGATAATGTAATACAGAAAAGTCCAGCACAAAAGGGGAATATCAAAAACCTTCAGCAAGATGTATGAAATTTTAACCCTGGGGGGGTGTTGGAGCCTGTATAGAGCCCTTATATGGAAGGAAGAAGGCACTCTGTTTAGCCCAGCCGCACCCCAAGGCAAGGGGGGGGGGGGCGGGGGGGAGAGGGCCGACGCCAGCACCGTGATGGCCGTCGAGTGGAGCTCCCCAGCAACCGGGCAGGATCCGCAAGCCAGGTGTCACCCAGCAGGCCAGGTAGAGGGTTTCCAGAGCCCCCAAGCTTAGTGTGGCTAGTGATGCCCCTTATGAGGTTTGAAAGGCTGCAGGGTAGGGACTGAGGACCAGCCTCAGAGAGAGGTAGGAGCAAGTGCGGTGTTGCTGCGGTGCTGTGTCTCCCTCCAGCGTCCGGCCCGAGGAGACTGGTAGTGACCGCCCGCTGGTGTGAGGTACATGCAGCGGCAGTGGGGAGAGCGTGTTGGGGAGCCAGCTCACCTCTAAATGTAATGGATGCCGCCGGGTCCCGAGTCCGCCGTCTTGTCCCAGGGTCAGAGGTCTAAAATGGCCGCCGTCACCGGGGCTCCTGATCCCCGGCGTCCGCACCCCGGCCAGTTCTACTCTCCTCCGCTACCTCCCCCGTCCTGCCAGCACGGGGAGACGCAAGTCTGCTTCCAGGGGGTCCGCGTCAGGGCACCTGAGGGTGACACAGGGATGGTGCTGAGGCTCCGTAAGGCCCGCCGCTGTGGTCTCCAAAATTTAGGCCCCGGCTTCTGGGTGGAGGGTAGGCCGCAACCCGCAGGAGCCGGGAGACCAGCTCCCCGATTCCGCGGCACTGCCCCACCACCGGTGAATGCTCCCTTCGTCAGGGGGAACAAGTTTGGAGGGGTTATTCCGGGCAGGGAGTGGTTTTTAAGGGCAAAATTCGCTGGTTTCTGAGGAGCTCTCAGAGTGTGCTGCCTTTCCGTTCAGCCTCCAGGCCACGCCCCTAGTCACGTATCTTTACCACTGAGATATACTGTATGTATCCAGCCTCTTCTCCTTCTGTGCTAGTCACGTATCATTACCACTGAGATATACTGTATGCAACCTGCCACTTCTCCTTCTGTGCTAGTCACATATCATTACCACTGACATACACTGTATGTAACCAGCCACTTCTCCTTCTGTGCTAGTCACGTATCATTACCACTGAGATATACTGTATGTAACCAGCCACTTCTCCTTCTGTGCTAGTCACGTATCTTTACCACTGAGATATACTGTATGTATCCAGCCACTTCTCCTTCTGTGCTAGTCACGTGTCATTACCACTGAGATATACTGTATGTAACCAGCCACTTCTCCTTCTGTGCTAGTCTCGTAACATTACCACTGACATACACTGTATGCAACCAGCCACTTTTTCTTCTGTGCTAGTCACGTAATATCACCACTGACATATACTAATGTAACCAGCCACTTATAATTAATATCACCACTGACATATACTGTATGTAACCAGCCACTTCTCCTTCTGTGCTAGTCACGTAACATTACCACTGAGATATACTGTATGTATCCAGCCACTTCTCCTTCTGTGCTAGTCACGTAAAATTACCACTGACATATACTGTATGTAACTAGCCACTTTCCTTCTGTGCTAGTCACATAATGTTACCACTGACATATACTGTATGTAACCAGCCACTTCTCCTTCTGTGCTACTCACGTTTCATTATCACTGAGATATACTGTATGTAACCAGCCACTTCTCCTTCTGTGCTAGTCACGTAACATTACCACTGACATATACTGTATGTAACTAGCGACTTTCCTTCTGTGCTATGCACATAACATTATCACTGAAATATACTGTATGTAACCAACCACTTCTCCTTCTGTGCTAGTCACATAAGATTATCACTGAGATATACTATATGTAACCAGCCACTTCTCCTTCTGTGCTAGTCACATATCATTACCACTGACATACACTGTATGTAACCAGCCACTTCTCCTTCTGTGCTAGTCATGTAACATTACCACTGAGATATACTGTATGTAACCAGCCACTTCTCCTTCTGTGCTAGTCACATAACACTACCACTGAAATATACTGTATGTAACCAACCACTTCTCCTTCTGTGCTAGTCAGATAATGTTATCACTGAGATATACTGTATGTAACCAGCCACTTCTGCTTCTGTGCTACTCACATAACATTATGACTGAGATATACTGTATGTAACCAGCCACTTCTCCTTCTGTGCTAGTCACGTAACATTATCACTGAGATATACTGTATGTAACCAGCCACTTCTCCTTCTGTGCTAGTCACGTAACATTACCACTGACATATACTGTATGTAACTAGCGACTTTCCTTCTGTGCTATGCACATAACATTATCACTGAAATATACTGTATGTAACCAACCACTTATCCTTCTGTGCTAGTCACATAAGATTATCACTGAGATATACTGTATGTAACCAGCCACTTCTCCTTCTGTGCTAGTCACATATCATTACCACTGACATACACTGTATGTAACCAGCCACTTCTCCTTCTGTGCTAGTCATGTAACATTACCACTGAGATATACTGTATGTAACCAGCCACTTCTCCTTCTGTGCTAGTCACATAACACTACCACTGAAATATATTATATGTAACCAACCACTTCTCCTTCTGTGCTAGTCACATAATGTTATCACTGAGATATACTGTATGTAACCAGCCACTTCTGCTTCTGTGCTACTCACATAACATTATGACTAAGATATACTGTATGTAACCAGCCACTTCTCCTTCTGCGCTAGTCACGTATTACTACCACTGACATATACTGTATGTAACCAGCCACTTCTCCTTCTGTGCTAGTCACGTAATATCACCACTGACATATACTAATGTAACCAGCCACTTATAATTAATATCACCACTGACATATACTGTATGTAACCAGCCACTTCTCCTTCTGTGCTAGTCACGTAACATTACCACTGAGATAAACTGTATGTATCCAGCCACTTCTCCTTCTGTTCTAGTCACGTAAAATTACCACTGAGATATACTGTATGTAACTAGCCACTTTCCTTCTGTGCTAGTCACATAATGTTACCACTGAGATATACTATATGTAACCAGCCACTTCTCCTTCTGTGCTAGTCGCGTAACATTACCACTGAGATATACTGTATGTAACCAGCCACTTCTCCTTATGTGCTAGTCACATATCATTACCACTAACATATACTGTATGTAACCAGCCACTTCTCCTTCTGTGCTACGCACATAACATTATCACTGAGATATACTGTATGTAACCAGCCACTTCTCCTTCTGTGCTAATCACGTAACATTACCACTGAGATATACTATATGTAACCAACCACTTCTCCTTCTGTGCTAGTCACATAATGTTACCACTGAGATATACTATATGTAACCAGCCACTTTCCTTCTGTGCTAGTCACGTAACATTACCACTGAGATATACTGTATGTAACTAGCCACTTTCCTTCTGTGCTAGTCACATAATGTTACCACTGAGATATACTATATGTATAAAAGAGAAAAAAAGAAACTCTCTTTTTCTGGGGGCACTCATTGAAAAATTATTTATACTTAAAATATAACTTTTATTATCTTAAGATTAAAATATTAGGCACAACAATAGACATAGACATTAACATATACACATAGATAAACACTCACTAAAGGGAAAAACGAAGAAAAACAAGGTGAAATAGGAAAAAAGCCACACTTTAAATACTCGTATGGCACAGTGTCACAATTGGAGATGGGCGTTGTTGTATTATAACCAATAGTTTCATCAATGGCCCTGATAGTATCAACAGGACAACAGTAATAGCTAGTAGAGAAAGGTAAATCAATCTCAATCAGTCTTATTGCTTAAAAGTGCTCTACCAATTTTAATTAGTATGGCTAATAGGGCAATTAAGTATAAACTGGTTGGTTATGTTCATATCACACCACTCCTCCTTACTAATTTCGTGGCATATTTTCCCTTAAAGAGGTATTAGCGAAATATTGAATGGTATAAATGTTCAAATATATTGGGTAAAATAATCCAAAATAAAGATAGATAGATATAATATTGATTAGTCTTAGTAAAATACTATTCATTAACCCAGTGCAGTGTAGTAATAAATAAGATTATTGCAGTATCTATTTCCCTATAAAGGGGAATACAGTAATCTCAGGCACCTTAATCGTAATCTCTCACGAGTGTAAATAATCATCCTTCCTATATAGAACAGAAAATAATCTCAAACTGAAGTTATATCAAAAACTGCTGATATGTGTATATTTTGAGGCTCCAAATATAACCAGGTCTACCAAACCTTTAAATCAAAATGTATCAAGGAATAGCCTGAGAAAATGAAATTGTATCCATATCCACTAGTATGTAGCTATTTGGGAAAGTGATATTTGTCCTGACAAATGGTATAGCAGTTATTCACTTCACCCCTAAATCAACAAGACAGAAGGAGCTTACTGTGATTAATTCAAATATAATGAAAAGAAAAAAGAGAAAAGACACACCTATCATTGGTGCAGCGGGGTGGCGTCTGTTTGCTGTGTGTCAAGCATTATACAGCAAATGAGCGTGTCCCGTCTGCATCTAAGGGTTGGAGAATAGACACTTGCTTCTGCTTTTGTCAAGATTAACCCCGGGCACCCTGATGAATCTTAAATGAATCAGCGCAGGGAGTCCTCTGGATTATCATAGGCAATGAGAGAGCATGAAGAAGAAAAAGAAAAAGAAAAAGAAAAAGAAAAGGAATAGAAATAGAAAAAATACTGTAGTGGTAACAGTAACAGGCAAGATTGCTAAAGAGCACCAATTCCCTTATGTTTGTATGCTACTTCTCTGCATATGTGGGAACATTGATGCAGAGTGAGCGCTACAACAACAGTGCCTAAGGTGCATAGAAGGAAGTGGATAGATGGCAGTGCCGGATCCCTAATGATAGCAGTGATCCTGATGCCGTCCGGTATTGCAGGATCTACTGCTGTACATGCGGACCAGCTAACTGGCATCCGAAGTAAATAGAGGTACCCGAGAGTGGGAGTAAAACTGAGGAACCAACCACTTCTCCTTCTGTGCTAGTCACATAAGATTATCACGGAGATATACTGTATGTAACCAACCACTTCTCCTTCTGTGCTAGTCACATAACATTACCACTGAGATATACTGTATGTAACCAGCCACTTCTCCTTCTGTGCTAGTTACGTAATATTACCACTGACATATACTGTATGTAACCAGCCACTTCTCCTTCTGTGCTAGTCACATAAGATTATCACGGAGATATACTGTATGTAACCAACCACTTCTCCTTCTGTGCTAGTCACATAACATTACCACTGAGATATACTGTATGTAACCAGCCACTTCTCCTTCTGTGCTAGTTACGTAATATTACCACTGAGATATACTGTATGTAACCAGCCACTTCTCCTTCTGTGCTAGTCACGTAATATTACCACTGACATATACTGTATGTAACCAGCCACTTCTCCTTCTGTGCTAGTCACGTAATATTACCACTGAGATATACTGTATGTAACCAGCCACTTCTCCTTCTGTGCTACTCACATTACATTATGACTGAGATATACTGTATGAAACCAGCCACTTCTCCTTCTGTGCTAGTCACATAACATTATCACTGAGATATACTGTATGTAACCAGCCACTTCTCCTTCTGTGCTAGTCACATAAGATTATCACGGAGATATACTGTATGTAACCAGCCACTTCTCCTTCTGTGCTACTCACATTACATTATGACTGAGATATACTGTATGAAACCAGCCACTTCTCCTTCTGTGCTAGTCACATAACATTATCACTGAGATATACTGTATATAACCAACCACTTCTCCTTCTGTGCTAGTCACATAACATTACCACTGAGATATACTGTATGTAACCAGCCACTTCTCCTTCTGTGCTAGTTACGTAATATTACCACTGACATATACTGTATGTAACCAGCCACTTCTCCTTCTGTGCTAGTCACGTAATATTACCACTGAGATATACTGTATGTAACCAGCCACTTCTCCTTCTGTGCTACTCACATTACATTATGACTGAGATATACTGTATGAAACCAGCCACTTCTCCTTCTGTGCTAGTCACATAACATTACCACTGAGATATACTGTATGTAACCAGCCACTTCTCCTTCTGTGCTAGTCACATAACATTACCACTGAGATATACTGTATGTAACCAGCCACTTCTCCTTCTGTGCTAGTTACGTAATATTACCACTGACATATACTGTATGTAACCAGCCACTTCTCCTTCTGTGCTACTCACATAACATTATCTCTGAGATATACTGTATGAAACCAGCCACTTCTCCTTCTGTGCTAGTCACGTGACATTACCACTGAGATATACTGTATGAAACCAGCCACTTCTCCTTCTGTGCTAGTCACATAACACTACCACTGAAATATACTGTATGTAACCAACCACTTCTCCTTCTGTGCTAGTCACATAATGTTATCACTGAGATATACTGTATGTAACCAGCCACTTCTCCTTCTGTGCTAGTCACGTATTATTACCACTGACATATACTGTATGTAACCAGCCACTTCTCCTTCTGTGCTAGTCACGTAATATCACCACTGACATATACTAATGTAACCAGCCACTTATAATTAATATCACCACTGACATATACTGTATGTAACCAGCCACTTCTCCTTCTGTGCTAGTCACGTAACATTACCACTGAGATATACTGTATGTATCCAGCCACTTCTCCTTCTGTGCTAGTCACGTAAAATTACCACTGAGATATACTGTATGTAACTAGCCACTTTCCTTCTGTGCTAGTCACATAATGTTACCACTGAGATATACTATATGTAACCAGCCACTTCTCCTTCTGTGCTAGTCGCGTAACATTACCACTGAGATATACTGTATGTAACCAGCCACTTCTCCTTCTGTGCTAGTCACGTATCATCATCCACTGACATATACTGTATGTAACCAGCCACTTCTCCTTCTGTGCTACGCACATAACATTATCACTGAGATATACTGTATGTAACCAGCCACTTCTCCTTCTGTGCTAATCACGTAACATTACCACTGAGATATACTGTATATAACCAGCCACTTCTCCTTCTGTGCTAGTCACGTAATATTACCACTGAGATATACTGTATGTAACCAGCCACTTCTCCTTCTGTGCTAGTCACGTAATATTACCACTGAGATATACTGTATGTAACCAGCCACTTCTCCTTCTGTGCTAGTCACGTAACATTATCACTGAGATATACTGTATGTAACCAGCCACTTCTCCTTCTGTGCTAGTCACGTAATATTACCACTGAGATATACTGTATGTAACCAGCCACTTCTCCTTCTGTGCTAGTCACGTAATATTACCACTGACATATACTGTATGTAACCAGCCACTTCTCCTTCTGTGCTAGTCACATAACATTACCACTGAGATATACTGTATGTAACCAGCCACTTCTCCTTCTGTGCTAGTCACGTAATATTACCACTGACATATACTGTATGTAACCAGCCACTTCTCCTTCTGTGCTAGTGACATAATATTACCACTGAGATATACTGTATGTAACCAGCCACTTCTCCTTCTGTGCTACTCACATACATTATGACTGAGATATACTGTATGAAACCAGCCACTTCTCCTTCTGTGCTAGTCACATAACATTATCTCTGAGATATACTGTATGAAACCAGCCACTTCTCCTTCTGTGCTAGTCACATAACACTACCACTGAAATATACTGTATGTAACCAACCACTTCTCCTTCTGTGCTAGTCACATAATGTTATCACTGAGATATACTGTATGTAACCAGCCACTTCTCCTTCTGTGCTAGTCATGTATTATTACCACTGACATATACTGTATGTAACCAGCCACTTCTCCTTCTGTGCTAGTCACGTAATATCACCACTGACATATACTAATGTAACCAGCCACTTATAATTAATATCACCACTGACATATACTGTATGTAACCAGCCACTTCTCCTTCTGTGCTAGTCACGTAACATTACCACTGAGATATACTGTATGTATCCAGCCACTTCTCCTTCTGTGCTAGTCACGTAAAATTACCACTGAGATATACTGTATGTAACTAGCCACTTTTCTTCTGTGCTAGTCACATAATGTTACCACTGAGATATACTATATGTAACCAGCCACTTCTCCTTCTGTGCTAGTCGCGTAACATTACCACTGAGATATACTGTATGTAACCAGCCACTTCTCCTTCTGTGCTAGTCACGTATCATCATCCACTGACATATACTGTATGTAACCAGCCACTTCTCCTTCTGTGCTACGCACATAACATTATCACTGAGATATACTGTATGTAACCAGCCACTTCTCCTTCTGTGCTAATCACGTAACATTACCACTGAGATATACTGTATATAACCAACCACTTCTCCTTCTGTGCTAGTCACGTAACATTATCACTGAGACATACTGTATGTAACCAGCCACTTCTCCTTCTGTGCTAGTCACGTAACATTACAACTGACATATACTGTATGTAACTAGCAACTTTCCTTCTGTGCTATGCACATAACATTATCACTGAAATATACTGTGTGTAACCAACCACTTCTCCTTCTGTGCTAGTCACATAAGATTATCACTGAGATATACTGTATGTAACCAGCCACTTCTCCTTCTGTGCTAGTCACATATCATTACCACTGACATACACTGTATGTAACCAGCCACTTCTCCTTCTGTGCTAGTCATGTAACATTACCACTGAGATATACTGTATGTAACCAGCCACTTCTCCTTCTGTGCTAGTCACGTATCATTACCACTGACATATACTGTATGTAACCAGCCACTTCTCCTTCTGTACTAGTCACGTAACACTACCACTGAGATATACTGTATGTAACCAGTCACTTCTCCTTCTGTGCTAGTCACATAACATTATTACTGAGATATACTGTATGTAACAAGCCACTTCTCATGTGCTAGTCACATAACATTACCACTGAGAGATACTGTATGTAACCAGTCACTTCTCCTTTTGTGCTAGTCACGTATCATTACCATTGACATATACACTATATGTAACCAGCCACTTCTCCTTCTGTGCTAGTCACATATCATTACCACTGAGATATACTGTATGTAACCAGCCACTTCTCCTTCTGTGCTAGTCACGTATCTTTTTTTTTTTTTTTTTTTAAATATATTTTTATTGAAGAAAAGTCGAATATGCTGGTACAAAACAAATAGGAGATGATGACTCCAAATGAGATATTCAAAATTACATACATGTTATCCCGTGGGGAATAACCAATTGTAGCATCAACAGGGAAGTACATCATCGCAACCATATATATATATATATCGACAGAAATTTTTTGTGTTTAACTTAAAGGTAAAGAGAAGGATAGAAGGAGAAAAGAAAAGAAGAGAATAAGAGAGAGAGGGGGAGAAGGGACAGGGAGGGTAGGGGAGAGTGGGGGATCATCATAGTAACATACCTACAGGGTAAAACCATATAACTGTGGACAGTATATTACTTCTTTTGCTTATTGAGAACCGTATAACGGAGGGAGTCACACTCCGGCATTAGAGGGCGTAGTATAGGTGAACCATGGGTCCCATATTCTCCCATATTTCTCTGACCTGTCCCGCAGAGAGGCCGTGATTTTCTCCATCATAGAAATATGCCATATTTTGGCTATCAACATGCTCCTAGGGGGAGTAATGGTTTTTTTCCAATTTTTAGCTATCACACATCTAGCGGCGTGTAGAATTTGAAGTACCAGGCTACTCGCCTGGATGTCAAAGTTGGGGAGAGGTAGGCCCAGGAGGGCCGACCAGGGGCCCAATACTACTTGCGAGTGGAAAATGGAACCAATGAGGGTTTCCACCTGTGCCCAAAACGCGCATATCTTGGGGCAAGACCACCAGATGTGCTTAAAGTCTCCAGTCTGGCCACAACCGCGCCAACATAATGGGGATGACCCGGGGGAAATCTTATGCAGTGTCGCTGGGACCCGATACCATCTAGTATAGACTTTATAAGAATTTTCCTTCACTAAAGAGGAGATTGAGGACTGAGCTACGTTTTGCCTGATGATTTCCCATGAGTCCTCTGCAGGGGGTGGGCCAAGGTCCTGTTCCCATTTACGCTCATGGGGAAGTATGTTCGCTGCTTTCAGAGAACGTAGTAAGCCATAAAGTATGGAGATAATACCTTGTCGCATAGGAGAAAAAATACACAAACGTTCCAAGGGGGTAAGTTGACGTATGACTTGGGATTTTGAGAGGGAGCTTAGGAAAGAACGAATTTGTAAATACTCATAAAATACAGGTTGGGGGATATCATATTTGTCCCGTAGGGACTGCAGGGAGCGCCAGGAGGAACCCTCTATGAAGTCAAACACCAGTCCCGGGCGCGGGCTCAGGTGGAACCATGGGTGGGACCGTAAGGTGGAACCAGGGGGGAAATCTTGATTGTCCCAAATGGAAGTAATGGGCGAGGGGAAAGTGGATAAACCATAATGCCGAATGCAGAAACACCACAGGGAGCAGGTAAATTTAGTGGGGGGGAGGCTTGTTAGCCTTGTCTGGACTGACTTGGTCGGCGTTAGTAGGGATACCAAAGTGGAAACCCCGGCTGCTAGCCGCTCAATTCGAATCCAGGGTAGATGGGGCGCTGGGGAAAACCAGGCGACAGCCTGGCTTAGGTGAGTTGCGTGATAATATTTGCGAATGTCCGGCAAACCTCTGCCTCCAGCTAGTGGGTCCCGTACCAAAGTAGAGGTCTTAATTCTAGGAGGCTTGCCTGACCATATGAATTTTAGGAAGAGTCTCTGCATTCGGCCTAAGGCCTCAGCGGGGATGCGTATGGGAATTGTTTGAATCAGGTATAAGAGCCTGGGTAGGATGTTCATCTTTACTGAGACTATCCGTCCGAACCAGGCTATAATCTGCTTGTCCCATGCCCGAAGGTCCGACTCTATACACTTAAATAAGGCTGGGAAGTTCTCTGAGTATAGGGAGTCGTAGGAGTTTGTGATGAACACGCCTAGGTATTTAATTTTTTTGGATCGCCAGGCGAAATTAAAGTTAGCAGCTAGGAGAGATCTGGTATCCTCATTGAGATGCAAAGGGAGGGCCTCCGATTTAGAATAGTTAATACGGTATCCCGAATAATGTGAATATAATGATAGGGTTTTAAATAGGTTGGGGATAGAAATATTAGGTGAAGACAGAGTTAACAGAACATCGTCTGCAAATAATGACAGTTTGAACTCCTCATCGCCTACAGTGATGCCCTTGATATCAGGATTAGCCCTAATCATGCACGCCAAGGGTTCGATGGACATGGCAAAAATTAACGGAGATAGGGGGCACCCCTGGCGCGTACCGTTATTGATTTGGAAGAGGGAAGAATCTTTACCATTAACCCGGACCCTGGCAGAAGGGTTGGAGTAGAGTGCCTGTATACCCTGAAGTAGGCTTCCTCCCAGGCCGAACCTACGTAAAGTAGCGAACATGAAAGGCCAAAGTATTTTATCAAAAGCCTTCTCCGCATCAAGCGAGAGAAGGACCGAGGGCAGTTTGGCTTTATTGACCAGGTGGACCAGGTCAATGGTTCTGCGGGTATTGTCCCTAGCTTGTCGGCCTGGGATGAAGCCCACCTGGTCCGCATGGATCAGACGTGGGAGAACTGAATTTAGTCTCAGGGCAAGAATTTTGGCAAAGATTTTAATGTCATTATTTAGTAGAGAGATGGGGCGGTAGCTAGCACAGGAGTTGGGGTCCTTCCCAGGTTTGTGAATTAAAACTATGCGTGCCTCTAGAGTCCGGGGGGATAGAGGGTTACCTTTGAGGAAGCCATTGAAGAGCCTACAGAGATGGGGCAGTAGAATCCCTTTAAATTTCTTGTAATACATAATTGACATGCCGTCAGGGCCAGGGGCTTTACCAGATTTCTGAGTTTTGAGTGCGTTATCTAACTCTTCTACAGTTATTTCTGAGCCTAATTGAGAGACTGTCGACCTGCTCAGTGATGGTAGGTCACACTTATCTAAGAGGGATTTGATCCCCTCCTCGAATCTCGCTGAGGGCGACGAAGGGACTGCCTCCGTATTATATAATAGCTTATAAAATTCCTCGAATTCTCCCAGAATGCGGTCGGGGTCGTGTGTTAGTGTTCCCTGCTTGGTGCGTATAGATAAGATATTTTTTGAGGAGATCTGAGCCCTCAACTTCCTGGCCAAAATCTTGTCTGCTTTATCCCCTTTTTCGTAGTAAATCTGGTTGAGGCGTCTAAGGCATTGTTCAGTCTTATGAGACAAGAGCATATTGAGTTCTCCCCTAACTTTAAGTAGTTTGTCTAAGTCGGCAGGGTTTAGAGAAGACTTATGAACCTCCTCCAGAAGGTGGAGTTGGTCAGAGAGCTCTAAGATCTTTTGGGAGCGCTGTTTGGTGAGCCTGGCCGCGATCTGAATGAAATGGCCTCTAAGGACCGCTTTATGCGCCTCCCACAGGGTCATGTCCGATATACCAGGGGTTTGGTTATCATTAAAGTAATCATTCAATGTCTGAGTCACTTGTTGCGGTACATCGGGCTGTTGGAGGAGGGCATCGTTAAGGGACCAAGAGGGGGGGGAAAGAGTGCGGGCCAGCCCAGACAAAGATAAGGATATCGGGGCATGGTCAGACCACGTAATTGGATGAATACAGCATTTCTGGATTCGAGAAGTGAGGTCTCTTCCTACCATAATCATGTCAATTCTAGTGTATAGATTATGCACTGGGGAAAAGAATGTGTAATCTTTAACTAAGGGGTCGGCAACCCTCCAGGAATCGAAAAGTAAGTGATTTTTAAGTAGGGACTGCAGGGCTTGGGAATTGCGGGTATGTGTATGGGTCTGGGATGTTGGCAGGGAGCTGGAGCGATCAAGACTATGATGGAGAATAGTGTTGAAATCTCCAGCCATTAAAATGTCACCTATCCTACACTGAGCAATTTTGGAATCTAAGGCGGCGAAAAACGAGGCTTGATTGACATTGGGGGCATAGATATTGACCAAGGTGATGGGGACATTATTAAGCTTGCCTACTATAATGAGGAACCTTCCGCGCTTGTCCCTAACAATTTTTTCTGATTCTAAGTGTAGATGAGCGGGGATTAATATGGCGACCCCTCTTTTCTTCTGGGAGTGATCGCAGGCATGTATGGCGACAGGGTGGCGTTTGGAACGTAATTCAGGGTGGGAAGTACCTTTAAAATGTGTCTCCTGGAGGAATACCAGATCTCCCCCCACCTGTTTCAAAAAGAGAAATAGTTTGGTCCTCTTTTGGGGGCTATTGAGACCCTTCACATTATAGGATATTATGTTAACAGACATGGTTGGATAGGTGGAACCATAACTCTAATGGCCCAAAGGGCCCATAAATGATCTCCCTGAGGGACGGGGGAGAGAGGAGGAGAAGAGTGGGGGGTAGAGAGAGAAAAGGAAAAAAGGAGGATAGAAACATAAAGAACAGTACAAAAAGAAAAGAAATGAACAAATATAACGTACCGAGCCAATGACCCATTGTACGTATCGTACGGGTCTGGATGTTTGAGCTCCCGTATGGGGTATTAAGGGAGAGGAGTTCTCCCCTATGCTCAACACTGACTAAACTAGCTCGGTGGGGGGTATGGCCCCGAGTATCAAGGGGCCCTCCGACCAAATATATGGGGGGAGGCGACCTGAGGGGGCATAACAACAATTAACCGTAATGAACCATTTTTAACTCTTAAGAGCAAAGAGAACATATGTTCAAATATATGAACACTGTAGCAAAAATTAACCCGTAAACCTCTAAGCTAGTATACATAACAATAGAAAATAACAAAAAATAACATATAGTAACCCGGCAGTGCAGCTTTGAAGAAGTGTTCACGAAGGGTCATGTCTCACAGAGGTTTTTGCCGGGACTGTCAACCAAAGGCGTCGAGGCGCCCGTTGCGGGAGGGGTGAGACTGGAGTACGTTGAAGAACTGGAGCTTCCCGTGTGGAGTCAGGTTTATCAGATTCCGGGGGGGAAAGGTTGAGTCTCGAAAGAAGCCGGTGAGCCTCCTCCCTCGAACGTGCCAGCAGTCTCTTCCCATCGAGTTGCACAATAAGGGCAAAAGGGTAGCCCCATCTGTACCGAATTTGGTTTTCTCTGAGGATTTGGGTGTACTCCCGCAAGTCGAAGCGCCTCTTAAGAGTGGTCGGGGATAAGTCCTGAAACACCATTAGCTTGTGGGTGTCAAATATACACAGGTCTCTATTCCGGGCCGCTGTTAGAATTTTTTCCTTGGTTTTGAAGTAATGACATCGTAGAACTACGTCTCTTGGAGGGGACGAATTCGAGGGTTTTTGGCGCAAGGCCCGGTGAGCTCTGTCCAGGAGGAATTGCTCCCGCGGGACGTCCGGAAGGAGATGCTGGAAAAATCTAAGGAGGAAATCTTCCAATTGTGCTGGTTCCACCGACTCCGGAATGTGTTTAATGCGCAAGTTATTACGTCGTGCGCGATTATCTGCGTCTTCCTGTTGGTCTTGGAGCAAATAAATATCCTCCTGCATAACGTAGACTGAGTGTTCCAGTTCCTGCTGGAAAGCAATGACTTCGTCGATTTTTTGTTCAGCGTCATTAGTGCGGGCCCCCAGATCAGATATTTCCGCCTTGAGTCCTGAGATGGCTTTATGGATCTCCGAGTGAAAAGCTTGTTTCAGCGACTTCATCTCCGCCAGGATGGAGGAAATGCAATCTTTCATGGAGGGGTCTGGGGCAGATGAATCTTCCTCAGATTCTGAAATCGGGGCGGGCGGTGGGACGGCCGGTATTTTGGTGGAACTAGGCTTCATTTTAGAAATAAAGGAGGAAATTTCCGCAGAAGACGTATTTTTCTTGGCTTTGGACTTAGGCATGGTGTGTGACAGTCCCGGAATTAAGAGAGGTCATAGGGCATATCAGAGTAATAGCATGAGTAGCTAGTGATCCATCACGAGATAGGCATTGAGAGTTCACAAGAACAAGACCCCCATGGTCGCGCCCATAGGCAGTCAGCAGCACATTTCTCTGCTAGATAATAACATAGGAGACTGAAATATATATAGCAGGCGTAGTTGCAGGCAGAGACCAGGAGATGGCGCTCACTGGTTTGTGATAATGTAATACAGAAAAGTCCAGCACAAAAGGGGAATATCAAAAACCTTCAGCAAGATGTATGAAATTTTAACCCTGGGGGGGTGTTGGAGCCTGTATAGAGCCCTTATATGGAAGGAAGAAGGCACTCTGTTTAGCCCAGCCGCACCCCAAGGCAAGGGGGGGGGGGGGGGGGGGCGGGGGGGAGAGGGCCGACGCCAGCACCGTGATGGCCGTCGAGTGGAGCTCCCCAGCAACCGGGCAGGATCCGCAAGCCAGGTGTCACCCAGCAGGCCAGGTAGAGGGTTTCCAGAGCCCCCAAGCTTAGTGTGGCTAGTGATGCCCCTTATGAGGTTTGAAAGGCTGCAGGGTAGGGACTGAGGACCAGCCTCAGAGAGAGGTAGGAGCAAGTGCGGTGTTGCTGCGGTGCTGTGTCTCCCTCCAGCGTCCGGCCCGAGGAGACTGGTAGTGACCGCCCGCTGGTGTGAGGTACATGCAGCGGCAGTGGGGAGAGCGTGTTGGGGAGCCAGCTCACCTCTAAATGTAATGGATGCCGCCGGGTCCCGAGTCCGCCGTCTTGTCCCAGGGTCAGAGGTCTAAAATGGCCGCCGTCACCGGGGCTCCTGATCCCCGGCGTCCGCACCCCGGCCAGTTCTACTCTCCTCCGCTACCTCCCCCGTCCTGCCAGCACGGGGAGACGCAAGTCTGCTTCCAGGGGGTCCGCGTCAGGGCACCTGAGGGTGACACAGGGATGGTGCTGAGGCTCCGTAAGGCCCGCCGCTGTGGTCTCCAAAATTTAGGCCCCGGCTTCTGGGTGGAGGGTAGGCCGCAACCCGCAGGAGCCGGGAGACCAGCTCCCCGATTCCGCGGCACTGCCCCACCACCGGTGAATGCTCCCTTCGTCAGGGGGAACAAGTTTGGAGGGGTTATTCCGGGCAGGGAGTGGTTTTTAAGGGCAAAATTCGCTGGTTTCTGAGGAGCTCTCAGAGTGTGCTGCCTTTCCGTTCAGCCTCCAGGCCACGCCCCTAGTCACGTATCTTTACCACTGAGATATACTGTATGTATCCAGCCTCTTCTCCTTCTGTGCTAGTCACGTATCATTACCACTGAGATATACTGTATGCAACCTGCCACTTCTCCTTCTGTGCTAGTCACATATCATTACCACTGACATACACTGTATGTAACCAGCCACTTCTCCTTCTGTGCTAGTCACGTATCATTACCACTGAGATATACTGTATGTAACCAGCCACTTCTCCTTCTGTGCTAGTCACGTATCTTTACCACTGAGATATACTGTATGTATCCAGCCACTTCTCCTTCTGTGCTAGTCACGAGTCATTACCACTGAGATATACTGTATGTAACCAGCCACTTCTCCTTCTGTGCTAGTCTCGTAACATTACCACTGACATACACTGTATGCAACCAGCCACTTTTTCTTCTGTGCTAGTCACGTAATATCACCACTGACATATACTAATGTAACCAGCCACTTATAATTAATATCACCACTGACATATACTGTATGTAACCAGCCACTTCTCCTTCTGTGCTAGTCACGTAACATTACCACTGAGATATACTGTATGTATCCAGCCACTTCTCCTTCTGTGCTAGTCACGTAAAATTACCACTGACATATACTGTATGTAACTAGCCACTTTCCTTCTGTGCTAGTCACATAATGTTACCACTGACATATACTGTATGTAACCAGCCACTTCTCCTTCTGTGCTAGTCACGTTTCATTATCACTGAGATATACTGTATGTAACCAGCCACTTCTCCTTCTGTGCTAGTCACGTAACATTACCACTGACATATACTGTATGTAACTAGCGACTTTCCTTCTGTGCTATGCACATAACATTATCACTGAAATATACTGTATGTAACCAACCACTTCTCCTTCTGTGCTAGTCACATAAGATTATCACTGAGATATACTATATGTAACCAGCCACTTCTCCTTCTGTGCTAGTCACATATCATTACCACTGACATACACTGTATGTAACCAGCCACTTCTCCTTCTGTGCTAGTCATGTAACATTACCACTGAGATATACTGTATGTAACCAGCCACTTCTCCTTCTGTGCTAGTCACATAACACTACCACTGAAATATACTGTATGTAACCAACCACTTCTCCTTCTGTGCTAGTCAGATAATGTTATCACTGAGATATACTGTATGTAACCAGCCACTTCTGCTTCTGTGCTACTCACATAACATTATGACTGAGATATACTGTATGTAACCAGCCACTTCTCCTTCTGTGCTAGTCACGTAACATTATCACTGAGATATACTGTATGTAACCAGCCACTTCTCCTTCTGTGCTAGTCACGTAACATTACCACTGACATATACTGTATGTAACTAGCGACTTTCCTTCTGTGCTATGCACATAACATTATCACTGAAATATACTGTATGTAACCAACCACTTATCCTTCTGTGCTAGTCACATAAGATTATCACTGAGATATACTGTATGTAACCAGCCACTTCTCCTTCTGTGCTAGTCACATATCATTACCACTGACATACACTGTATGTAACCAGCCACTTCTCCTTCTGTGCTAGTCATGTAACATTACCACTGAGATATACTGTATGTAACCAGCCACTTCTCCTTCTGTGCTAGTCACATAACACTACCACTGAAATATATTATATGTAACCAACCACTTCTCCTTCTGTGCTAGTCACATAATGTTATCACTGAGATATACTGTATGTAACCAGCCACTTCTGCTTCTGTGCTACTCACATAACATTATGACTAAGATATACTGTATGTAACCAGCCACTTCTCCTTCTGCGCTAGTCACGTATTACTACCACTGACATATACTGTATGTAACCAGCCACTTCTCCTTCTGTGCTAGTCACGTAATATCACCACTGACATATACTAATGTAACCAGCCACTTATAATTAATATCACCACTGACATATACTGTATGTAACCAGCCACTTCTCCTTCTGTGCTAGTCACGTAACATTACCACTGAGATAAACTGTATGTATCCAGCCACTTCTCCTTCTGTGCTAGTCACGTAAAATTACCACTGAGATATACTGTATGTAACTAGCCACTTTCCTTCTGTGCTAGTCACATAATGTTACCACTGAGATATACTATATGTAACCAGCCACTTCTCCTTCTGTGCTAGTCGCGTAACATTACCACTGAGATATACTGTATGTAACCAGCCACTTCTCCTTATGTGCTAGTCACATATCATTACCACTAACATATACTGTATGTAACCAGCCACTTCTCCTTCTGTGCTACGCACATAACATTATCACTGAGATATACTGTATGTAACCAGCCACTTCTCCTTCTGTGCTAATCACGTAACATTACCACTGAGATATACTATATGTAACCAACCACTTCTCCTTCTGTGCTAGTCACATAATGTTACCACTGAGATATACTATATGTAACCAGCCACTTTCCTTCTGTGCTAGTCACGTAACATTACCACTGAGATATACTGTATGTAACTAGCCACTTTCCTTCTGTGCTAGTCACATAATGTTACCACTGAGATATACTATATGTATAAAAGAGAAAAAAAGAAACTCTCTTTTTCTGGGGGCACTCATTGAAAAATTATTTATACTTAAAATATAACTTTTATTATCTTAAGATTAAAATATTAGGCACAACAATAGACATAGACATTAACATATACACATAGATAAACACTCACTAAAGGGAAAAACGAAGAAAAACAAGGTGAAATAGGAAAAAAGCCACACTTTAAATACTCGTATGGCACAGTGTCACAATTGGAGATGGGCGTTGTTGTATTATAACCAATAGTTTCATCAATGGCCCTGATAGTATCAACAGGACAACAGTAATAGCTAGTAGAGAAAGGTAAATCAATCTCAATCAGTCTTATTGCTTAAAAGTGCTCTACCAATTTTAATTAGTATGGCTAATAGGGCAATTAAGTATAAACTGGTTGGTTATGTTCATATCACACCACTCCTCCTTACTAATTTCGTGGCATATTTTCCCTTAAAGAGGTATTAGCGAAATATTGAATGGTATAAATGTTCAAATATATTGGGTAAAATAATCCAAAATAAAGATAGATAGATATAATATTGATTAGTCTTAGTAAAATACTATTCATTAACCCAGTGCAGTGTAGTAATAAATAAGATTATTGCAGTATCTATTTCCCTATAAAGGGGAATACAGTAATCTCAGGCACCTTAATCGTAATCTCTCACGAGTGTAAATAATCATCCTTCCTATATAGAACAGAAAATAATCTCAAACTGAAGTTATATCAAAAACTGCTGATATGTGTATATTTTGAGGCTCCAAATATAACCAGGTCTACCAAACCTTTAAATCAAAACGTATCAAGGAATAGCCTGAGAAAATGAAATTGTATCCATATCCACTAGTATGTAGCTATTTGGGAAAGTGATATTTGTCCTGACAAATGGTATAGCAGTTATTCACTTCACCCCTAAATCAACAAGACAGAAGGAGCTTACTGTGATTAATTCAAATATAATGAAAAGAAAAAAGAGAAAAGACACACCTATCATTGGTGCAGCGGGGTGGCGTCTGTTTGCTGTGTGTCAAGCATTATACAGCAAATGAGCGTGTCCCGTCTGCATCTAAGGGTTGGAGAATAGACACTTGCTTCTGCTTTTGTCAAGATTAACCCCGGGCACCCTGATGAATCTTAAATGAATCAGCGCAGGGAGTCCTCTGGATTATCATAGGCAATGAGAGAGCATGAAGAAGAAAAAGAAAAAGAAAAAAGAAAAAGAAAAGGAAAAGGAATAGAAATAGAAAAAATACTGTAGTGGTAACAGTAACAGGCAAGATTGCTAAAGAGCACCAATTCCCTTATGTTTGTATGCTACTTCTCTGCATATGTGGGAACATTGATGCAGAGTGAGCGCTACAACAACAGTGCCTAAGGTGCATAGAAGGAAGTGGATAGATGGCAGTGCCGGATCCCTAATGATAGCAGTGATCCTGATGCCGTCCGGTATTGCAGGATCTACTGCTGTACATGCGGACCAGCTAACTGGCATCCGAAGTAAATAGAGGTACCCGAGAGTGGGAGTAAAACTGAGGAACCAACCACTTCTCCTTCTGTGCTAGTCACATAAGATTATCACGGAGATATACTGTATGTAACCAACCACTTCTCCTTCTGTGCTAGTCACATAACATTACCACTGAGATATACTGTATGTAACCAGCCACTTCTCCTTCTGTGCTAGTTACGTAATATTACCACTGACATATACTGTATGTAACCAGCCACTTCTCCTTCTGTGCTAGTCACGTAATATTACCACTGAGATAATCTGTATGTAACCAGCCACTTCTCCTTCTGTGCTACTCACATTACATTATGACTGAGATATACTGTATGAAACCAGCCACTTCTCCTTCTGTGCTAGTCACATAACATTATCACTGAGATATACTGTATATAACCAACCACTTCTCCTTCTGTGCTAATCACGTAACATTATCTCTGAGATATACTGTATGTAACCAGCCACTTCTCCTTCTGTGCTACTCACATAACATTATCTCTGTGATATACTGTATGAAACCAGCCACTTCTCCTTCTGTGCTAGTCACATAACACTACCACTGAAATATACTGTATGTAACCAACCACTTCTCCTTCTGTGCTAGTCACATAATGTTATCACTGAGATATACTGTATGTAACCAGCCACTTCTCCTTCTGTGCTAGTCACGTATTATTACCACTGACATATACTGTATGTAACCAGCCACTTCTCCTTCTGTGCTAGTCACGTAATATCACCACTGACATATACTAATGTAACCAGCCACTTATAATTAATATCACCACTGACATATACTGTATGTAACCAGCCACTTCTCCTTCTGTGCTAGTCACGTAACATTACCACTGAGATATACTGTATGTATCCAGCCACTTCTCCTTCTGTGCTAGTCACGTAAAATTACCACTGAGATATACTGTATGTAACTAGCCACTTTCCTTCTGTGCTAGTCACATAATGTTACCACTGAGATATACTATATGTAACCAGCCACTTCTCCTTCTGTGCTAGTCGCGTAACATTACCACTGAGATATACTGTATGTAACCAGCCACTTCTCCTTCTGTGCTAGTCACGTATCATCATCCACTGACATATACTGTATGTAACCAGCCACTTCTCCTTCTGTGCTACGCACATAACATTATCACTGAGATATACTGTATGTAACCAGCCACTTCTCCTTCTGTGCTAATCACGTAACATTACCACTGAGATATACTGTATATAACCAACCACTTCTCCTTCTGTGCTAGTCACGTAACATTATCACTGAGACATACTGTATGTAACCAGCCACTTCTCCTTCTGTGCTAGTCACGTAACATTACCACTGACATATACTGTATGTAACTAGCAACTTTCCTTCTGTGCTATGCACATAACATTATCACTGAAATATACTGTATGTAACCAACCACTTCTCCTTCTGTGCTAGTCACATAAGATTATCACTGAGATATACTGTATGTAACCAGCCACTTCTCCTTCTGTGCTAGTCACATATCATTACCACTGACATACACTGTATGTAACCAGCCACTTCTCCTTCTGTGCTAGTCATGTAACATTACCACTGAGATATACTGTATGTAACCAGCCACTTCTCCTTCTGTGCTAGTCACGTATCATTTCCACTGACATATACTGTATGTAACCAGCCACTTCTCCTTCTGTACTAGTCACGTAACACTACCACTGAGATATACTGTATGTAACCAGTCACTTCTCCTTCTGTGCTAGTCACATAACACTACCGCTGAGATATACTGTATGTAACAAGCCACTTCTCATGTGCTAGTCACATAACATTACCACTGAGAGATACTGTATGTAACCAGTCACTTCTCCTTTTGTGCTAGTCACGTATCATTACCATTGACATATACACTATATGTAACCAGCCACTTCTCCTTCTGTGCTAGTCACATATCATTACCACTGAGATATACTGTATGTAACCAGCCACTTCTCCTTCTGTGCTAGTCACGTATCTTTACCACTGAGATATACTGTATGTAACCAGCCACTTCTCCTTCTGTGCTAGTCACGTATCATTACCACTGAGATATACTGTATGTAACCAGCCACTTCTCCTTCTGTGCTAGTCACGTATCTTTACCACTGAGATATACTGTATGTATCCAGCCACTTCTCCTTCTGTGCTAGTCACGTATCATTACCACTGAGATATACTGTATGTAACCAGCCACTTCTCCTTCTGTGCTAGTCTCGTAACATTACCACTGACATACACTGTATGCAACCAGCCACTTTTTCTTCTGTGCTAGTCACGTAATATCACCACTGACATATACTAATGTAACCGGCCACTTATAATTAATATCACCACTGACATATACTGTATGTAACCAGCCACTTCTCCTTCTGTGCTAGTCACGTAACATTACCACTGAGATATACTGTATGTATCCAGCCACTTCTCCTTCTGTGCTAGTCACGTAAAATTACCACTGAGATATACTGTATGTAACTAGCCACTTTCCTTCTGTGCTAGTCACATAATGTTACCACTGACATATACTGTATGTAACCAGCCACTTCTCCTTCTGTGCTAGTCACGTTTCATTATCACTGAGATATACTGTATGTAATGATAAAGCTAAATATTTATCTTATTTAAAACCCTTTAAGAGGCCTAAGAACACTGTACGCTATTGACGTATGGAGTACCGTAAGGGTACGCACGTTGCGTAGCAATCGCATAGCCGAGGTCGAGACGCTCAAGCGTCACGTTCGCTCACGGCCAAGAGATCACAGGCAGGCACGCTATTGGCTGCTGACTAACGTAATGGTTCGCTATAGCGTAGCGGACGCTCGGGACCACGAGGAGATCACCAGCGGCGCAGACGCTCACAATGTTAAACCTTTATATCTAAACCATAAACAATGTAATATGCAGTAAAACCTTAGTGTAGAGATAGGGTGTAGATGCAACACAGTGTAACCTTATTAACTTAAAAGCTGTTTGAGCGTCAGCGACGCTCTGTGAATACTTAACACTATAATAAATACACAACTACCGGGCTTAGGGTCTAACGCCTTATATGAATGTTATACTTGCAAAAAGAATAATACAGTACAAGTCATACACTACAATATAACATAGACTAACTAACCAGGTAACTACACAGGAAATACAATACAATACTATTACGTTTAAGAGAATACGAGAGAAAGAGGAGAAGAGAGAGAGAGAGAGATATGGCTCACAATAACAAGAAAAACAATATGATTGCGGAGAAAACTTACGCACAAAGGGGAACGATCGCATGCGTCTCTGGACATCCAGCTCCCGATTATCAGCAATGAGAACCGTTGAAGAGTGAGAGCTGGATGTGATCGGCTTGTCTATTTATGCCCCACACACAATACAATTCAATGGTCCCTACAATCTCATTGTTCATTGGACACAGGAATTCCTCCTCGCATTATAACAAAAGGTCATAGGTTGATTCATACAGGTGGGCTGTGACAATTTCCAACTGCTCAGGTGGGTGGGAAACTGGGTTTCCCGCCGCATGGATAAGTAAGTGCAAATAATAGTAAATGGACATAAACTTCTTATGTCCATAACTATTCGCACGAGCGATTAATCCGCTTCAAACCAACACCGGAATATTGCTAATTAAATATTCTTCCGATGGATACTAAACACCACTGTATTACTCCTGTCTGACCCTTCGTATCAAACAAAGAGGGATTTCTCTGTCCATGAACATGCTATATTAACTAAACTTTCAGAATCTATCAAAGGGACCATGATCTACAAAATACATTATATAGTGAAAATATGTAACGATTGAGTCGCACGCTACGAACACATAAACTCTACCGTAAATGCACATACCGTGCGCCTGCGGGTGCCCGCTACAGCGAGTATGCGCACGCACGGGAGAGCGCACGCATGCGCAGCGCGGACCTGTATGAGGTGCAAATATGGCAGTGTTGATCGTGATATTTTTCTGACTTTGACAGTCCACCCTTTGGCAGTCAACAATAACTGCCACTTCCTAAAACATTTCAAAACGAGAAAAATATATGTCAGGGGTTAATACATTTACATGGTTGGGTAGGGGAGGAGAGGAGAAGGTAGGAAAAGGGTATGACCTAGTGAGATAGCAGAAGCATGTGTGTATGAATCCGTGTTTGGGGGGTCATGTATCATCGTGCCGTACATGTTTTAAATCAAGCTTCGAGGTATTGCGAAGTATACATTTGAATTCCTTCTTATCCCGTGGTACGGGTCTGTGGATGGGCTGTCAAACTTTACCGAGCTCTTTTCGGCTGTGGTTGTAACAAAATGGGGAGCACATTTTAGTTGATGATACATGAATGGGGGAATATGTGATTGCTGATATCTGTGCCTGTATTCTCTATCGACTATGTGTGTAATTACCTGAAGGTTGTAGAGATGAAGAAAAGACATAATTACGGTAAATGCAGTGGTATTCTATGCCAGGTTAATGAACATTTGTCGGTTGAAGTCTTGTTCGGTGTCTGTTGAATGCAGTCTTCTTTGTGCTTTTGCCCAAAAGGCGTGTGGGCAAAAAGCTTTGTCAATGTCCATAGACTTACAAAAGTGTTGGGCTAGCGTAATTTTAAAATTTCTAGGGAAACTGGGGGTCTATGGCATAGTTCATCAAATATCTGTGTATAAGGTTGTCAAAACTTCTTCTTTAATCCATCCGTTGTCTGTATACAGGGTCATCAAATTCCTTGTCAAACGTAGGTCTTGTTACCTTGGAGAAACCGGAAAAACAGGTGAAAGAAACGGACCGTAGAAATCGCATTTTCATCACATCATTGTTTCTACAGTTGGGTCATAAATCAAATCCATTGGAATTACAATTTCCTCACTCCTTAAACTCATTACCCTAGTACTACGTTTGCACTTCATTAAAGCCTGACCGCATCTAAATATCAAGCCAATCGTTATGACAACACCTAAGATACATAGAAGAAACTTCCCAACATCCATTATGACTCCTTGAGCCCATTCTCCTAAACCAGAGAACCAATTTCGCGGGTTCAACCATGACACCCAACCAGTCAGCTCATTACTTACAGCAGCAAGAGTGAGATTGTGTCTCCTGCGAAATTCCCATTTCAGTTGGAGAATATCGTCCATCTTTTGGTCTATGACCTCGACCGGGTCCTCGGTACTATTCGTTATATATGTGCAGCATTTCACGCCGTACTGCGTTGCCAGTGTGACACAATATCCACCTGTCACTGCCGTGAGATAATTGAGAACCATTCTATGCTGAACCAGTTCTGTTTTATAAGCTTGAAGTTCTCTTCCAGTATACCTAAACGTGTCATCATACATTTCTGTGATATTATCTAACAAATTTGCGAGCGCAGATATGTATCTATAATTCAACACTCCTCTGGCGGTGCGAGTGATGTCTAACGCGATTAGAAACTGAATCCCGGTGGATTCATGGATCATGTCAGAGGCCGGATGCTCTGTTCTTTCTATCAGGTGCCGTTTAACTACGTGCTCGTAATGAGTATGAGTATAAGGAGCTTGGGCAACACGGTGTATATCTTTCATTTTGGCATGTGATACAGTCATTACTTCAGGCAGTACTTTTCCAATATAACACAATCCTTCAGAGTTTGGGGCAAGCCACTTATACGCCTTCCTCCCGCATATGAAATATGCATCATCGGGGAGAACATATGGGACGGAGTAGGACATAACCATATTACACATCTTCCATGTGAAATCTCCTAACCCTAATTCCCCCATCTGTCTAGTACACGTATCAGCTTGTACGATATGTGCACAGTATCCTGGTGATACCTCTCCAACTCTCGTAATCCTACTTCCTAGGGTATACCTATATCGGAAAGATTTTCCTCTACTGGCTATGTGGCGTATAAGCTCTGTATCTGTAGGCATTCTATCTGCTCTATATGAAAAGGTCATGGTTTGGTTACTCCATGACACTTCCCAATTTCCCGGCTTTCGGGGATTGGAAATGTTAAAACATATTAGGGATCTATCCACATGATATTGGTGGAGCTTCAAACTAGGAGGACTGGAGATATTAAACCTCCTGTCCACCGGCCTCCCACCACTTAGCTCAAGTACCTCCCCTATCGTTAAAGGAAATGGTACTAAGCCTGATTTACTATGACCTTGAGGTACTTGAGAGCATACCCAACAATCTGTCTGATTTAACACACTACCCACTAAGGAGTGATAGTCACTCAAGGGATGCCGGTCCATGTGGATATTAAAACTGGATTGGCATTTCTTGATGCACCCATCCTCAACCACATTGTCACAGAGCCTACAGATACAGTTTTCTTCAGCTAACAATCCTTCACAATTCCTTCTATGGTCTATGTTATCGGACCGTTTTCTGATACTCGCCTTTGCTTGTTGATTATGTTGTTCTCGGGAAACTACGCCTCCATCTCTGTCATCAGAACCCATTCCAGAACCTCTCTCGACCTCCATGGTACTCTCGCCGGAACAGACTGCTCTGGTCAACATCATGGTCAACAGGAAAATCCGGATCACAGTCTCTTGAGGCAAGTCCATCTTAGGAGGAAATGAAGAAAAATGAGAAGGGGAAAAAAAATAATTTGAGGGAGAGGGGATGGGAAGTGGAGAAAAACAATAAAAGGGAAACAGGGGATCGACAACTGCTTTTGATCTTGTGATTCTCAATGCTCAGGTGCCGCCTCAGTCCTCCTGGAACAGACACTCCAGTGATACAACTTCCTCTACCGTCTGTTCCTTATCACGGGACCTCTCTGGATCAGCAACCTTCTTACAATGGGACGAATGAACCCAAGTCTCTCTCTCGGCAACTTTCAATGCTGTAGTGCTAGTCAATAAGACTTGGTATGGTCCTTCCCATCTGTCAATAAGGCAACCTGAGCGTAGAAAATTCCGTATCATTACATAATCCCCAGGTTCAATGTCATGACAATTACTATCTGGTAAATCAGGAATCACTAACTTCAAATTATCATTCTGATTCCTTAACTGTTTACTCATGTTAATCAAGTATTTTACAGTCACTTCATTGTTACACTTCAAATCATCCTGAGGGTTAATCATAACATGCGGTTGTCGACCAAACAAGATTTCAAAGGGAGACAGATTAAGAGGGGACCTGGGAGTGGTTCTGATGCTGTACAGTACAATGGGTAAAGCTTCTGGCCATGTCAATCCTGTCTCTGCCATAACTTTGCTCAGTTTATTTTTAATAGTGCTGTTCACTCTTTCCACCTTCGCACTCGCCTGTGGACGGTATGGAGTGTGCAGCTTGCTATCAATTCCCATCAACTTACACATTCCTTGGAAGACATCACCTGTAAAATGGGTACCCCTATCACTTTCAATTATTCTAGGGATACCATATCTACATACAAATTCCTGCACAATTTTCTTAGCAGTAAACATAGCGGTATTTGTGGCCGCAGGAAATGCTTCGACCCAATTTGAGAACACATCTATACAAACAAGTACATATTTCAAATTTCGACAAGGGGGTAATTGAATAAAGTCAATCTGTATTACCTGAAAAGGACCGCCTGTAGGTGGGATATGAGATGGTTCTGTTGGTATTGCCTTTCCGATATTCTTTCTCAAGCATGTAAGGCATGACATTGCTCTCTTACTTGCATGAGATGAAAATCCTGGGGCGCACCAATATGCTCTTACCAACTTGCACATTCCTTCCTTGCCCAGATGAGTCAGCCCGTGAGCTGCCTCAGCTAAACATGGAAGATATGCTCTGGGGGCCACCGGTTTACCTTGTCCATCCGTCCAGAGTCCTGAGGACTCCTGGCCATATCCCTTTGCCTTCCAGACTGCCTTTTCCTGTGTGGAACACAAATTTTGCATTTCACACAACTTCTGTGTGTTGATGGTATTAAATACCATCAATTGTGTGGTGTCTGTCTGTCTGGGGGTACCAGCTGCTAACTTAGCTGCTTCGTCTGCTCGGCTGTTACCAAGTGATACTGGGTCCTGGCTATATGTGTGTGCTTTACACTTGATAACAGCCACTCTGTCGGGTTCCTGTATCGCTGTTAGAAGCCTTTTGATGTGAGCTGCATGCGCTACCGGTGTACCAGCTGCCGTCATGAAATTTCTGAGGCGCCATAGGGCTCCGAAATCATGGACTACCCCGAATGCGTATCTAGAGTCGGTGTAGATATTGGCTGATTTGCCCTTAGCCAATTCACATGCTCTGGTTAGGGCGACCAGTTCAGCAACCTGGGCTGAGTGAGGTGGGCCTAGCGGTTCCGCTTCTATGGTGCCTTGGTCATCTACGACTGCGTATCCAGTACACAAGTCTCCCGAGTCTGACTGTCTGTGACAACTACCGTCCGTGTAGAAAGTTAGATCTACATCTTCCAGTGGGTTGTCACTGATGTCAGGCCTTGCGGTAAAATTTTGGGTCAAATATTCCATACAATCATGTGTGTCCTCCTTTGTATTAAATTCTCCTTCCCCACCACTCTCATCCTCCACCCTTTGTGCCTGTCCAGGCACACCTGGGAGATATGTTGCAGGATTTAATGCACTGCATCTCCTTATGGTGATGTTTACGGGGGCCATTAGTGCCAATTCCCATCTTGTAAACCGCGCTGATGAGACGTGCCTGGTTTGGGCAGAATTTAGCAAGGCTGACACTGCATGTGGTGTATGAATTGTGAGGTTGTGACCTAGCACTACATCTTCGCTTTTCGTTACTAGCAATGCTATCGCAGCAACGCTTTGCAAGCATGTGGGGAGGGATCGCGCTACCGTGTCTAGCTGAGCGCTGTAGTATGCTACTGGCCTGCTGGCATCACCGTGCTTTTGGGTTAAGACGCCTGCCGCGCAACCAGCACTTTCTGTTCCGTACAGCTCAAAGGGTTTCCCATAGTCTGGCATACCTAATGCTGGTGCCTGCGTTAGGCACTGTTTAAGTCTCTCAAATGCCATCTCGGACTCGTCTGTATGCGAAATCCGATCAGGTTTGTTTGAGGAAACCATCTCCTGCAAAGGTAACGCTAGAATGGAAAACCCTGGGATCCAGTTACGGCAATACCCACACATTCCTAAAAATGTTCTGATCTGTTGCTGGGTTTGTGGCAGAGTCATGTCTCTAATTGCTTGAATTCTATCAGCGGTCAGGTGTCTCAGTCCTTGTGTTAGACAGTGTCCCAAATATTTTACCTTAGTTTGGCATAATTGCAACTTGTCTTTGGAAACCTTGTGTCCTGTGTCTGAAAGATGAAACAGGAGCTGTTTCGTATCCTTCAGGGATGCTTCCACTGAATCAGAACACAGTAGTAGATCATCCACGTACTGTATTAATACTGATCCACTCTCTGGTTGGAAAGACTGTAAACAATCATGCAAAGCCTGGGAAAATATACTTGGACTGTCTATGAAACCTTGTGGTAATCGAGTCCATGTGTATTGGACTCCTCTGTATGTAAATGCAAACAAATATTGGCTGTCAGGGTGCAGAGGTACCGAAAAGAAAGCGGAGCAGAGGTCAATAACAGTGAAAAATTTTGCAGTGGGAGGGATTTGCATAAGGATGACAGCTGGATTTGGCACTACGGGGAACTGACTCTCAACTATTTTGTTAATCCCCCTTAGATCCTGCACTAGCCGGTAACCCCTCCCCGTACTCTTTTTCACAGGGAAGATGGGACTATTGGCAGTGCTGGACGTTCTTACCAGAATGCCCTGTTGTAGCAAGCGCTCTATTACGGGATAAACTCCTAACTCCACCTCTGGCTTCAGAGGGTACTGTGGGATTTTTGGAGCTATCCTACCATCTTTTACTTGTACAACTACCGGAGCTACATTTGCCATTAATCCAGTGTCCTGTCCATCTTTAGTCCAAAGTGACTCTGGTATCTGGGATGTCATTTCTTCTACTTGGGATGGAGTCCTATTTGTCATAATGGTATGTGACATTAATTTTGATGGGGAGTCTAACATGTCTCGCACTTCCTGAGCGTGATTCTCAGGTATGTCCAAGAATACACCTTCAGGAGTACAATAAATGACGCACCCCATTTTACACAATAAGTCTCTTCCCAGGAGATTAGTCGGTGCCGATGCAGCCAGCAAAAAGGAATGCTTGGTATGTAAAGGCCCTATTGTAATCTCGGCTGGTTTGCTAACAGGGTAGTGCTGGACTACTCCCGTTACCCCTATGGCTGGAATTGTCTTACCAGTGGTTCTCATGCCCACTGTCGAATTTATCACTGATTTGGCCGCCCCCGTATCTACAAGAAAGTTTAATGATTTACCAGCTACATTTATTGCAATCTCGGGTTCACTTCCAAGATTTGCAATCAATTTTACTGGCTGCAGATTACAGGTATGGCCACGCCCCTATTGGGTATGGTGACCTCCCTGAATCCCGCTGGCAGCAACTACTTGTGAAGGGGTTAAATGGGAACTGCCAGGAGTTTGCCAGTCTCCTTTTGGGGGATATCTTTTTGTTTCCCCTGTATGTGGCTCATAACTCCGTCTCTGTGGACCCTGATCCCAATTTCGTGTGTCATGTCGTTGTCTAGGGGGTTGGTATGATCTTTGTGAGTTTTTCGCTCTACAGTCTCGTGCTATGTGTCCCTGTTTATGACAAAAATAACATGTTACCACATTTGACTTACCCACAGGGTTTGGTGATCTATACAAAGGCTGCTTTGTGGTCAGGGCCTGTATACTTACGGCCATTAACTTATCACCTTGTGACTCCCTGTGTCTGGTGATATTCCGGTCGTGATCAATAGCAGCCTCTCTCAAAGTAGCCACCGACAGACCTCGCCAACATGGTTGCGTGGTCTGTACCCTTGTCTTTAATGCTTCTTTTAAACCATCCATTAGCACAGATACTGCTACTTCTTGATGATTTGCATTGGTCCTAATGTCCTCTATGCCAGTGTATTTTGCCATTTCTAATAATGCCCGGTGAAAATAATCAGCAGCTGTTTCTGACTCTTTTTGTTTAATGGAAAAAATTCTATTCCATTTGGCTACAGCTGGGAAATACTCCTTTAACTGTAAATTTATCCTTTTTACATTATCTTTGTTGTACACATCTGTAAGAGGTACATCCTGATCCAGTCCACAGTCAGCTAAAAATTGAGCTGCGTCGACATTGGAGGGTAAACATGCCCTCAGCAATATCTGCCAGTCTTTGTTATTGGGCTCTAAAGTGTTCCCTAGGTCTCTGATGTATTTCTGGCTAGCAACTAAGTCTTTTCTAGGATCAGGGAATTCAGACACTATGGTTCTTAATTCCATTCGGGAAAACGGGCTGTACATGGCAATGTTCCTGATAGGAGTGACTCCTGTAGTGTCCGTTTTCCCATTTGGAACAGCTATTACCCTCACGGGAGCAAGTTTAACAACATCATTCTGTGTAGATTCTACAGTCTGTGGTGAAATGGTTTCAGCATAGTGTATGGTGCCGTACTTACCCGTTGATACGACCTCACCTGTCCCTCCGCTAGGGGGCTTTGTTACTAATCTTATGGGTTGGGCCGTGCCTACTGTTGTTTCTGATATGGTGGCTGCTAGAGAGAGAGCCGATATTGTTGCCGCTTCGTCCTCTTGATCACACTCCTGGGGAAAGTTCAAAACAGGGTACAACTTGCACGGGTTAATACTTGCATTGGTTAACTTATTAACATTATCCTTAACATTTATACAGTTGCTAAGTGCCTGTTTGTTACCCCCTGATGCGTCATTCTCCGCAACCAATTTCTCTCCTGATATGTATGGTGGCGGCGGGGCCGTGGCTACCAGTTTCCTGATAGGATTAGATCCCGCCGCCTGAGCCAATCCTCTCTGTATTTCACCCTCCTGTTGCCATAACTGCAAATAATCATAATGTTGGATTTGTCTCTTTGTTGATTTAATGAGACATATCCTCCTCCTTAAATTCATTAACACTTCTGGGCTGAAGCTACCTACTCTTGGGAATTTCTCCCCGTCATGCATTGTCATTCTTTCCCATTCATCACATAAAACTTCTGTGTGTGAGCCGTATTTTTCACACATTACGTACCTTGCCGACCCGATTGGTCGGTTCACTAAATCAACCCGAACCGAGGTTGATCGCCCCCTTCCTGAACAACTGGCCCCCATAATTTGCAGGTGTTGCTTGCTCTACCTCTGACCTTTATATCAGGGTCTTCAGCGAACCCTTACAAAAAAACAAAATGTTCACGATAGGCTGACGGTGGTGGTTTACCGAGTACCCCACTTACTCGCCCACGCCGACCAATACGCCCACACACTGATATAGTGCTGGCGTACTCGACCCAGGGCCCCTATGAACCTTTGTTTACTGGAACATGTGGGTGTGATCTGCAGAGCATTAACCCTTTCCAGTAACTGTGGGGTTGTTGGATAATTCCTGAGTGACCAGCGAACTTCCCTTTTAAAAATAAAAAATTACACAAATCACGTCAGAATGTACAAATAGCGTTTATGACCGGGTTCGTACACAAATGGTACTGGTCAGACTAACTAATGCACACAATTACGTGCGGTACAATCGTTCAGTACATAAGCAACTAATCTTATGTACGGAGCGACCAGTGGAATCGACATTCAGCAGCTGCGAATTCCTTCAGCCTGAGCTTTATGGCCTATATGGGTTCCGCTCCAACCCTTCTTGGTGTTGGGCTACTTGACTCTATAGCAGACTTCCTTGTCTGCTGTACCTGGACCTCCTGGTCTGTTATGCGACCTCCTGGTCTGACCTCCTGGTCTGTTACAGTATGACCTCCTGGTCTGCTACACTCTAATGCTCTTTATATGTTTAACAAGGGATGCCTCCCTAGCCACCATGTATGTCACTTACACGTATGTACTTCACGAGAACTCGATGATTTCTGTGGTTCAATCCCCAAAATTGTAAAAACTTATATAATTGCAAACACTCACTCACCACATGTACACTTTTGTTTCTATTTCCATTTCTGCGCAGAAATTTTTTCTTTAGACCAGATGTGTTGTAAATTTGGAGAAGGATCTGTTAATTTAAATTTCGGATTTAAAAATAGATTTGCGCTATTTATCGCGTTTTGCGCTATTTATCGCATGTTGCGCTATTTATCGCCTGTTGCGCTATTTATCGCCTGTTGACAATCAACACTATCGTGTGACTTGAGTTACGTGGGCGTACCCAGACGCTCCGTTGCGTAATTTACGCTGCGTGCGTCGGCCTTTGCGTACGCGAGTCTCAGCCCTTTGTTAGAGACACGTGTACACAAAACCAATGTCCACCGTAACACAATGTACACGTTTATCAATGTAGATGATCCTCGATCCTCTACTGAACCCCACACCAATCTCTCCTTGTACCTTTAGGTAGAGCTGCGTGTGTGCTTTACACTTTATCCCTTAATGCATTACTTTTACACTTTAACTATGAAATAGCGACAAATCTCTCTTAGCACGTTTATCAATTATAAAATGGCAAACAGGAGAGTGATATATGAAAATACACGAATGAAAAAGAAATGCAGATATGTGCGTGCGTACGCAAGATAGAAATAAACAGTTTTAAAAGACACTAGCGTGTTGTTCTTACCTTCGGTTCCGGATTCCCTCAGCACCCTTTACTAAGCGAAGCAGACGCTTATCCCGTCAGCACTGCGAAGAATATGATCTCCCGCCCTTTGCTGATGGATAATGTCTGCTGAAATTACCTAGCAGAGATATGTGAAGGACGGACGAGCCGCCAATTGATAAAGCTAAATATTTATCTTATTTAAAACCCTTTAAGAGGCCTAAGAACACTGTACGCTATTGACGTATGGAGTACCGTAAGGGTCCGCACGTTGCGTAGCAATCGCTTAGCCGAGGTCGAGACGCTCAAGCGTCACGTTCGCTCACGGCCAAGAGATCACAGGCAAGCACGCTATTGGCTGCTGACTAACGTAATGGTTCGCTATAGCGTAGCGGACGCTCGGGACCACGAGGAGATCACCAGCGGCGCAGACGCTCACAATGTTAAACCTTTATATCTAAACCATAAACAATGTAATATGCAGTAAAACCTTAGTGTAGAGATAGGGTGTAGATGCAACACAGTGTAACCTTATTAACTTAAAAGCTGTTTGAGCGTCACCGACGCTCTGTGAATACTTAACACTATAATAAATACACAACTACCGGGCTTAGGGTCTAACGCCTTATATGAATGTTATACTTGCAAAAAGAATAATACAGTACAAGTCATACACTACAATATAACATAGACTAACTAACCAGGTAACTACACAGGAAATACAATACAATACTATTACGTTTAAGAGAATACGAGAGAAAGAGGAGAAGAGAGAGAGAGAGAGATATGGCTCACAATAACAAGAAAAACAATATGATTGCGGAGAAAACTTACGCACAAAGGGGAACGATCGCATGCGCCTCTGGACATCCAGCTCCCGATTATCAGCAATGAGAACCGTTGAAGAGTGAGAGCTGGATGTGATCGGCTTGTCTATTTATGCCCCACACACAATACAATTCAATGGTCCCTACAATCTCATTGTTCATTGGACACAGGAATTCCTCCTCGCATTATAACAAAAGGTCATAGGTTGATTCATACAGGTGGGCTGTGACAATTTCCAACTGCTCAGGTGGGTGGGAAACTGGGTTTCCCGCCGCATGGATAAGTAAGTGCAAATAATAGTAAATGGACATAAACTTCTTATATCCATAACTATTCGCACGAGCGATTAATCCGCTTCAAACCAACACCGGAATATTGCTAATTAAATATTCTTCCGATGGATACTAAACACCACTGTATTACTCCTGTCTGACCCTTCGTATCAAACAAAGAGGGATTTCTCTGTCCATGAACATGCTATATTAACTAAACTTTCAGAATCTATCAAAGGGACCATGATCTACAAAATACATTATATAGTGAAAATATGTAACGATTGAGTCGCACGCTATGAACACATAAACTCTACCGTAAATGCACATACCGTGCGCCTGCGGGTGCCCGCTACAGCGAGTATGCGCAGGCACGGGAGAGCGCACGCATGCGCAGCGTGGACCTGTATGAGGTGCAAATATGGCAGTGTGCATCGTGATATTTTTCTGACTTTGACAGTAACCAGCCACTTCTCCTTCTGTGCTAGTCACGTAACATTACCACTGACATATACTGTATGTAACTAGCGACTTTCCTTCTGTGCTATGCACATAACATTATCACTGAAATATACTGTATGTAACCAACCACTTCTCCTTCTGTGCTAGTCACATAAGATTATCACTGAGATATACTGTATGTAACCAGCCACTTCTCCTTCTGTGCTAGTAACATATCATTACCACTGACATACACTGTATGTAACCAGCCACTTCTCCTTCTGTGCTAGTCATGTAACATTACCACTGAGATATACTGTATGTAACCAGCCACTTCTCCTTCTGTGCTAGTCACATAACACTACCACTGAAATATACTGTATGTAACCAACCACTTCTCCTTCTGTGCTAGTCACATAATGTTATCACTGAGATATACTGTATGTAACCAGCCACTTCTGCTTCTGTGCTACTCACATAACATTATGACTGAGATATACTGTATGTAACCAGCCACTTCTCCTTCTGTGCTAGTCACGTAACATTATCACTGAGATATACTGTATGTAACCAGCCACTTCTCCTTCTGTGCTAGTCACGTAACATTACCACTGACATATACTGTATGTAACTAGCGACTTCTCCTTCTGTGCTAGTCACGTAATATCACCACTGACATATACTAATGTAACCAGCCACTTATAATTAATATCACCACTGACATATACTGTATGTAACCAGCCACTACTCCTTCTGTGCTAGTCACGTAACATTACCACTGAGATATACTGTATGTATCCAGCCACTTCTCCTTCTGTGCTAGTCACGTAAAATTACCACTGAGATATACTGTATGTAACTAGCCACTTTCCTTCTGTGCTAGTCACATAATGTTACCACTGAGATATACTATATGTAACCAGCCACTTCTCCTTCTGTGCTAGTCGCGTAACATTTCCACTGAGATACACTGTATGTAACCAGCCACTTCTCCTTCTGTGCTAGTACCGTATCATTACCACTGACATATACTGTATGTAACCAGCCACTTCTCCTTCTGTGCTACGCACATAACATTATCACTGAGATATACTGTATGTAACCAGCCACTTCTCCTTCTGTGCTAATCACGTAACATTACCACTGAGATATACTGTATATAACCAACCACTTCTCCTTCTGTGCTAGTCACGTAACATTATCACTGAGATATACTGTATGTAATCAGCCACTTCTCCTTCTGTGCTAGTCACGTAACATTACCACTGACATATACTGTATGTAACTAGCGACTTTCCTTCTATGCTATGCACATAACATTATCACTGAAATATACTGTATGTAACCAACCACTTCTCCTTCTGTGCTAGTCACATAAGATTATCACTGAGATATACTGTATGTAACCAGCCACTTCTCCTTCTGTGCTAGTCACATATCATTACCACTGACATACACTGTATGTAACCAGCCACTTCTCCTTCTGTGGTAGTCATGTAACATTACCACTGAGATATACTGTATGTAACCAGCCACTTCTCCTTCTGTGCTAGTCACGTATCATTACCACTGACATATACTGTATGTAACCAGCCACTTCTCCTTCTGTACTAGTCACGTAACACTACCACTGAGACATACTGTATGTAACCAGTCACTTCTACTACCACTGAGATATACTGTATGTAACCAGTCACTTCTCCTTCTGTGCTAGTCACATAACATTATTACTGAGATATACTGTATGTAACAAGCCACTTCTCATGTGCTAGTCACATAACATTACCACTGAGAGATACTGTATGTAACCAGTCACTTCTCCTTTTGTGCTAGTCACGTATCATTACCATTGACATATACACTATATGTAACCAGCCACTTCTCCGTCTGTGCTAGTCACATATCATTACCACTGAGATATACTGTATGTAACCAGCCACTTCTCCTTCTGTGCTAGTCACGTATCTTTACCACTGAGATATACTGTATGTATCCAGCCTCTTCTCCTTCTGTGCTAGTCACGTATCATTACCACTGAGATATACTGTATGCAACCTGCCACTTCTCCTTCTGTGCTAGTCACATATCATCACCACTGACATACACTGTATGTAACCAGCCACTTCTCCTTCTGTGCTAGTCACGTATCATTACCACTGAGATATACTGTATGTAACCAGCCACTTCTCCTTCTGTGCTAGTCACATATCTTTACCACTGAGATATACTGTATGTATCCAGCCACTTCTCCTTCTGTGCTAGTCACATATCATTACCACTGAGATATACTGTATGTAACCAGCCACTTCTCCATCTGTGCTAGTCTCGTAACATTACCACTGACATACACTGTATGCAACCAGCCACTTCTCTTTCTGTGCTACTCACGTAATATCACCACTGACATATACTAATGTAACCAGCCACTTATAATTAATATCACCACTGACATATACTGTATGTAACCAGCCACTTCTCCTTCTGTGCTAGTCACGTAACATTACCACTGAGATATACTGTATGTATCCAGCCACTTCTCCTTCTGTGCTAGTCACGTAAAATTACCACTGAGATATACTGTATGTAACTAGCCACTTTCCTTCTGTGCTAGTCACATAATGTTACCACTGACATATACTGTATGTAACCAGCCACTTCTCCTTCTGTGCTAGTCACGTGACATTACCACTGAGATATACTGTATGTAACCAGCCACTTCTCCTTCTGTGCTAGTCACATATCATTACCACTGAGATATACTGTATGTAACCAGCCACTTCTCCTTCTGTGCTAGTCACGTATCTTTACCACTGAGATATACTGTATGTATCCAGCCTCTTCTCCTTCTGTGCTAGTCACGTATCATTACCACTGAGATATACTGTATGCAACCTGCCACTTCTCCTTCTGTGCTAGTCACATATCATTACCACTGACATACACTGTATGTAACCAGCCACTTCTCCTTCTGTGCTAGTCACGTATCATTACCACTGAGATATACTGTATGTAACCAGCCACTTCTCCTTCTTTGCTAGTCACGTATCTTTACCACTGAGATATACTGTATGTAACCAGCCACTTCTCTTTCTGTGCTAGTCACGTATCTTTACCACTGAGATATACTGTATGTATCCAGCCACTTCTCCTTCTGTGCTAGTCACGTATCATTACCACTGAGATATACTGTATGTAACCAGCCACTTCTCCTTCTGTGCTAGTCTCGTAACATTACCACTGACGTACACTGTATGCAACCAGCCACTTCTCCTTCTGTGCTAGTCACGTAATATCACCACTGACATATACTAATGTAACCAGCCACTTATAATTAATATCACCACTGACATATACTGTATGTAACCAGCCACTTCTCCATCTGTGCTAGTCACGTATCATTACCACTGAGATATACTGTATGTAACCAGCCACTTCTCCTTCTGTGCTAGTCTCGTAACATTACCACTGACGTACACTGTATGCAACCAGCCACTTCTCCTTCTGTGCTAGTCACGTAATATCACCACTGACATATACTAATGTAACCAGCCACTTATAATTAATATCACCACTGACATATACTGTATGTAACCAGCCACTTCTCCTTCTGTGCTAGTCACGTAACATTACCACTAAGATATACTGTATGTATCCAGCCACTTCTCCTTCTGTGCTAGTCACGTAAAATTACCACTAAGATATACTGTATGTAACTAGCCACTTTCCTTCTGTGCTAGTCACATAATGTTACCACTGACATATACTGTATGTATCCAGCCACTTCTCCTTCTGTGCTAGTCACGTAACATTATCACTGAGATATACTGTAAGTAACCAGCCACTTCTCCTTCTGTGCTAGTCACGTAACATTACCACTGACATATACTGTATGTAACTAGCGACTTTCCTTCTGTGCTATGCACATAACATTATCACTGAAATATACTGTATGTAACCAACCACTTCTACTTCTGTGCTAGTCACATAAGATTATCACTGAGATATACTGTATGTAACCAGCCACTTCTCCTTCTGTGCTAGTCACATATCATTACCACTGACATACACTGTATGTAACCAGCCACTTCTCCTTCTGTGCTAGTCATGTAACATTACCACTGAGATATACTGTATGTAACCAGCCACTTCTCCTTCTGTGCTAGTCACGTATCATTACCACTGACATATACTGTATGTAACCAGCCACTTCTCCTTCTGTACTAGTCACGTAACACTACCACTGAGATATACTGTATGTAACCAGTCACTTCTACTACCACTGAGATATACTGTATGTAACCAGTCACTTCTCCTTCTGTGCTAGTCACGTAACATTATTACTGAGATATACTGTATGTAACAAGCCACTTCTCATGTGCTAGTCACATAACATTACCACTGAGAGATACTGTATGTAACCAGTCACTTCTCCTTTTGTGCTAGTCACGTATCATTACCATTGACATATACACTATATGTAACCAGCCACTTCTCCGTCTGTGCTAGTCACATATCATTACCACTGAGATATACTGTATGTAACCAGCCACTTCTCCTTCTGTGCTAGTCACGTATTTTTACCACTGAGATATACTGTATGTATCCAGCCTCTTCTCCTTCTGTGCTAGTCACGTATCATTACCACTGAGATATACTGTATGCAACCTGCCACTTCTCCTTCTGTGCTAGTCACATATCATCACCACTGACATACACTGTATGTAACCAGCCACTTCTCCTTCTGTGCTAGTCACGTATCATTACCACTGAGATATACTGTATGTAACCAGCCACTTCTCCTTCTGTGGTGGTCACGTATCTTTACCACTGAGATATACTGTATGTATCCAGCCACTTCTCCTTCTGTGCTAGTCACGTATCATTACCACTGAGATATACTGTATGTAACCAGCCACTTCTCCTTCTGTGCTAGTCTCGTAACATTACCACTGACATACACTGTATGCAACCAGCCACTTCTCCTTCTGTGCTAGTCACGTAATATCACCACTGACATATACTAATGTAACCAGCCACTTATAATTAATATCACCACTGACATATACTGTATGTAACCAGCCACTTCTCCTTCTGTGCTAGTCACGTAACATTACCACTGAGATATACTGTATGTATCCAGCCACTTCTCCTTCTGTGCTAGTCACGTAAAATTACCACTGAGATATACTGTACGTAACTAGCCACTTTCCTTCTGTGCTAGTCACATAATGTTACCACTGACATATACTGTATGTAACCAGCCACTTCTCCTTCTGTGCTAGTCGCGTAACATTACCACTGAGATATACTGTATGTAACCAGCCACTTCTCCTTCTGTGCTAGTCACCTATCATTACCACTGACATATACTGTATGTAACCAGCCACTTCTCCTTCTGTGCTACGCACATAACATTATCACTGAGATATACTGTATGTAACCAGCCACTTCTCCTTCTGTGCTAATCACGTAACATTACCACTGAGATATACTGTATATAACCAACCACTTCTCCTTCTGTGCTAGTCACGTAACATTATCATTGAGATATACTGTATGTATCCAGCCACTTCTCCTTCTGTGCTAGTCACGTATCATTACCACTGAGATATACTGTATGCAACCTGCCACTTCTCCTTCTGTGCTAGTCACATATTATTACCACTGACATACACTGTATGTAACCAGCCACTTCTCCTTCTGTGCTAGTCACGTATCATTACCACTGAGATATACTGTATGTAACCAGCCACTTCTCCTTCTGTGCTAGTCACGTATCTTTACCACTGAGATATACTGTATGTATCCAGCCACTTCTCCTTCTGTGCTAGTCACGTATCATTACCACTGAGATATACTGTATGTAACCAGCCACTTCTCCTTCTGTGCTAGTCTCGTAACATTACCACTGACATACACTGTATGCAACCAGCCACTTCTCCTTCTGTGCTAGTCACGTAATATCACCACTGACATATACTAATGTAACCAGCCACTTATAATTAATATCACCACTGACATATACTGTATGTAACCAGCCACTTCTCCTTCTGTGCTAGTCACGTAACATTACCACTGAGATATACTGTATGTATCCAGCCACTTCTCCTTCTGTGCTAGTCACGTAAAATTACCACTGAGATATACTGTATGTAACTAGCCACTTTCCTTCTGTGCTAGTCACATAATGTTACCACTGACATATACTGTATGTAACCAGCCACTTCTCCTTCTGTGCTAGTCACGTAACATTATCACTGAGATATACTGTATGTAACCAGCCACTTCTCCTTCTGTGCTAGTCACGTAACATTACCACTGACATATACTGTATGTAACTAGCGACTTTCATTCTGTGCTATGCACATAACATTATCACTGAAATATACTGTATGTAACCAACCACTTCTCCTTCTGTGCTAGTCACATAAGATTATCACTGAGATATACTGTATGTAACCAGCCACTTCTCCTTCTGTGCTAGTCACATATCATTACCACTGACATACACTGTATGTAACCAGCCACTTCTCCTTCTGTGCTAGTCATGTAACATTACCACTGAGATATACTGTATGTAACCAGCCACTTCTCCTTCTGTGCTAGTCACGTATCCTTACCACTGACATATACTGTATGTAACCAGCCACTTCTCCTTCTGTACTAGTCACGTAACACTACCACTGAGATATACTGTATGTAACCAGTCACTTCTCCTTCTGTGCTAGTCACATATCATTACCACTGACATACACTGTATGTAACCAGCCACTTCTCCTTCTGTGCTAGTCATGTAACATTACCACTGAGATATACTGTATGTAACCAGCCACTTCTCCTTCTGTGCTAGTCACATAACACTACCACTGAAATATATTGTATGTAACCAACCACTTCTCCTCCTGTGCTAGTCACATAATGTTATCACTGAGATATACTGTATGTAACCAGCCACTTCTGCTTCTGTGCTACTCACATAACATTATGACTAAGATATACTGTATGTAACCAGCCACTTCTCCTTCTGTGCTAGTCACGTATTATTACCACTGACATATACTGTATGTAACCAGCCACTTCTCCTTCTGTGCTAGTCACGTAATATCACCACTGACATATACTAATGTAACCAGCCACTTATAATTAATATCACCACTGACATATACTGTATGTAACCAGCCACTACTCCTTCTGTGCTAGTCACGTAACATTACCACTGAGATATACTGTATGTATCCAGCCACTTCTCCTTCTGTGCTAGTCACGTAAAATTACCACTGAGATATACTGTATGTAACTAGCCACTTTCCTTCTGTGCTAGTCACATAATGTTACCACTGAGATATACTATATGTAACCAGCCACTTCTCCTTCTGTGCTAGTCGCGTAACATTTCCACTGAGATACACTGTATGTAACCAGCCACTTCTCCTTCTGTGCTAGTACCGTATCATTACCACTGACATATACTGTATGTAACCAGCCACTTCTCCTTCTGTGCTACGCACATAACATTATCACTGAGATATACTGTATGTAACCAGCCACTTCTCCTTCTGTGCTAATCACGTAACATTACCACTGAGATATACTGTATATAACCAACCACTTCTCCTTCTGTGCTAGTCACGTAACATTATCACTGAGATATACTGTATGTAATCAGCCACTTCTCCTTCTGTGCTAGTCACGTAACATTACCACTGACATATACTGTATGTAACTAGCGACTTTCCTTCTATGCTATGCACATAACATTATCACTGAAATATACTGTATGTAACCAACCACTTCTCCTTCTGTGCTAGTCACATAAGATTATCACTGAGATATACTGTATGTAACCAGCCACTTCTCCTTCTGTGCTAGTCACATATCATTACGACTGACATACACTGTATGTAACCAGCCACTTCTCCTTCTGTGCTAGTCATGTAACATTACCACTGAGATATACTGTATGTAACCAGCCACTTCTCCTTCTGTGCTAGTCACGTATCATTACCACTGACATATACTGTATTTAACCAGCCACTTCTCCTTCTGTACTAGTCACGTAACACTACCACTGAGACATACTGTATGTAACCAGTCACTTCTACTACCACTGAGATATACTGTATGTAACCAGTCACTTCTCCTTCTGTGCTAGTCACATAACATTATTACTGAGATATACTGTATGTAACAAGCCACTTCTCATGTGCTAGTCACATAACATTACCACTGAGAGATACTGTATGTAACCAGTCACTTCTCCTTTTGTGCTAGTCACGTATCATTACCATTGACATATACACTATATGTAACCAGCCACTTCTCCGTCTGTGCTAGTCACATATCATTAAAACTGAGATATACTGTATGTAACCAGCTGCTTCTCCTTCTGTGCTAGTCACGTATCTTTACCACTGAGATATACTGTATGTATCCAGCCTCTTCTCCTTCTGTGCTAGTCACGTATCATTACCACTGAGATATACTGTATGCAACCTGCCACTTCTCCTTCTGTGCTAGTCACATATCATCACCACTGACATACACTGTATGTAACCAGCCACTTCTCCTTCTGTGCTAGTCACGTATCATTACCACTGAGATATACTGTATGTAACCAGCCACTTCTCCTTCTGTGCTAGTCACATATCTTTACCACTGAGATATACTGTATGTATCCAGCCACTTCTCCTTCTGTGCTAGTCACATATCATTACCACTGAGATATACTGTATGTAACCAGCCACTTCTCCATCTGTGCTAGTCTCGTAACATTACCACTGACATACACTGTATGCAACCAGCCACTTCTCTTTCTGTGCTACTCACGTAATATCACCACTGACATATACTAATGTAACCAGCCACTTATAATTAATATCACCACTGACATATACTGTATGTAACCAGCCACTTCTCCTTCTGTGCTAGTCACGTAACATTACCACTGAGATATACTGTATGTATCCAGCCACTTCTCCTTCTGTGCTAGTCACGTAAAATTACCACTGAGATATACTGTATGTAACTAGCCACTTTCCTTCTGTGCTAGTCACATAATGTTACCACTGACATATACTGTATGTAACCAGCCACTTCTCCTTCTGTGCTAGTCACGTGACATTACCACTGAGATATACTGTATGTAACCAGCCACTTCTCCTTCTGTGCTAGTCACATATCATTACCACTGAGATATACTGTATGTAACCAGCCACTTCTCCTTCTGTGCTAGTCACGTATCTTTACCACTGAGATATACTGTATGTATCCAGCCTCTTCTCCTTCTGTGCTAGTCACGTATCATTACCACTGAGATATACTGTATGCAACCTGCCACTTCTCCTTCTGTGCTAGTCACATATCATTACCACTGACATACACTGTATATAACCAGCCACTTCTCCTTCTGTGCTAGTCACGTATCATTACCACTGAGATATACTGTATGTAACCAGCCACTTCTCCTTCTTTGCTAGTCACGTATCTTTACCACTGAGATATACTGTATGTAACCAGCCACTTCTCTTTCTGTGCTAGTCACGTATCTTTACCACTGAGATATACTGTATGTATCCAGCCACTTCTCCTTCTGTGCTAGTCACGTATCATTACCACTGAGATATACTGTATGTAACCAGCCACTTCTCCTTCTGTGCTAGTCTCGTAACATTACCACTGACGTACACTGTATGCAACCAGCCACTTCTCCTTCTGTGCTAGTCACGTAATATCACCACTGACATATACTAATGTAACCAGCCACTTATAATTAATATCACCACTGACATATACTGTATGTAACCAGCCACTTCTCCATCTGTGCTAGTCACGTAACATTACCACTGAGATATACTGTATGTATCCAGCCACTTTTCCTTCTGTGCTAGTCATGTATCATTACCACTGAGATATACTGTATGTAACCAGCCACTTCTCCTTCTGTTCTAGTCTCGTAACATTACCACTGACATACACTGTATGCAACCAGCCACTTCTCCTTCTGTGCTAGTCACGTAATATCACCACTGACATATACTAATGTAACCAGCCACTTATAATTAATATCACCACTGACATATACTGTATGTAACCAGCCACTTCTCCTTCTGTGCTAGTCACGTAACATTACCACTAAGATATACTGTATGTATCCAGCCACTTCTCCTTCTGTGCTAGTCACGTAAAATTACCACTAAGATATACTGTATGTAACTAGCCACTTTCCTTCTGTGCTAGTCACATAATGTTACCACTGACATATACTGTATGTATCCAGCCACTTCTCCTTCTGTGCTAGTCACGTAACATTATCACTGAGATATACTGTAAGTAACCAGCCACTTCTCCTTCTGTGCTAGTCACGTAACATTACCACTGACATATACTGTATGTAACTAGCGACTTTCCTTCTGTGCTATGCACATAACATTATCACTGAAATATACTGTATGTAACCAACCACTTCTCCTTCTGTGCTAGTCACATAAGATTATCACTGAGATATACTGTATGTAACCAGCCACTTCTCCTTCTGTGCTAGTCACATATCATTACCACTGACATACACTGTATGTAACCAGCCACTTCTCCTTCTGTGCTAGTCATGTAACATTACCACTGAGATATACTGTATGTAACCAGCCACTTCTCCTTCTGTGCTAGTCACGTATCATTACCACTGACATATACTGTATGTAACCAGCCACTTCTCCTTCTGTACTAGTCACGTAACACTACCACTGAGATATACTGTATGTAACCAGTCACTTCTACTACCACTGAGATATACTGTATGTAACCAGTCACTTCTCCTTCTGTGCTAGTCACGTAACATTATTACTGAAATATACTGTATGTAACAAGCAACTTCTCATGTGCTAGTCACATAACATTACCACTGAGAGATACTGTATGTAACCAGTCACTTCTCCTTTTGTGCTAGTCACGTATCATTACCATTGACATATACACTATATGTAACCAGCCACTTCTCCGTCTGTGCTAGTCACATATCATTACCACTGAGATATACTGTATGTAACCAGCCACTTCTCCTTCTGTGCTAGTCACGTATTTTTACCACTGAGATATACTGTATGTATCCAGCCTCTTCTCCTTCTGTGCTAGTCACGTATCATTACCACTGAGATATACTGTATGCAACCTGCCACTTCTCCTTCTGTGCTAGTCACATATCATCACCACTGACATACACTGTATGTAACCAGCCACTTCTCCTTCTGTGCTAGTCACGTATCATTACCACTGAGATATACTGTATGTAACCAGCCACTTCTCCTTCTGTGGTGGTCACGTATCTTTACCACTGAGATATACTGTATGTATCCAGCCACTTCTCCTTCTGTGCTAGTCACGTATCATTACCACTGAGATATACTGTATGTAACCAGCCACTTCTCCTTCTGTGCTAGTCTCGTAACATTACCACTGACATACACTGTATGCAACCAGCCACTTCTCCTTCTGTGCTAGTCACGTAATATCACCACTGACATATACTAATGTAACCAGCCACTTATAATTAATATCACCACTGACATATACTGTATGTAACCAGCCACTTCTCCTTCTGTGCTAGTCACGTAACATTACCACTGAGATATACTGTATGTATCCAGCCACTTCTCCTTCTGTGCTAGTCACGTAAAATTACCACTGAGATATACTGTATGTAACTAGCCACTTTACTTCTGTGCTAGTCACATAATGTTACCACTGACATATACTGTATGTAACCAGCCACATCTCCTTCTGTGCTAGTCGCGTAACATTACCACTGAGATATACTGTATGTAACCAGCCACTTCTCCTTCTGTGCTAGTCACCTATCATTACCACTGACATATACTGTATGTAACCAGCCACTTCTCCTTCTGTGCTACGCACATAACATTATCACTGAGATATACTGTATGTAACCAGCCACTTCTCCTTCTGTGCTAATCACGTAACATTACCACTGAGATATACTGTATATAACCAACCACTTCTCCTTCTGTGCTAGTCACGTAACATTATCATTGAGATATACTGTATGTATCCAGCCACTTCTCCTTCTGTGCTAGTCACGTATCATTACCACTGAGATATACTGTATGCAACCTGCCACTTCTCCTTCTGTGCTAGTCACATATTATTACCACTGACATACACTGTATGTAACCAGCCACTTCTCCTTCTGTGCTAGTCACGTATCATTACCACTGAGATATACTGTATGTAACCAGCCACTTCTCCTTCTGTGCTAGTCACGTATCTTTACCACTGAGATATACTGTATGTATCCAGCCACTTCTCCTTCTGTGCTAGTCACGTATCATTACCACTGAGATATACTGTATGTAACCAGCCACTTCTCCTTCTGTGCTAGTCTCGTAACATTACCACTGACATACACTGTATGCAACCAGCCACTTCTCCTTCTGTGCTAGTCACGTAATATCACCACTGACATATACTAATGTAACCAGCCACTTATAATTAATATCACCACTGACATATACTGTATGTAACCAGCCACTTCTCCTTCTGTGCTAGTCACGTAACATTACCACTGAGATATACTGTATGTATCCAGCCACTTCTCCTTCTGTGCTAGTCACGTAAAATTACCACTGAGATATACTGTATGTAACTAGCCACTTTCCTTCTGTGCTAGTCACATAATGTTACCACTGACATATACTGTATGTAACCAGCCACTTCTCCTTCTGTGCTAGTCACGTAACATTATCACTGAGATATACTGTATGTAACCAGCCACTTCTCCTTCTGTGCTAGTCACGTAACATTACCACTGACATATACTGTATGTAACTAGCGACTTTCATTCTGTGCTATGCACATAACATTATCACTGAAATATACTGTATGTAACCAACCACTTCTCCTTCTGTGCTAGTCACATAAGATTATCACTGAGATATACTGTATGTAACCAGCCACTTCTCCTTCTGTGCTAGTCACATATCATTACCACTGACATACAGTGTATGTAACCAGCCACTTCTCCTTCTGTGCTAGTCATGTAACATTACCACTGAGATATACTGTATGTAACCAGCCACTTCTCCTTCTGTGCTAGTCACGTATCATTACCACTGACATATACTGTATGTAACCAGCCACTTCTCCTTCTGTACTAGTCACGTAACACTACCACTGAGATATACTGTATGTAACCAGTCACTTCTCCTTCTGTGCTAGTCACATAACATTATTACTGAGATATACTGTATGTAACAAGCCACTTCTCATGTGCTAGTCACATAACATTACCACTGAGAGATACTGTATGTAACCAGTCACTTCTCCTTTTGTGCTAGTCACGTATCATTACCATTGACATATACACTATATGTAACCAGCCACTTCTCCGTCTGTGCTAGTCACATATCATTACCACTGAGATATACTGTATGTAACCAGCCACTTCTCCTTCTGTGCTAGTCACGTATCTTTACCACTGAGATATACTGTATGTATCCAGCCTCTTCTCCTTCTGTGCTAGTCACGTATCACTACCACTGAGATCTACTGTATGCAACCTGCCACTTCTCCTTCTGTGCTAGTCACATATCATTACCACTGACATACACTGTATGTAACCAGCCACTTCTCCTTCTGTGCTAGTCACGTATCATTACCACTGAGATATACTGTATGTATCCAGCCACTTCTCCTTCTGTGCTAGTCATGTAAAATTACCACTGAGATATACTGTATGTAACTAGCCACTTTCCTTCTGTGCTAGTCACATAATGTTACCACTGACATATACTGTATGTAACCAGCCACTTCTCCTTCTGTGCTAGTCGCGTAACATTACCACTGAGATATACTGTATGTAACCAGCCACTTCTCCTTCTGTGCTAGTCACCTATCATTACCACTGACATATACTGTATGTAACCAGCCACTTCTCCTTCTGTGCTACGCACATAACATTATCACTGAGATATACTGTATGTAACCAGCCACTTCTCCTTCTGTGCTAATCACGAAACATTACCACTGAGATATACTGTATATAACCAACCACTTCTCCTTCTGTGCTAGTCACGTAACATTATCATTGAGATATACTGTATGTATCCAGCCACTTCTCCTTCTGTGCTAGTCACGTATCATTACCACTGAGATATACTGTATGCAACCTGCCACTTCTCCTTCTGTGCTTGTCACATATTATTACCACTGACATACACTGTATGTAACCAGCCACTTCTCCTTCTGTGCTAGTCACGTATCATTACCACTGAGATATACTGTATGTAACCAGCCACTTCTCCTTCTGTGCTAGTCACGTATCTTTACCACTGAGATATACTGTATGTATCCAGCCACTTCTCCTTCTGTGCTAGTCACGTATCATTACCACTGAGATATACTGTATGTAACCAGCCACTTCTCCTTCTGTGCTAGTCTCGTAACATTACCACTGACATACACTGTATGCAACCAGCCACTTCTCCTTCTGTGCTAGTCACGTAATATCACCACTGACATATACTAATGTAACCAGCCACTTATAATTAATATCACCACTGACATATACTGTATGTAACCAGCCACTTCTCCTTCTGTGCTAGTCACGTAACATTACCACTGAGATATACTGTATGTATCCAGCCACTTCTCCTTCTGTGCTAGTCACGTAAAATTACCACTGAGATATACTGTATGTAACTAGCCACTTTCCTTCTGTGCTAGTCACATAATGTTACCACTGACATATACTGTATGTAACCAGCCACTTCTCCTTCTGTGCTAGTCACGTAACATTATCACTGAGATATACTGTATGTAACCAGCCACTTCTCCTTCTGTGCTAGTCACGTAACATTACCACTGACATATACTGTATGTAACTAGCGACTTTCCTTCTGTGCTATGCACATAACATTATCACTGAAATATACTGTATGTAACCAACCACTTCTCCTTCTGTGCTAGTCACATAAGATTATCACTGAGATATACTGTATGTAATCAGCCACTTCTCCTTCTGTGCTAGTCACATATCATTACCACTGACATACACTGTATGTAACCAGCCACTTCTCCTTCTGTGCTAGTCATGTAACATTACCACTGAGATATACTGTATGTAACCAGCCACTTCTCCTTCTGTGCTAGTCACGTATCATTACCACTGACATATACTGTATGTAACCAGCCACTTCTCCTTCTGTACTAGTCACGTAACACTACCACTGAGATATACTGTATGTAACCAGTCACTTCTCCTTCTGTGCTAGTCACATAACATTATTACTGAGATATACTGTATGTAACCAGCCACTTCTCATGTGCTAGTCACATAACATTACCACTGAGAGATACTGTATGTAACCAGTCACTTCTCCTTTTGTGCTAGTCACGTATCATTAACATTGACATATACACTATATGTAACCAGCCACTTCTCCGTCTGTGCTAGTCACATATCATTACCACTGAGATATACTGTATGTAACCAGCCACTTCTCCTTCTGTGCTAGTCACGTATCTTTACCACTGAGATATACTGTATGTATCCAGCCTCTTCTCCTTCTGTGCTAGTCACGTATCACTACCACTGAGATCTACTGTATGCAACCTGCCACTTCTCTTCTGTGCTAGTCACATATCATTACCACTGACATACACTGTATGTAACCAGCCACTTCTCCTTCTGTGCTAGTCACGTATCATTACCACTGAGATATACTGTATGTAACCAGCCACTTCTCCTTCTGTGCTAGTCACGTATCTTTACCACTGAGATATACTGTATGTATCCAGCCACTTCTCCTTCTGTGCTAGTCACGTATCATTACCACTGAGATATACTGTATGTAACCAGCCACTTCTCCTTCTGTGCTAGTCTCGTAACATTACCACTGACATACACTGTATGCAACCAGCCACTTCTCCTTCTGTGCTAGTCACGTAATATCACCACTGACATATACTAATGTAACCAGCCACTTATAATTAATATCACCACTGACATATACTGTATGTAACCAGCCACTTCTCCTTCTGTGCTAGTCACGTAACATTACCACTGAGATATACTGTATGTATCCAGCCACTTCTCCTTCTGTGCTAGTCACGTAAAATTACCACTGAGATATACTGTATGTAACTAGCCACTTTCCTTCTGTGCTAGTCACATAATGTTACCACTGACATATACTGTATGTAACCAGCCACTTCTCCTTCTGTGCTAGTCACGTAACATTATCACTGAGATATACTGTATGTAACCAGCCACTTCTCCTTCTGTGCTAGTCACGTAACATTACCACTGACATATACTGTATGTAACTAGCGACTTTCCTTCTGTGCTATGCACATAACATTATCACTGAAATATACTGTATGTAACCAACCACTTCTCCTTCTGTGCTAGTCACATAAGATTATCACTGAGATATACTGTATGTAACCAGCCACTTCTCCTTCTGTGCTAGTCACATATCATTACGACTGACATACACTGTATGTAACCAGTCACTTCTCCTTCTGTGCTAGTCATGTAACATTACCACTGAGATATACTGTATGTAACCAGCCACTTCTCCTTCTGTGCTAGTCACGTATCATTACCACTGACATATACTGTATGTAACCAGCCACTTCTCCTTCTGTACTAGTCAAGTAACACTACCACTGAGATATACTGTATGTAACCAGTCACTTCTCCTTCTGTGCTAGTCACATAACATTATTACTGAGATATACTGTATGTAACAAGCCACTTCTCATGTGCTAGTCACATAACATTACCACTGAGAGATACTGTATGTAACCAGTCACTTCTCCTTTTGTGCTAGTCACGTATCATTACCATTGACATATACACTATATGTAACCAGCCACTTCTCCTTCTGTGTTAGTCACATATCATTACCACTGAGATATACTGTATGTATCCAGCCTCTTCTCTTTCTGTGCTAGTCACGTATCATTACCACTGAGATATACTGTATGCAACCTGCCACTTCTCCTTCTGTGCTAGTCACATATCATTACCACTGACATACACTGTATGTAACCAGCCACTTCTCCTTCTGTGCTAGTCACGTATCATTACCACTGAGATATACTGTATGTAACCAGCCACTTATAATTAATATCACCACTGACATATACTGTATGTAACCAGCCACTTCTCCTTCTGTGCTAGTCACGTAACATTACCACTGAGATATACTGTATGTATCCAGCCACTTCTCCTTCTGTGCTAGTCACGTAAAATTACCACTGAGATATACTGTATGTAACTAGCCACTTTCCTTCTGTGCTAGTCACATAATGTTACCACTGACATATACTGTATGTAACCAGCCACTTCTCCTTCTGTGCTAGTCACGTAACATTATCACTGAGATATACTGTATGTAACCAGCCACTTCTCCTTCTGTGCTAGTCACGTAACATTACCACTGACATATACTGTATGTAACTAGCGACTTTCCTTCTGTGCTATGCACATAACATTATCACTGAAATATACTGTATGTAACCAACCACTTCTCCTTCTGTGCTAGTCACATAAGATTATCACTGAGATATACTGTATGTAACCAGCCACTTCTCCTTCTGTGCTAGTCACATATCATTACGACTGACATACACTGTATGTAACCAGTCACTTCTCCTTCTGTGCTAGTCATGTAACATTACCACTGAGATATACTGTATGTAACCAGCCACTTCTCCTTCTGTGCTAGTCACGTATCATTACCACTGACATATACTGTATGTAACCAGCCACTTCTCCTTCTGTACTAGTCAAGTAACACTACCACTGAGATATACTGTATGTAACCAGTCACTTCTCCTTCTGTGCTAGTCACATAACATTATTACTGAGATATACTGTATGTAACAAGCCACTTCTCATGTGCTAGTCACATAACATTACCACTGAGAGATACTGTATGTAACCAGTCACTTCTCCTTTTGTGCTAGTCACGTATCATTACCATTGACATATACACTATATGTAACCAGCCACTTCTCCTTCTGTGTTAGTCACATATCATTACCACTGAGATATACTGTATGTATCCAGCCTCTTCTCTTTCTGTGCTAGTCACGTATCATTACCACTGAGATATACTGTATGCAACCTGCCACTTCTCCTTCTGTGCTAGTCACATATCATTACCACTGACATACACTGTATGTAACCAGCCACTTCTCCTTCTGTGCTAGTCACGTATCATTACCACTGAGATATACTGTATGTAACCAACCACTTCTCCTTCTGTGCTAGTCACATAATGTTACCACTGAGATATACTATATGTAACCAGCCACTTCTCCTTCTGTGCTAGTCACGTAACATTACCACTGAGATATACTGTATGTAACCAGCCACTTCTCCTTCTGTGCTAGTCACGTAATATTACCACTGACATATACTGTATGTAACCAGCCACTTCTCCTTCTGTGCTAGTCACGTAACATTACCACTGAGATATACTGTATGTAACCAGCCACTTCTCCTTCTGTGCTAGTCACGTAACATTACCACTGACATATACTGTATGTAACTAGCGACTTTCCTTCTGTGCTATGCACATAACATTATCACTGAAATATACTGTATGTAACCAACCACTTCTCCTTCTGTGCTAGTCACATAAGATTATCACTGAGATATACTGTATGTAACCAGCCACTTCTCCTTCTGTGCTAGTCACATATCATTACCACTGACATACACTGTATGTAACCAGCCACTTCTCCTTCTGTGCTAGTCATGTAACATTACCACTGAGATATACTGTATGTAACCAGCCACTTCTCCTTCTGTGCTAGTCACGTATCATTACCACTGACATATACTGTATGTAACCAGCCACTTCTCCTTCTGTACTAGTCACGTAACACTACCACTGAGATATACTGTATGTAACCAGTCACTTCTCCTTCTGTGCTAGTCACATAACATTATTACTGAGATATACTGTATGTAACCAGCCACTTCTCATGTGCTAGTCACATAACATTACCACTGAGAGATACTGTATGTAACCAGTCACTTCTCCTTTTGTGCTAGTCACGTATCATTAACATTGACATATACACTATATGTAACCAGCCACTTCTCCGTCTGTGCTAGTCACATATCATTACCACTGAGATATACTGTATGTAACCAGCCACTTCTCCTTCTGTGCTAGTCACGTATCTTTACCACTGAGATATACTGTATGTATCCAGCCTCTTCTCCTTCTGTGCTAGTCACGTATCACTACCACTGAGATCTACTGTATGCAACCTGCCACTTCTCCCTCTGTGCTAGTCACATATCATTACCACTGACATACACTGTATGTAACCAGCCACTTCTCCTTCTGTGCTAGTCACGTATCATTACCACTGAGATATACTGTATGTAACCAGCCACTTCTCCTTCTGTGCTAGTCACGTATCTTTACCACTGAGATATACTGTATGTATCCAGCCACTTCTCCTTCTGTGCTAGTCACGTATCATTACCACTGAGATATACTGTATGTAACCAGCCACTTCTCCTTCTGTGCTAGTCTCGTAACATTACCACTGACATACACTGTATGCAACCAGCCACTTCTCCTTCTGTGCTAGTCACGTAATATCACCACTGACATATACTAATGTAACCAGCCACTTATAATTAATATCACCACTGACATATACTGTATGTAACCAGCCACTTCTCCTTCTGTGCTAGTCACGTAACATTACCACTGAGATATACTGTATGTATCCAGCCACTTCTCCTTCTGTGCTAGTCACGTAAAATTACCACTGAGATATACTGTATGTAACTAGCCACTTTCCTTCTGTGCTAGTCACATAATGTTACCACTGACATATACTGTATGTAACCAGCCACTTCTCCTTCTGTGCTAGTCACGTAACATTATCACTGAGATATACTGTATGTAACCAGCCACTTCTCCTTCTGTGCTAGTCACGTAACATTACCACTGACATATACTGTATGTAACTAGCGACTTTCCTTCTGTGCTATGCACATAACATTATCACTGAAATATACTGTATGTAACCAACCACTTCTCCTTCTGTGCTAGTCACATAAGATTATCACTGAGATATACTGTATGTAACCAGCCACTTCTCCTTCTGTGCTAGTCACATATCATTACCACTGACATACACTGTATGTAACCAGTCACTTCTCCTTCTGTGCTAGTCATGTAACATTACCACTGAGATATACTGTATGTAACCAGCCACTTCTCCTTCTGTGCTAGTCACGTATCATTACCACTGACATATACTGTATGTAACCAGCCACTTCTCCTTCTGTACTAGTCAAGTAACACTACCACTGAGATATACTGTATGTAACCAGTCACTTCTCCTTCTGTGCTAGTCACATAACATTATTACTGAGATATACTGTATGTAACAAGCCACTTCTCATGTGCTAGTCACATAACATTACCACTGAGAGATACTGTATGTAACCAGTCACTTCTCCTTTTGTGCTAGTCACGTATCATTACCATTGACATATACACTATATGTAACCAGCCACTTCTCCTTCTGTGCTAGTCACATATCATTACCACTGAGATATACTGTATGTATCCAGCCTCTTCTCTTTCTGTGCTAGTCACGTATCATTACCACTGAGATATACTGTATGCAACCTGCCACTTCTCCTTCTGTGCTAGTCACATATCATTACCACTGACATACACTGTATGTAACCAGCCACTTCTCCTTCTGTGCTAGTCACGTATCATTACCACTGAGATATACTGTATGTAACCAGCCACTTCTCCTTCTGTGCTAGTCACGTATCTTTACCACTGAGATATACTGTATGTATCCAGCCACTTCTCCTTCTGTGCTAGTCACGTATCATTACCACTGAGATATACTGTATGTAACCAGCCACTTCTCCTTCTGTGCTAGTCTCGTAACATTACCACTGACATACACTGTATGCAACCAGCCACTTCTCCTTCTGTGCTAGTCACGTAATATCACCACTGACATATACTAATGTAACCAGCCACTTATAATTAATATCACCACTGACATATACTGTATGTAACCAGCCACTTCTCCTTCTGTGCTAGTCACGTAACATTACCACTGAGATATACTGTATGTATCCAGCCACTTCTCCTTCTGTGCTAGTCACGTAAAATTACCACTGAGATATACTATATGTAACTAGCCACTTTCCTTCTGTGCTAGTCACATAATGTTACCACTGAAATATACTATATGTAACCAGCCACTTCTCCTTCTGTGCTAGTCGCGTAACATTACCACTGAGATATACTGTATGTAACCAGCCACTTCTCCTTCTGTGCTAGTCACGTATCATTACCACTGAAATATACTGTATGTAACCAGCCACTTCTCCTTCTGTGCTACGCACATAACATTATCACTGAGATATACTGTATGTAACCAGCCACTTCTCCTTCTGTGCTAATCACGTAACATTACCACTGAGATATACTGTATATAACCAACCACTTCTCCTTCTGTGCTAGTCACATAATGTTACCACTGAGATATACTATATGTAACCAGCCACTTCTCCTTCTGTGCTAGTCACGTAACATTACCACTGAGATATACTGTATGTAACCAGCCACTTCTCCTTCTGTGCTAGTCACGTAATATTACCACTGACATATACTGTATGTAACCAGCCACTTCTCCTTCTGTGCTAGTCACGTAACATTACCACTGAGATATACTGTATGTAACCAGCCACTTCTCCTTCTGTGCTAGTCACATATCATTACCACTGACATACACTGTATGTAACCAGTCACTTCTCCTTCTGTGCTAGTCATGTAACATTACCACTGAGATATACTGTATGTAACCAGCCACTTCTCCTTCTGTGCTAGTCACGTATCATTACCACTGACATATACTGTATGTAACCAGCCACTTCTCCTTCTGTACTAGTCAAGTAACACTACCACTGAGATATACTGTATGTAACCAGTCACTTCTCCTTCTGTGCTAGTCACATAACATTATTACTGAGATATACTGTATGTAACAAGCCACTTCTCATGTGCTAGTCACATAACATTACCACTGAGAGATACTGTATGTAACCAGTCACTTCTCCTTTTGTGCTAGTCACGTATCATTACCATTGACATATACACTATATGTAACCAGCCACTTCTCCTTCTGTGCTAGTCACATATCATTACCACTGAGATATACTGTATGTATCCAGCCTCTTCTCTTTCTGTGCTAGTCACGTATCATTACCACTGAGATATACTGTATGCAACCTGCCACTTCTCCTTCTGTGCTAGTCACATATCATTACCACTGACATACACTGTATGTAACCAGCCACTTCTCCTTCTGTGCTAGTCACGTATCATTACCACTGAGATATACTGTATGTAACCAGCCACTTCTCCTTCTGTGCTAGTCACGTATCTTTACCACTGAGATATACTGTATGTATCCAGCCACTTCTCCTTCTGTGCTAGTCACGTATCATTACCACTGAGATATACTGTATGTAACCAGCCACTTCTCCTTCTGTGCTAGTCTCGTAACATTACCACTGACATACACTGTATGCAACCAGCCACTTCTCCTTCTGTGCTAGTCACGTAATATCACCACTGACATATACTAATGTAACCAGCCACTTATAATTAATATCACCACTGACATATACTGTATGTAACCAGCCACTTCTCCTTCTGTGCTAGTCACGTAACATTACCACTGAGATATACTGTATGTATCCAGCCACTTCTCCTTCTGTGCTAGTCACGTAAAATTACCACTGAGATATACTATATGTAACTAGCCACTTTCCTTCTGTGCTAGTCACATAATGTTACCACTGAAATATACTATATGTAACCAGCCACTTCTCCTTCTGTGCTAGTCGCGTAACATTACCACTGAGATATACTGTATGTAACCAGCCACTTCTCCTTCTGTGCTAGTCACGTATCATTACCACTGAAATATACTGTATGTAACCAGCCACTTCTCCTTCTGTGCTACGCACATAACATTATCACTGAGATATACTGTATGTAACCAGCCACTTCTCCTTCTGTGCTAATCACGTAACATTACCACTGAGATATACTGTATATAACCAACCACTTCTCCTTCTGTGCTAGTCACATAATGTTACCACTGAGATATACTATATGTAACCAGCCACTTCTCCTTCTGTGCTAGTCACGTAACATTACCACTGAGATATACTGTATGTAACCAGCCACTTCTCCTTCTGTGCTAGTCACGTAATATTACCACTGACATATACTGTATGTAACCAGCCACTTCTCCTTCTGTGCTAGTCACGTAACATTACCACTGAGATATACTGTATGTAACCAGCCACTTCTCCTTCTGTGCTAGTCACGTAACATTACCACTGACATATACTGTATGTAACTAGCGACTTTCCTTCTGTGCTATGCACATAACATTATCACTGAAATATACTGTATGTAACCAACCACTTCTCCTTCTGTGCTAGTCACATAAGATTATCACTGAGATATACTGTATGTAACCAGCCACTTCTCATGTGCTAGCCACATAACATTACCACTGAGAGATACTGTATGTAACCAGTCACTTCTCCTTTTGTGCTAGTCACGTATCATTAACATTGACATATACACTATATGTAACCAGCCACTTCTCCTTCTGTGCTAGTCATGTAACATTACCACTGAGATATACTGTATGTAACCAGCCACTTCTCCTTCTGTGCTAGTCACGTATCATTACCACTGACATATACTGTATGTAACCAGCCACTTCTCCTTCTGTACTAGTCACGTAACACTACCACAGAGATATACTGTATGTAACCAGTCACTTCTCCTTCTGTGCTAGTCACATAACATTATTACTGAGATATACTGTATGTAACCAGCCACTTCTCATGTGCTAGTCACATAACATTACCACTGAGAGATACTGTATGTAACCAGTCACTTCTCCTTTTGTGCTAGTCACGTATCATTAACATTGACATATACACTATATGTAACCAGCCACTTCTCCGTCTGTGCTAGTCACATATCATTACCACTGAGATATACTGTATGTAACCAGCCACTTCTCCTTCTGTGCTAGTCACGTATCTTTACCACTGAGATATACTGTATGTATCCAGCCTCTTCTCCTTCTGTGCTAGTCACGTATCACTACCACTGAGATCTACTGTATGCAACCTGCCACTTCTCCTTCTGTGCTAGTCACATATCATTACCACTGACATACACTGTATGTAACCAGCCACTTCTCCTTCTGTGCTAGTCACGTATCATTACCACTGAGATATACTGTATGTAACCAGCCACTTCTCCTTCTGTGCTAGTCACGTATCTTTACCACTGAGATATACTGTATGTATCCAGCCACTTCTCCTTCTGTGCTAGTCACGTATCATTACCACTGAGATATACTGTATGTAACCAGCCACTTCTCCTTCTGTGCTAGTCTCGTAACATTACCACTGACATACACTGTATGCAACCAGCCACTTCTCCTTCTGTGCTAGTCACGTAATATCACCACTGACATATACTAATGTAACCAGCCACTTATAATTAATATCACCACTGACATATACTGTATGTAACCAGCCACTTCTCCTTCTGTGCTAGTCACGTAACATTACCACTGAGATATACTGTATGTATCCAGCCACTTCTCCTTCTGTGCTAGTCACGTAAAATTACCACTGAGATATACTGTATGTAACTAGCCACTTTCCTTCTGTGCTAGTCACATAATGTTACCACTGACATATACTGTATGTAACCAGCCACTTCTCCTTCTGTGCTAGTCACGTAACATTATCACTGAGATATACTGTATGTAACCAGCCACTTCTCCTTCTGTGCTAGTCACGTAACATTACCACTGACATATACTGTATGTAACTAGCGACTTTCCTTCTGTGCTATGCACATAACATTATCACTGAAATATACTGTATGTAGCCAACCACTTCTCCTTCTGTGCTAGTCACATAAGATTATCACTGAGATATACTGTATGTAACCAGCCACTTCTCCTTCTTTGCTAGTCACATATCATTACCACTGACATACACTGTATGTAACCAGTCACTTCTCCTTCTGTGCTAGTCATGTAACATTACCACTGAGATATACTGTATGTAACCAGCCACTTCTCCTTCTGTGCTAGTCACGTATCATTACCACTGACATATACTGTATGTAACCAGCCACTTCTCCTTCTGTACTAGTCAAGTAACACTACCACTGAGATATACTGTATGTAACCAGTCACTTCTCCTTCTGTGCTAATCACATAACATTATTACTGAGATATACTGTATGTAACAAGCCACTTCTCATGTGCTAGTCACATAACATTACCACTGAGAGATACTGTATGTAACCAGTCACTTCTCCTTTTGTGCTAGTCACGTATCATTACCATTGACATATACACTATATGTAACCAGCCACTTCTCCTTCTGTGCTAGTCACATATCATTACCACTGAGATATACTGTATGTATCCAGCCTCTTCTCTTTCTGTGCTAGTCACGTATCATTACCACTGAGATATACTGTATGCAACCTGCCACTTCTCCTTCTGTGCTAGTCACATATCATTACCACTGACATACACTGTATGTAACCAGCCACTTCTCCTTCTGTGCTAGTCACGTATCATTACCACTGAGATATACTGTATGTAACCAGCCACTTCTCCTTCTGTGCTAGTCACGTATCTTTACCACTGAGATATACTGTATGTATCCAGCCACTTCTCCTTCTGTGCTAGTCACGTATCATTACCACTGAGATATACTGTATGTAACCAGCCACTTCTCCTTCTGTGCTAGTCTCGTAACATTACCACTGACATACACTGTATGCAACCAGCCACTTCTCCTTCTGTGCTAGTCACGTAATATCACCACTGACATATACTAATGTAACCAGCCACTTATAATTAATATCACCACTGACATATACTGTATGTAACCAGCCACTTCTCCTTCTGTGCTAGTCACGTAACATTACCACTGAGATATACTGTATGTATCCAGCCACTTCTCCTTCTGTGCTAGTCACGTAAAATTACCACTGAGATATACTATATGTAACTAGCCACTTTCCTTCTGTGCTAGTCACATAATGTTACCACTGAAATATACTATATGTAACCAGCCACTTCTCCTTCTGTGCTAGTCGCGTAACATTACCACTGAGATATACTGTATGTAACCAGCCACTTCTCCTTCTGTGCTAGTCACGTATCATTACCACTGAAATATACTGTATGTAACCAGCCACTTCTCCTTCTGTGCTACGCACATAACATTATCACTGAGATATACTGTATGTAACCAGCCACTTCTCCTTCTGTGCTAATCACGTAACATTACCACTGAGATATACTGTATATAACCAACCACTTCTCCTTCTGTGCTAGTCACATAATGTTACCACTGAGATATACTATATGTAACCAGCCACTTCTCCTTCTGTGCTAGTCACGTAACATTACCACTGAGATATACTGTATGTAACCAGCCACTTCTCCTTCTGTGCTAGTCACGTAATATTACCACTGACATATACTGTATGTAACCAGCCACTTCTCCTTCTGTGCTAGTCACGTAACATTACCACTGAGATATACTGTATGTAACCAGCCACTTCTCCTTCTGTGCTAGTCACGTAACATTACCACTGACATATACTGTATGTAACTAGCGACTTTCCTTCTGTGCTATGCACATAACATTATCACTGAAATATACTGTATGTAACCAACCACTTCTCCTTCTGTGCTAGTCACATAAGATTATCACTGAGATATACTGTATGTAACCAGCCACTTCTCCTTCTGTGCTAGTCACATATCATTACCACTGACATACACTGTATGTAACCAGCCACTTCTCCTTCTGTGCTAGTCATGTAACATTACCACTGAGATATACTGTATGTAACCAGCCACTTCTCCTTCTGTGCTAGTCACGTAACATTACCACTGAGTTATACTGTATGTAACCAGCCACTTCTCCTTCTGTGCTAGTCACGTATCATTACCACTGACATATACTGTATGTAACCAGCCACTTCTCCTTCGGTACTAGTCACGTAACACTACCACTGAGATATACTGTATGTAACCAGTCACTTCTCCTTCTGTGCTAGTCACATAACATTATTACTGAGATATTCTGTATGTAACCAGCCACTTCTCCTTCTGTGCTAGTCACATAACATTATTACTGAGATATACTGTATATAACAAGCCACTTCTCATGTGCTAGTCACATAACATTACCACTGAGAGATACTGTATGTAACCAGTCACTTCTCCTTTTGTGCTAGTCACGTATCATTACCATTGACATATACACTATATGTAACCAGCCACTTCTCCTTCTGTGCTAGTCACATATCATTACCACTGAGATATACTGTATGTAACCAGCCACTTCTCCTTCTGTGCTAGTCACGTATCTTTACCACTGAGATATACTGTATGTATCCAGCCTCTTCTCCTTCTGTGCTAGTCACGTATCATTACCACTGAGATATACTGTATGCAACCTGCCACTTCTCCTTCTGTGCTAGTCACATATCATTACCACTGACATACACTGTATGTAACCAGCCACTTCTCCTTCTTTGCTAGTCACGTATCATTACCACTGAGATATACTGTATGTAACCAGCCACTTCTCCTTCTGTGCTAGTCACATATCATTACCACTGACATACACTGTATGTAACCAGCCACTTCTCCTTCTGTGCTAGTCACGTATCATTACCACTGAGATATACTGTATGTAACCAGCCACTTCTCCTTATGTGCTAGTCACGTATCTTTACCACTGAGATATACTGCATGTATCCAGCCACTTCTCCTACTGTGCTAGTCACGTATCATTACCACTGAGATATGCTGTATGTAACCAGCCACTTCTCCTTCTGTGCTAGTCTCGTAACATTACCACTGACATACACTGTATGCAACCAGCCACTTCTCCTTCTGTGCTAGTCACGTGACATTACCACTGACGTACACTGTATGCAACCAGCCACTTCTCCTTCTGTGCTAGTCACGTGACATTACCACTGACATACACTGTATGCAACCAGCCACTTCTCCTTCTGTGCTAGTCACGTGACATTACCACTGATATATACTGTATGTAACCAGCCACTTCTCCTTCTGTGCTAGTCACGTGACATTACCACTGACATATACTGTATGTAACCAGCCACTTCTCCTTCTGTGCTAGTCACGTGACATTACCACTGAGATATACTGTGTGTAACCAGCCACTTCTCCTTCTGTGCTAGTCACGTGACATTACCACTGACATATACTGTATGTAACCAGCCACTTCTCCTTCTGTGCTACGCACATAACATTATCACTGACATATACTGTATGTAACCAGCCACTTCTCCTTCTGTGCTAGTCACGTGACATTACCACTGAGATATACTGTGTGTAACCAGCCACTTCTCCTTCTGTGCTAGTCACGTGACATTACCACTGAGATATACTGTATGTAACCAGTCACTTCTCCTTCTGTGCTAGTCACATAACATTATTACTGAGATATACTGTATGTAACCAGCCACTTCTCCTTCTGTGCTAGTCACATAACATTATTACTGAGATATACTGTATATAACAAGCCACTTCTCATGTGCTAGTCACATAACATTACCACTGAGAGATACTGTATGTAACCAGTCACTTCTCCTTTTGTGCTAGTCACGTATCATTACCATTGACATATACACTATATGTAACCAGCCACTTCTCCTTCTGTGCTAGTCACATATCATTACCACTGAGATATACTGTATGTATCCAGCCTCTTCTCTTTCTGTGCTAGTCACGTATCAATACCACTGAGATATACTGTATGCAACCTGCCACTTCTCCTTCTGTGCTAGTCACATATCATTACCACTGACATACACTATATGTAACCAGCCACTTCTCCTTCTGTGCTAGTCACGTATCATTACCACTGAGATATACTGTACGTAACCAGTAGAGATTAGCGGGTTCGGTTTCTCTGAATCCGAACCCGCCAGAACTTCATGTTTTTTTTCACGGGTCCGAGCGACTCGGATCTTCCCGCCTTGCTCGGTTAACCCGAGCGCGCCCGAACGTCATCATGACGCTGTCGGATTCTCGCGAGGCTCGGATTCTATCGCAAGACTCGGATTCTATATAAGGAGCCGCGCGTCGCCGCCATTTTCACACGTGCATTGAGATTGATAGGGAGAGGACGTGGCTGGCGTCCTCTCCGTTTAGAATTAGAATAGATTAGAGAGACACTTGATTTACTAATTTTGGGGAGCATTAGGAGTACTCAGTAGTGTACAGTGCAGAGTTTTGCTGATAGTGACCAGTGACCACCACTTTTATTTATAATCCGTTCTCTGCCTGAAAAAAGCGATACACAGCACACAGTGACTCAGTCACATACCATATCTGTGTGCACTGCTCAGGCTCAGGCCAGTGTGCTGCATCATCTATATATATTATATATCTGTCTGACTGCTCAGCTCACACAGCTTATAATTGTGGGGGAGACTGGGGAGCACTACTGCAGTGCCAGTTATAGGTTATAGCAGGAGCCAGGAGTACATAATATTATATTAAAATTAAACAGTGCACACTTTTGCTGCAGGAGTGCCACTGCCAGTGTGACTAGTGACCAGTGACCTGACCACCAGTATATAATATTAGTAGTATACTATCTCTTTATCAACCAGTCTATATTAGCAGCAGACACAGTACAGTGCGGTAGTTCACGGCTGTGGCTACCTCTGTGTCGGCACTCGGCAGCCCGTCCATAATTGTATATACCAGTGACCTAACCGTGGTTTTTTTTTCTTTCTTTATACATACATACTAGTTACGAGTATACTATCTCTTTATCAACCAGTATATATATTAGCAGCAGACACAGTACAGTGCGGTAGTTCACGGCTGTGGCTACCTCTGTGTCGGCACTCGGCAGCCCGTCCATAATTGTATATACCACCTAACCGTGGTTTTTTTTTCTTTCTTTATACATACATACTAGTTACGAGTATACTATCTCTTTATCAACCAGTCTATATATTAGCAGCAGACACAGTACAGTGCGGTAGTTCACGGCTGTGGCTACCTCTGTGTCGGCACTCGGCAGCCCGTCCATAATTGTATATACCACCTAACCGTGGTTTTTTTTTTTCTTTCTTTATACATACATACTAGTTACGAGTATACTATCTCTTTATCAACCAGTCTATATATTAGCAGCAGACACAGTACAGTGCGGTAGTTCACGGCTGTGGCTACCTCTGTGTCGGCACTCGGCAGCCCGTCCATAATTGTATATACCACCTAACCGTGGTTTTTTTTTCTTTCTTTATACATACATACTAGTTACGAGTATACTATCTCTTTATCAACCAGTCTATATATTAGCAGCAGACACAGTACAGTGCGGTAGTTCACGGCTGTGGCTACCTCTGTGTCGGCACTCGGCAGCCCGTCCATAATTGTATATACCACCTAACCGTGTTTTTTTTTTCTTTCTTTATACATACATACTAGTTACGAGTATACTATCTCTTTATCAACCAGTCTATATATTAGCAGCAGACACAGTACAGTGCGGTAGTTCACGGCTGTGGCTACCTCTGTGTCGGCACTCGGCAGCCCGTCCATAATTGTATATACCACCTAACCGTGGTTTTTTTTTCTTTCTTTATACATACATACTAGTTACGAGTATACTATCTCTTTATCAACCAGTCTATATATTAGCAGCAGACACAGTACAGTGCGGTAGTTCACGGCTGTGGCTACCTCTGTGTCGGCACTCGGCAGCCCGTCCATAATTGTATATACCACCTAACCGTGGTTTTTTTTTCTTTCTTTATACATACATACTAGTTACGAGTATACTATCTCTTTATCAACCAGTCTATATATTAGCAGCAGACACAGTACAGTGCGGTAGTTCACGGCTGTGGCTACCTCTGTGTCGGCACTCGGCAGCCGGTCCATAATTGTATATACCACCTAACCGTGGTTTTTTTTTCTTTCTTTATACATACATACTAGTTACGAGTATACTATCTCTTTATCAACCAGTCTATATATTAGCAGCAGACACAGTACAGTGCGGTAGTTCACGGCTGTGGCTACCTCTGTGTCGGCACTCGGCAGCCCGTCCATAATTGTATATACCACCTAACCGTGGTTTTTTTTTCTTTCTTTATACATACATACTAGTTACGAGTATACTATCTCTTTATCAACCAGTCTATATATTAGCAGCAGACACAGTACAGTGCGGTAGTTCACGGCTGTGGCTACCTCTGTGTCGGCACTCGGCAGCCCGTCCATAATTGTATATACCACCTAACCGTGGTTTTTTTTTCTTTCTTTATACATACATACTAGTTACGAGTATACTATCTCTTTATCAACCAGTCTATATATTAGCAGCAGACACAGTACAGTGCGGTAGTTCACGGCTGTGGCTACCTCTGTGTCGGCACTCGGCAGCCCGTCCATAATTGTATATACCACCTAACCGTGGTTTTTTTTTCTTTCTTTATACATACATACTAGTTACGAGTATACTATCTCTTTATCAACCAGTCTATATATTAGCAGCAGACACAGTACAGTGCGGTAGTTCACGGCTGTGGCTACCTCTGTGTCGGCACTCGGCAGCCCGTCCATAATTGTATATACCACCTAACCGTGGTTTTTTTTTCTTTCTTTATACATACATACTAGTTACGAGTATACTATCTCTTTATCAACCAGTCTATATATTAGCAGCAGACACAGTACAGTGCGGTAGTTCACGGCTGTGGCTACCTCTGTGTCGGCACTCGGCAGCCCGTCCATAATTGTATATACCACCTAACCGTGGTTTTTTTTTCTTTCTTTATACATACATACTAGTTACGAGTATACTATCTCTTTATCAACCAGTCTATATATTAGCAGCAGACACAGTACAGTGCGGTAGTTCACGGCTGTGGCTACCTCTGTGTCGGCACTCGGCAGCCCGTCCATAATTGTATATACCACCTAACCGTGGTTTTTTTTTCTTTCTTTATACATACATACTAGTTACGAGTATACTATCTCTTTATCAACCAGTCTATATATTAGCAGCAGACACAGTACAGTGCGGTAGTTCACGGCTGTGGCTACCTCTGTGTCGGCACTCGGCAGCCCGTCCATAATTGTATATACCACCTAACCGTGGTTTTTTTTTCTTTCTTTATACATACATACTAGTTACGAGTATACTATCTCTTTATCAACCAGTCTATATATTAGCAGCAGACAGAGTGTTTAGTGCCGCCGCTCACCTTGTCAGCAATCGGCGTACGAGGTTACATCCAGAAAATGTGGAGAAGATGATGTTCATTAAAATGAATTATAATCAATTCCTCCGCGGAGACATTGACCAGCAGCAATTGCCTCCACAAAGTACACAGGGAGCTGAGATGGTGGATTCCAGTGGGGACGAATTGATAATCTGTGAGGAGGGGGATGTACACGGTGATATATCGGAGGGTGAAGATGAGGTGGACATCTTGCCTCTGTAGAGCCAGTTTGTGCAAGGAGAGATTAATTGCTTCTTTTTTGGGGGGGGTCCAAACCAACCCGTCATATCAGTCACAGTCGTGTGGCAGACCCTGTCACTGAAATGATGGGTTGGTTAAAGTGTGCATGTCCTGTTTTGTTTATACAACATAAGGGTGGGTGGGAGGGCCCAAGGACAATTCCATCTTGCACCTCTTTTTTCTTTTCTTTTTCTTTGCATCATGTGCTGATTGGGGAGGGTTTTTTGGAAGGGACATCCTGCGTGACACTGCAGTGCCACTCCTAGATGGGCCCGGTGTTTGTGTCGGCCACTAGGGTCGCTAATCTTACTCACACAGTCAGCTACCTCATTGCGCCTCTTTTTTTCTTTGCGTCATGTGCTGTTTGGGGAGGGTTTTTTGGAAGGGACATCCTGCGTGACACTGCAGTGCCACTCCTAGATGGGCCCGGTGTTTGTGTCGGCCACTAGGGTCGCTAATCTTACTCACACAGTCAGCTACCTCATTGCGCCTCTTTTTTTCTTTGCGTCATGTGCTGTTTGGGGAGGGTTTTTTGGAAGGGCCATCCTGCGTGACACTGCAGTGCCACTCCTAGATGGGCCCGGTGTTTGTGTCGGCCACTAGGGTCGCTAATCTTACTCACACAGATACCTCATTGCGCCTCTTTTTTTCTTTGCGTCATGTGCTGTTTGGGGAGGGTTTTTTGGAAGGGCCATCCTGCGTGACACTGCAGTGCCACTCCTAGATGGGCCCGGTGTTTGTGTCGGCCACTAGGGTCGCTAATCTTACTCACACAGCTACCTCATTGCGCCTCTTTTTTTCTTTGCGTCATGTGCTGTTTGGGGAGGGTTTTTTTTAAGGGACATCCTGCGTGACACTGCAGTGCCACTCCTAGATGGGCCCGGTGTTTGTGTCGGCCACTAGGGTCGCTTATCTTACTCACACAGCGACCTCGGTGCAAATTTTAGGACTAAAAATAATATTGTGAGGTGTGAGGTATTCAGAATAGACTGAAAATTAGTGTAAATTATGGTTTTTGAGGTTAATAATACTTTGGGATCAAAATGACCCCCAAATTCTATGATTTAAGCTGTTTTTTAGTGTTTTTGGAAAAAAACACCCGAATCCAAAACACACCCGAATCCGACAAAAAAAATTCGGTGAGGTTTTGCCAAAACGCGTTCGAACCCAAAACACGGCCGCGGAACCGAACCCAAAACCAAAACACAAAACCCGAAAAATTTCAGGCGCTCATCTCTAGTAACCAGCCACTTCTCCTTCTGTGCTAGTCACGTATCTTTACCACTGAGATATACTGTATGTATCCAGCCACTTTCCTTCTGTGCTAGTCACGTATCATTACCACTGAGATATACTGTATGTAACCAGCCACTTCTCCTTCTGTGCTAGTCTCGTAACATTACCACTGACATACACTGTATGCAACCAGCCACTTCTCCTTCTGTGCTAGTCACGTAATATCACCACTGACATATACTAATGTAACCAGCCACTTATAATTAATATCACCACTGACATATACTGTATGTAACCAGCCACTTCTCCTTCTGTGCTAGTCACGTAACATTACCACTGAGATATACTGTATGTATCCAGCCACTTCTCCTTCTGTGCTAGTCACGTAAAATTACCACTGAGATATACTATATGTAACTAGCCACTTTCCTTCTGTGCTAGTCACATAATGTTACCACTGAAATATACTATATGTAACCAGCCACTTCTCCTTCTGTGCTAGTCGCGTAACATTACCACTGAGATATACTGTATGTAACCAGCCACTTCTCCTTCTGTGCTAGTCACGTATCATTACCACTGAAATATACTGTATGTAACCATCCACTTCTCCTTCTGTGCTACGCACATAACATTATCACTGAGATATTGTCACAACTGAGGGCCTGAGCTGACGGGAGGCAGCCTCAGTTGTAGGGGCTGAGATGTACCGGAACCTGGGAGGTTGTATCAGACCCCTGGACATGTAAGTAACATGAATAATAACTGCCCGAAGGCGTGAACACGACAACTTGGATAAAAGTCAATGATGTTTATTATGACAACTCCGCAACACAGCAGCAGTAAAAGAAAACGTAAAAGTCAGCAAAGAATAAATACAGTTCCTGGGTACTACAGGATGGCAGGAGCCACAGGGCACTGGTAGTGTGAGATAGTTCTTATGATCTTCTAGATGGAAAGTCCTTACCAGGCCCGACTGTAGCAATGGAGATAACCCAGGATTGTGCCAGCTGGTGTTCCAGGAAAAGCTGGGTTGCTGAAGATAAAACAGCTGCTGTGGATACTGGCTGGAACCAGACTGTTGTTAGCACGGAGTGGATACTGGCTGGAACCAGTTAAATAATAAATGAACTTGGGAGCGATGAAATATGAACTGAAATGTAGAACTTGAGAGCGGAGAAATAATAATACCGGTGGAGAGTGGTAAAGTGTAGAAAGGACACCGGCCCTTTAAGGGAAGCTGTACTCTGCTGGAAGCTGAGCTGGAAGCAGGTAATGTTGTAGCTGGAAACAGATGAATCCACAATGGATTGGAGAGTCAGGCTACACCGCAGGTGGAATGCTGGTGCGGGTCTCTATGGTGGAAGTCTTGAGACAGGAGCTGGAACCTGGAAGACAATCACAGGAGAGAGACAAACAGGAACTAGGTTTGACAACCAAAGCACTGACGCCTTCCTTGCTCAGGCACAGTGTATTTATACCTGCAGCAAGGAAGGGATTGGCTAGGCAATTATGCAGATTATCAATACTGAGAACAGATTGGTGGAAATGATCAGCTGACAGAATCCAAGATGGCTGCGCCCATGCAGACACTTGGAGGGAAGTTTGGTTTGTAATCCATGTGGTAATGAAAACAGCAATGGCGGCGCCGGCCACCGGAGACAGGAGGCGCCAGGCTGACAGATGCACATCCAACCACGCGGACACAGCGGAGGCCGCGGCCGACGCTATCGCCACTCAGACACTCTGCATGCAGAAGCTCAGGGACGGCGGTGGAGGCAGCGGGAGACACCATGCCAGGTGCAATATGGCGTCCACTGTGACAGCGTCCCAGAGTGACAGGAGAGGATACAGGAATGTACACATCAGGACAACAGATGGGATCCGGCCCTGGAGCGCTGAGCCAGCCTTAGGAGGCATCTGATGGGTTTGAAATGGCGTCCAGATACCCGGATCGTGACAGATATACTGTATGTAACCAGCCACTTCTCCTTCTGTGCTAATCACGTAACATTACCACTGAGATATACTGTATATAACCAACCACTTCTCCTTCTGTGCTAGTCACATAATGTTACCACTGAGATATACTATATGTAACCAGCCACTTCTCCTTCTGTGCTAGTCACGTAACATTACCACTGAGATATACTGTATGTAACCAGCCACTTCTCCTTCTGTGCTAGTCACGTAATATTACCACTGACATATACTGTATGTAACCAGCCACTTCTCCTTCTGTGCTAGTCACGTAACATTACCACTGAGATATACTGTATGTAACCAGCCACTTCTCCTTCTGTGCTAGTCACGTAACATTACCACTGACATATACTGTATGTAACTAGCGACTTTCCTTCTGTGCTATGCACATAACATTATCACTGAAATATACTGTATGTAACCAACCACTTCTCCTTCTGTGCTAGTCACATAAGATTATCACTGAGATATACTGTATGTAACCAGCCACTTCTCCTTCTGTGCTAGTCACATATCATTACCACTGACATACACTGTATGTAACCAGCCACTTCTCCTTCTGTGCTAGTCATGTAACATTACCACTGAGATATACTGTATGTAACCAGCCACTTCTCCTTCTGTGCTAGTCACGTAACATTACCACTGAGTTATACTGTATGTAACCAGCCACTTCTCCTTCTGTGCTAGTCACGTATCATTACCACTGACATATACTGTATGTAACCAGCCACTTCTCCTTCGGTACTAGTCACGTAACACTACCACTGAGATATACTGTATGTAACCAGTCACTTCTCCTTCTGTGCTAGTCACATAACATTATTACTGAGATATACTGTATGTAAACAGCCACTTCTCCTTCTGTGCTAGTCACATAACATTATTACTGAGATATACTGTATATAACAAGCCACTTCTCATGTGCTAGTCACATAACATTACCACTGAGAGATACTGTATGTAACCAGTCACTTCTCCTTTTGTGCTAGTCACGTATCATTACCATTGACATATACACTATATGTAACCAGCCACTTCTCCTTCTGTGCTAGTCACATATCATTACCACTGAGATATACTGTATGTAACCAGCCACTTCTCCTTCTGTGCTAGTCACGTATCTTTACCACTGAGATATACTGTATGTATCCATCCTCTTCTCCTTCTGTGCTAGTCACGTATCATTACCACTGAGATATACTGTATGCAACCTGCCACTTCTCCTTCTGTGCTAGTCACATATCATTACCACTGACATACACTGTATGTAACCAGCCACTTCTCCTTCTTTGCTAGTCACGTATCATTACCACTGAGATATACTGTATGTAACCAGCCACTTCTCCTTCTGTGCTAGTCACATATCATTACCACTGACATACACTGTATGTAACCAGCCACTTCTCCTTCTGTGCTAGTCACGTATCATTACCACTGAGATATACTGTATGTAACCAGCCACTTCTCCTTATGTGCTAGTCACGTATCTTTACCACTGAGATATACTGCATGTATCCAGCCACTTCTCCTTCTGTGCTAGTCACGTATCATTACCACTGAGATATACTGTATGTAACCAGCCACTTCTCCTTCTGTGCTAGTCTCGTAACATTACCACTGACATACACTGTATGCAACCAGCCACTTCTCCTTCTGTGCTAGTCACGTGACATTACCACTGACGTACACTGTATGCAACCAGCCACTTCTCCTTCTGTGCTAGTCACGTGACATTACCACTGACATACACTGTATGCAACCAGCCACTTCTCCTTCTGTGCTAGTCACGTGACATTACCAGTTTACCACTGATATATACTGTATGTAACCAGCCACTTCTCCTTCTGTGCTAGTCACGTGACATTACCACTGACATATACTGTATTTAACCAGCCACTTCTCCTTCTGTGCTAGTCACGTGACATTACCACTGAGATATACTGTGTGTAACCAGCCACTTCTCCTTCTGTGCTAGTCATGTGACATTACCACTGACATATACCGTATGTAACCAGCCACTTCTCCTTCTGTGCTACGCACATAACATTATCACTGACATATACTGTATGTAACCAGCCACTTCTCCTTCTGTGCTAGTCACGTGACATTACCACTGAGATATACTGTGTGTAACCAGCCACTTCTCCTTCTGTGCTAGTCACGTGACATTACCACTGAGATATACTGTATGTAACCAGTCACTTCTCCTTCTGTGCTAGTCACATAACATTATTACTGAGATATACTGTATGTAACCAGCCACTTCTCCTTCTGTGCTAGTCACATAACATTATTACTGAGATATACTGTATATAACAAGCCACTTCTCATGTGCTAGTCACATAACATTACCACTGAGAGATACTGTATGTAACCAGTCACTTCTCCTTTTGTGCTAGTCACGTATCATTACCATTGACATATACACTATATGTAACCAGCCACTTCTCCTTCTGTGCTAGTCACATATCATTACCACTGAGATATACTGTATGTAACCAGCCACTTCTCCTTCTGTGCTAGTCACGTATCTTTACCACTGAGATATACTGTATGTATCCAGCCTCTTCTCCTTCTGTGCTAGTCACGTAAAATTACCACTGAGATATACTATATGTAACTAGCCACTTTCCTTCTGTGCTAGTCACATAATGTTACCACTGAAATATACTATATGTAACCAGCCACTTCTCTTTCTGTGCTAGTCACGTGACATTACCACTGAGATATACTGTGTGTAACCAGCCACTTCTCCTTCTGTGCTAGTCACGTGACATTACCACTGACATATACTGTATGTAACCAGCCACTTCTCCTTCTGTGCTAGTCACGTGACATTACCACTGAGATATACTGTATGTAACCAGCCACTTCTCTTTCTGTGCTAGTCACGTGACATTACCACTGAGATATACTGTGTGTAACCAGCCACTTCTCCTTCTGTGCTAGCAGAGGATACTTTTCACTGGAGTAATTCAGCATTGCTCTGGTGCTGTGACAGCTGCTCTAAAAAAGCCGATGTCCCCGTCATCAGTAACAATGCTACTTTACCTGCAGCATTACTTTCATATCCCCTTGCCGGCTTCTGCACATGAGTGAACTGAGATCACCCATGTGCACAGGCGCTGTCCAGACAGTGAGGAGCTCGAGGTGGGATCCACTTGGATCCCTCTTCACACCCTGGAAAGCTTCCCCATAGGACGAAGTGGTACTCCGAAAACAAGCGCCTGAAGATGGCGCTTATTCTCAGTGGCAAACGCAGGATTTGCATGGGGGGGTTTCCAGAACTGGGCGGAGCCAATCACGGGGGTGGGGACTGAGGTGACCCAGTATATGCTGGGTCCGTAAAACTAGTGTGTGTGTGTGTGTGTGTGTGTGTGTGTGTATATATATATATATATATATCTACACACACACATACATATACACGGGTGGTCTTCAGTATGCCGGCGGTCGGGCTCCCGGCGACCAGCATACCAGCGCCGGAAGCCTGACCGCCGGCATACCGACACTTATTCTACCTCGTGGGGGTCCACGACCCCCCTGGAGGGAGAATAGAATAGTGTGGCGCGCGTAGCGAGCCCGCAAGGGGCTCATTTGCGCTCGCCACACTGTTGGTAAGCCGGCGGCCGGCCTCCCGGCGCCGGTATGCTGGTCGCCGGGAGGCCGGCCGCCGGGAGATCGTAGTGAACCCATATACACATATACATAGCATATTAAACATGCATACATATATATATATATATATATACACACACACATACAGTACACATATATATATACACATGTATATATATATCATATGTGTGTGTGTGTGTGTTTGTATGTATGTATGTATGTATGTATGTATATACATGTGTATATATGTAGGCACATGGATATATATGTACTATAATTAAAATAAAGTAAACTTTTATTGCACTTGCAAGTGCCACCAGGAAGACAGCAGGCTGCAGAGGACGCTAGACAGTCATTAATAATACTCATGCAGCTAAAAAAAAAAAAAATTTTTTTTTTTTTTTAAGTGGAGGGGGGTTTCTGGGTACTCGGAAACCCCCCCCGGGTGCGCCACTGATTCTATCAGGTAAACTCTAAAACTTTAACTTTGTGGTGTTTGCTGAATATCATGCGGCCCTACCGGACCACTAATCACGAATGGCCCGTTACATAAAATATGCGGAAACCGGTCTTTCCACATGTGTAACAGGATATTTAGCGATGATGAAAAAGGCCACATAGTGAAAGAGCAAGAGGAAGGGGGGAGGGGGAGAGAGAGAGTTAAAGGGGGGAAGAAAATGGAGAGCGAGAGAGCGGAAAAGCAGGTGGGGGGGAGAGAAAGGAAGTTTGGAGAGGGAATGACTGAGATAGATTGTGTGTGTGTGTGTGTGTGTGTGTGTGTGTGTGTGTGTGTGTGTGTGTGTGTGTGTGTGTGTGTGTGTGTGTGAGAGAGAGAGAGAGACAGAGAGAGAGAGGGAGGGACAGGAAGGAAGTCCGAGCGAGGGAGAGGAAGGGAGACAAAGAGAGATTTAAAAAGTAGCAATGATGCAATAAACAATTATATAATTTATCCATAGCAGCCTTTCATACCATCAAGACACTATCAAACTAAGAAACCAAAAAGTGCAGAGTATAGATCAGCTATTTATCATAGATTGGAACACACGTCACCGTGAGAATGCTATGTGCAGATCCTCAAGCTTAAAGGGGTCATTCGGACCCGTTCGCACGCTGCGGTTTATCACAGCGGTGCGAACAGGTCGGAACTGCGCAAGCGCGGCGGCCGCATTGAGCAGGGGCGTCGTTGCCCGCAGCTACACCGCGTATGAAGAAAGCGGTCACATCGGCGACCGCAAGAAGATTGACCGGAGGAAGGCGCTCCGGGGCGTCAACTCACCATTTTCCGGGCGTGGAGATCCGAATGCAGGCATGTCCAGGAGTTTGGAAGGCGGATGTCTGACGTCAATTCCAGGGACCTTAATCGCTGGATCCGTCGCACTAGGTAAGTAGGTGCAGGGCTGGTCTTGTTTTACACAAAACTTTTTTTGCATAGCAGGGCTGTACAAGCGATCTCAGCTCTGCTATGCTAAAATACACTCCCCCATAGGCGGCGTCTAGTTGATCGCACGAGCAGCAAAAAGTTGCTACGTGCGATCAACTCGGAATGACCCCCTAAGTGTGGTGTAATACTTGATTGGGTTGACTATAAACCATTATATATAATATATTGGGTTCATTCAAAGCAGATGACTGAAATATACATATACGGTACAGCAAACGTGAAATAAGATATATACAGTATATATATCAGTGACGTGCGGTGGGGTGGCTGAATATATAGGAACAGTAGCTATTGGGAGCCCTGGAAATTGTAGTGCCACATTGGAGGATTTGGTTTTGGAGCACCTACTCGCAGGTTTGCTCTCAATTCTAAATGAATGTATGATAACTTGTGTACAGGAAAGACTCATCTGGAGGCCAGTATGACATGTATTGGGGAACATTTACATTTAAAATGTTGTTGCAAACAGAAATAAATGGCTGACAATTGATATGTGACCCTGTACATTTGTCATAATGTCATTTCTAAAGCCTTTTTATTCTCTCTTGTGCAGTTTGTGTAACGTGTTGTGCAGTTTGTGTAACGTGTTGTGCAGTTTGTGTACCGTGTTGTGCAGTTTGGGTAATGTGTCCAGCAGTCGATAAATTGTCCCTTATAACTTTCCACTGTAGGTCGCTCAGGCCAGGTTATTCCCATGGAGGAAATTAGGAAATTTGTACACTATGCAAATTGTCGAAAATATAACAACATCGTCATCCGGAAACACACATGTGAGTACAAAGATACAGATCTGGCTGTGGGTTGTACAGAGTCACCATTGTGGCCTTGGGGTCAGTGCACCAGAAGCTCAGAGAGGAGATATGGAGATAACTTGATAAGTATAATTTCCAGACTAGGAACAAAGGTCAGGACAAGGCTATGATGACAGAACAATCTGGAGCCCAGTGTGCCACGCAGAGTCTAATCTGGTGCCCAGTGTGCCACACACAGACCAATCTGGTGCCCAATGTGCCACACACAGACCAATCTGGTGCCCAGTGTGCCACACACAGACCAATCTGGTGCCCAGTGTGCCACACACAGACCAATCTGGTGCCCAGTGTGCCACACACAGACCAATCTTGTGCTCAATGTGCCACACACAGACCAATCTGGTGCCCAGTGTGCCACACACAGACCAATCTGGTGCCCAGTGTGCCACACAGACTAACCTTTTGCCCAGTGTGCCACACAGACTAACCTGGTGCCCAGTGTGCCACACAGAGAGAGACCAATCTGATGTTCATTGCCACAAAGCCTCTTACTGATGCAGAGCCGGCCCTAACCAATATGATGCCCTAGGCAAGATTTTGGCTGGTGCCCCCTAGCATCACCGCTGGTTCTGCCTCTGACCTTGCAATTCTTTCCCAGCACCATCACCCCTCCATAGCAGTCCTTATTTTGGTGTTTGTGCCCCCTATATTTTAAATAGGAACAGTTCGCACATTTGGCGCACAGCCCAAAAAGGTGTGCTTTTTTGCTGGCAAGGGGCATGGCCACACAATAGTAACCCAAATTCCAATTACGCCACACAGTACTGCACTTTATTCACATTTGATCATGCGATAGTTTCCATAATTCATATTACATCCCACAGTAGTATCACTTTACCTTATAAACGTTACTCCTTACTGTACAGCCCCTTATTCATATTACATCACACTGAATTGCTCCTTATTCACATTACACCACACCCTATTGCTCTTTATTCACATTAGATGACACAGTAGTGCCCTTACTATATGCAATGCCACATAGTAGAGCACCTTAAACACATAATGCCACACAGTAATGCCCCTAACATATATGAGACACATTATTAATGTCCTTATAAACATAATGTGCCTTACACATTATGACAACCTTTATTAATGCCCTTTTACACATTATGTACCTTACACATATGCCGCACATTATTAATGCCCTTATACACATAATGACACATATAGTGCCCCCTACACATTTGCTGCACATTATTAGTGATGCATACAGTAGTATCCTGTTACACATGCCGCACATTATTAATGCCCTTATACACATAGTGCCCCTTACACATATGTTGCACATTATTAATGCATTTTTACATGACACACATAATGCTCCTTACACATATTCCGAACACTACTGCACAACCAACCCACTCACATGCACACAGCACTCACACTGCCACTAACACTGTGACCTCTGCCTCTGCTTGGATACAGATGTGTCCTCATAAATCTTGCCTCAATGCTAACTTCGGGCACATTTTTTTAATGAAAATGCATCTTATTTGCATTGCTATGTGGCTAGGATGCACAAGCAGCTTCTGCTGATTAAAATGATATGCAGCATACCTATATACTGTGTGAGACTGTGGCTGTATCTGCATATGAAATGCTACACACAGAATATAGGCATGCTGCATATCATTTTAATCAGCAGAAGCTGCTGATGCCCCTAGGCATTTCAAATGCCCTAGGCAATTGCCTAGTTTGCCTATGGCTATGGCCGGCTCTGTACTGATGAGTAGGACACATTGGAAAGCTTCCTTTAGAGACCAGTAAAACCAGTAACCTTAGCTGTAAGTATTGTCTGCCAAAATTGAAATTATTTTATTTCAACAATATTTTTTAATCCCATACAGTATGTTAAAATGGGTCTACAACGATTGGCTGGCTGTCGGGATCCCGGTGCCCAGAATACCGGCGCCGGGATCCCGACCGCCGGAATGCCGGCAGTAGGGTGAGCGCAAAAGAGCCCCTTGCGGGCTCACTGCGCTTGCCACGCTGAGGGTACGCTACGGGCGCCACACTATTTATTTTTCCCTCCAGGTATGTCATGGACACCCCAAGAGGGAGAATAGTTGTCGGTATCCCTGCGGTTGGGATCCTGGCGCCGGTATGCTGAGCGTCAGGATCCCGACAGCCGGGATATCGAATGCTTCCCATTAAAATATATGTTGAGGCAAATGAGCAGCTTACTCCCCAAATTACGCCATGTTAGACATTAAGAACCAGTCTAAGAGGGGGGTGTTCTAAGCCTAGGAGAGAGACAAAGTATCAGCCAATCAGCTTGTCTGTGTTTGAAGTATAACAGGATCTGATCGACTGGTACTTTATCTCTCTCCAAAGCTTGATACATCTGCCCCTGTGTCTTAAATTGAAAAATACAATGAAACACAAAATGATCCTACATAATTAATATGACAAGAAAGATGAAGAATAAGTCATGCATAGAGTTATATAATTTTGACAAATATTCATGTATGTACAGTAAATGATCTAGTATTTTATTTGACATCTATTGCAGCTATTTTACTTAAGCACAAAGGTTAAGAAAACTGACATCATTGTTGTGAAATATGGTGGAATTTGTAATGTACCGCACTGCAAATGGAGACAAGTAGCACTGCAGTCTGCAGATAATGCCACATTAGAAAGGCACTACCGGTGGCAGTGTATCTGGCACTACCGGTGGCATTGTGTAACTGGCACTACCGGGGGCATTGTGTATCTGGCACTACCGGTGGCAGTGTATCTGGCACTAATGGGGGCATTGTGTAACTGGCACTGATGGGGTCATTGTGTATCTAGCACTGTTGGGGGCATTGTGTATCTGGCACTGCTGGGGCCATTGTGTATCTGGCACTACCGGGGGCAGGGGCGTCTTAACAGCAGTGCAGGCCCCTGGGCACAGCAATGCACTGGGCCCCCTACCCATCCTCCAGCGGTAGGGGTGGGGGGTGCTATCAGTGGCTGCTTTGATGTCCCGTGGGCGGTAGGGGGGGTTCTATGTTCCGCTCAGCATATACGACCTGGATCAGTAATTTCTACTAATTACTCCTTTACTGCACAGATGGGGCTAAACTGTAGAAGGGGGCATTGGGCTGAATGTTGAAGCCCAGGTACATGACTTCCAGGGTGGTAGGGGGTGTTTAATACGTAGGGGAGGGGTGGATAGTGGAGTGGGCTTAATATTTATCATGTTCTGGTGGGAGGGCAGCTTGCTTGACTGCAGATATCTCAAGTTCCTGAAAATATATTTCTTAGCTTGGAATGGGATAAAAACCTAGAGAGTCCCACCTTTCAAGAGGTTCTGGGGACTTGGTGATCAGAGTTCAGGAGCCAAAGCAATTCACCAACGAAAATCAAAAACTGCATATTAGGCGTGTGGAGCTGGAGCAGGGACCGGCTGCTTGAAGGCTGATATCTCTGGTTCTGGGCATAGTAGAGACAAGCTGCCAGTGTCCACCAAAAGGGGAGAGTCCCAGCTTTTGGATTATATCCTCAGAAAAACCCTAAGTCATACAGAACCCCAGATAGCTGGCTGGGAAGAGCAATTAACAGGCTTGGATGGGGACCACTGCTTTCAAGTCAGATGTTTCAGGTTCCCCAGGGCCGATTTTCAAAAATCTGGTACCCCTGGAAAGAGGGGACCCTCAGCTATCAGCCTAGGGCCCTTATACTCCTGGGGCCCTTGGGCAAGAGCCCATTGAGCCCATATGAAAAGACGGCCCTGACCGGGGGTATTGTGCAACTGGCACTGCTGGGGGCACTGTGTATCTGCCACTACCGGGGGCATGGTGTATCTGGCACTGCCGGGGGGCATTGTGTAACTGGCACTGCCGGGGGGCATTGTGTATCTGGCACTGCCGGGGAGCATTGTGTATCTGGCACTGCCGGGGGCATTGTGTATCTGGCATTGCTGGGGGCATTGTGTAACTGGCACTGCCGGGGGCACGGTGTATCTGGCACTGCTGGGGGCACTGTGTATCTGCCACTACCGGGGGCATGGTGTATCTGGCACTGCCGGGGGGCATTGTGTATCTGGCACTGCCGGGGGGCATTGTGTATCTGGCACTGCCGGGGGGCATTGTGTATCTGGCATTGCTGGGGGCATTGTGTAACTGGCACTGCCGGGGGCATGGTGTATCTGGCAATGCTGGGGGCACGGGGGCATGGTGTAACTGGCTCTGCCGGGGGCATGGTGTATGTATCTGGCACTGTTGGGGGCATTGCGTAACTGGCACTGTTGGGGGCATTGTGTATCTGGCACTGCTGGGGGCATTGTGTATCTGGCACTACGGGGGGCATTGTGTAAGTGGCACTGCTGGGGCATTATGTGTATACTGTATATGGCTGTACTCAGGGCATTATGTTTTTTTTTTTAAAGTTTATGTACCAATTGATGCCACGCCCCTTAGCTCCACCCACATCACTGCCCCGCCAACAGTTCCTGAACCTATTTTCCTACAAAAATAGCACTGAATATAAGAGTGAAGAAATGAATCTAATCTAACGTTATGTGAGTACATTGCTCAGGGCGTCTACAATGCGTCATGCAGCCTTGACACCATTAATAAATAATGTGTTCTTTCTCTTATAGCATTGGTGTGCTCCGATTTACCTACTGAAGTCAGGACTCTAGACGTGCAGAAGGTACCGTTATGTCATTGGTGTTCTAGCATAATTTGTACAGTGTGTGCTCGGAGCTTGCCGTTCCACCGCACTGTGGGTGGAGTTGCTTCCATTGGCGTAAGGCTGGCGCACCCATTAGTTCAGATGCTTCCACGCCATTTACGGGTGCAAAAATTGCGGGGCCATCTCAGTAAAATTGGTACTTATGCTGCCTAGCGGCTAATCATTTTCCATAGGTGTCACAACTTAAACATGCATATAATTGAATATTCTCTTATCTAAGTAATAAACACATGGAGACTAGGGGATAAATGTAATAGGGAGCGAGAAGCCGACGGTACCGGAGTTTCTGCATTTTTAAAGCGGCAATCATTTAGAAGACAAACCAGGTTGGAGTATAGGATGGTGATGCATGTCTCAAGCGATAGCTCTATCAGGGGTGTATTACTAAAGATGCACAAAGAGTTTTTTCTCTGTAGATTAGATCATACATGTGCATACCATGGAATAGTGTTCAGTGTTTGGGATTAGTGGAATACAGAGGGCACAGTTAGTATGGTCATACAATAACCGCAATAGTGAGATGTTGTCCCGGTTGACATCTGACAGGGGTGAGATGGGTTTTCTGTGGACTTCTGAGCAGTCATTAGAGAATGAACAGTGGGTGAACAACATGGGACAGTATTGACTACATCTGTGGACTCCTGGGGCCTTTTTACTGAGGACTTTTCCCAAAGCATTAGAAGTAGTAATTCTACCATAAACACATTGTCTGTATTACACTCATCTCCCACAATTATCTCTACTGATGTGAACATAATGATGTTCTGCTTGGCTACAGGTTGTCACACATACATCAAAACATGGCACGCATGGCCAAACAGTCTACCCGACCCTAGTCATCATGGGCACCGTTGACAGCTCCTTACTGCCTGTAATATGACAGTTATCAGCTGATTGACTGGTACTATATCTCCATCCACTTTATCTCTCTCCAAGGCTTAGTACATAGAACCCATATCCCTCTCCACTTTATCACTCTCCAAGCCTCATACAGGAGACTGACAAGACAGGCAGCTGAATGAGTACAGTATACTTCTAGTAATATTACAGATGTGTGCAGACTCCCGTGTTTTGGTTTTTGTTCTGGATTCATCTTTGTGTTTTGGATTTGCAAAAGAAGCCTCAAGTGTTTTGATTTGGATTCGGTTTGGTTTAAAATTCAAAAAATAAAATAAATCGATAATTACTGATTTAAAAAAAAAAATATATATATATATATATATATATAAACAGCAAAAATCATGTAATTTTTGCAATCCAAAACCCAATATTCAGATTTAGAATCCGAATTCCTCAGGCGGGATGAAATGCCGCCCGAGTTCAGCCGAAGTGCTGGATGTCGGCCGATTTTGGATGTTTTTTAAATAATAATAATAATAATAATAATAATAATAATTTTATTTATAGAGCACTCTTTCTCCAATAGGACTCAAGGCGCTCAACAGATACATAGCATAATATAGTACAGAAAATAATGAAGTACATTTTCATGAAATACAGAAGCATGTAGATACTAAAAGGGACATTATGGAAATGCTGAGTAAACAGGAAAGTCTTGAAGGATTCTATAGTTGGGGCCTCTCGCACTGTGCGGGGAAGTGAGTTCCATAGAGTCGGAGCCGCATGACTAAAAGCTCGACCCCCAGATGAAATACAGGAGATTCTAGGTACTGCTAAAAGTCCTTCCTCTACAGATCACAGTAATCAAGTGGGGCAGTATGGGGTCAGAAGCTGCTTCAGGTACCTTGGGCCCTGGTCATGTAATGCTTTGAAACTCAGTAAGCCAATCTTGAAGATGATTCGCCATCTTACAGGCAGCCAGTGAAGGGAGTAGAGTATGGGTGTTATGTGGCTAGAACGAGGCTGGTCGGTTAACAGCCTGGCAGCTATGATTTGCACCAGCTGTAAGCGGTGCAATTCATTTGTTGGGAGACCAAGGTAGAGGGCATTACAGTAGTATAATCGAGATGATACAAATGCATGGATGACCTTTGGCAGATCATCTGAGGGAATTAAGTGCTTGATTCTGGCTGTGTTCCTCAGGTGAAAGAATGAGGACTTGATTGTGGCTGATATCTGATGTTTAAGTGTCAAGCCACCATCCAGGACGACGCTAAGATTCCGCACACGATCAGTGGTCTGTAATTCTGAATCCCTGAGTGTAAGTCCAGTTGGTTGGCTATGCTGCAGTCTTGTCCTTTGATGTTGCGGTCCTATCATAAGGACCTCTGTTTATCCGAGTTCAGTCGCAGCCAACTGGCACTCACTTAAAGGGACAATCACTTACAACAGTGGTTCCTAACCTTGGTTCTCAAGTACCCCCAACAGTTCGTGTTTTCCAGGTCACCTATCAGGTGAACGGGTGTAGTCATTACTCACTGACACATTTTAAAAGACCCACAGGTGGAGCTCATTATTTCACTTGCAGTCCTGTGAGGAGACCTGGAAAACATGAACTGTTGGGGGTACTTGAGGACCGCGGTTGGAAACCACTGACTTACAAGGCTAAACCATGCCTTGTAAGTGATTGCCCCTTTAAAAAAAAACTGAGTTCGACCGGCATCCGCACGTTGGCTGAGATCCAGACAGGGTTTTGGTTTGGTTCGGATCCACAAAATCTAGGTGGATTCAGATTTCTAGAGATCTGAAACGCACATCACTAAGTAACACCAGTGCAAGCAAACCTCTCAGCTTGCACCAACATAGAAATTAGTTTTATTAAATCAGTTAAAATATTTTGAGTTTAACACAACCCCTTGGCTAGGAGTGCTGTGCTGTGTGTGAGGAGTTAGGTCTTTCAGACACGTGTAGCAGTATATATAGGGTGTACACTAGTGATGAGCGGATTCGGTTTTACTCGGTTTTACTCGGTTCTCAAAACCGAATCTTATTGGCTATCCAAAACACGTGACATCAGTGAGCCAATAAGATTCGGTTTTGAGAACCGAGTAAAACCGAGTAAAACCGAATCCGCTCATCACTAGTGTACACCTGTGTACCTGCAGTATTATCCTCACTGTGCAGTATCTGATGAACGGGTCACTGTGTATAGAGACCAAACCCCATACAGGTCTAGTCTACTTCTTACATGGACAGAATGATGACTGTGGATTTCTCTCACCACTCAGATCACCGGCACATGGAAGCTGGCGGCCATCGCATCCAATGTAGCACAAAGTGATGTGTTCCTACCTCCTGAAATACAATTTGTTGTGAACAACGAGGACGTAACAATCACAGATGGCAGCTGGTAATTATCTTTCTCTATGCATGCTGTGTACTTGTACTACACCCTATAACAAAAGCACCTGACACTTGCGCACTGGTAGAGGGAAGCAATGACTTACAGGTATAATGCGATTGTAATTGTATATACACCATCTTCTGATGAACAACAATAAAGTTATTCAAAAGCCGCCTGGGCTCCAAATATCGTGCAGCTTCGGTGGTCAGCTTTGAAATCAGAATCAGCTTTATTGGGCAGGTATACTTGCGTATACTAGGAATTTGTCTTCGGTTTGCTATACAACAGCCAAGTAGGTAACAGATAAGCAGGTGGGGGGGAAGCAAGTAAAGTCACACAGATAGGTATAACTGACTGCAGACACTGCGTGTTTCTCCTCTGAGCAATAAGCTGCCAGGTTCTGTAGCAGTTGCCAATTGGACATTGTATTCAGTTTCAGGGCAGAATCTATGGGAACTAGTCAGAATGGGACAGGGTGATTAGGTGGCCCAGAATGGGACAGGTCACAAAGTCATAGTGAAGGCAGACAGAGTAAACAAGCCAACCAGTCAGGACAAGGGTAAATGACGGGTTAGACAACTAGATTGTCATACTAATGAAAGTCAGGAACCCAGTGTAAGAAATCATATGGGTGACAGATGTAAAGCCATGGCCAAAAGTATTGAGAATGCCTCCATTTTTATGGTGGCAATTTGCATATACTCTTAAGCGATCAGATGCATCTCAATTAATTGCATAGTCCCTCTTTGCCATGACAATGAACTTACTCTCAAAAACATTTCCACTGCATTTGAGCCCTGCCACAAAAGGACAAAAAGGTTGACAAAGGTGATAGTGTTGACGAGGACAAGGCTGGATTGAGTTAGAATAACAGACTGGAAGCTTTAAAAGGAGGGTGGTGCTTGAAATCTTTGTTCTTCCTCTGTTAACCATAGTTACCTGCAAGGAAACATGTGCAGTCATCATTGCACATGTTGACTGCACAAAAAGGGCTTCACAGGCAAGGATATTGCTGCTAGTAAGACTGCACTTAAATCAACCATTTATCAGATCATCAAGAACTTCAAGGAGAAAGGTTTAATAATTGTGATGAAGGCTTCAGGGCGCCCAAGAACATCCAGCAAGTGCCAGGACTGTCTCTTAAAGTTGATTCCGCTGCTGGTTTGGGGCATCACCTGTGCAGAGCTTGCTCAGGAATGGCAGAAGGCAGGTTCTGAGTGCATCAGCACGCACAGTGAGGCGAAGACTTTTGGACGATGGCCTGGTGTCAAGAAGGGCAGCAAAGAAGCCACTTCTCTCCAGGAAAAACATCAGGGACAGACTGAAATTCTGCAAAAGGTACAGGTATTGGACTGCTGAGGACTGGGGTAAAGTAATTTTCTCTGATGAATCCCCTTTCAGATTGTTTGAGGCATCTGGAAAAACATTTGTCCGGAAAAGCAAAGGTGAGCGCTACCATCAGTCGTGTGTCATGCCAACAGTAAGGCATCCTGAGACCATTCATGCGTGGGGTTGCTCCTCAGCCAAGGGAGTGGGCTCACTCAATTTTGCCTAAGAACACAGCCATGAATAAAAGATGGTACCAAAACATCAAGAGCAACTTCTCCGAACCATCCAAGAACCTTATGGAGCACCTTGCCATAAGGCAAAAGTGATAGCTAAGTGGCTTGGGGAACAAAACATTTTAATTTTGTGTCCACGGCCAGGAAACTCCCCAGACCTTAATCCCATTGAGATCTTGAGGTCAACCCTCAAGAGGCGGTTGGACAAACGAAACCCCACAAATTCTGACAAATTCCAAGCATTGATTAGGCAAGAATGGGCGGCCATCAGTCAGTATGTGGCCCAGAAGTTGATTGACAGCATGCCAGGACAAATTGCAGAGGTCTTGAAAAAGAAGGGTCAACAATGCAAATATTGACTCTTGGCATAAACTTAATGTAATTGTCAACAAAAGCCTTTGACACTTATGAAATGCTTGTCATTTTACTTCAGTATACCATAGTAACATCTGACAAAAAGGTTTGTGTCATTCTCACAACTTTTGGCCATGGCTGTAGTAAAAATACATGTATTGTGGAGAATGGCCATTCAACCCAAACTGCTAGTGGAGATCGGGGTTTGCAGCCATAGGGGTATATTCAATAACTGTCGGAAGCTGCCGTCTTGTCGGAAAGACAGCAGCTTCCGACAGTTTTAGGTCGGAAGGGGTTCCGACCTATTCATTACGGCCCCATTTATTCCGACAAGTCAGGAAACCCGACTTGTCAGAATTCTGTTGGAATGCACGTTGATCGGCGGCTTCAGCCACCGATCAGCGTGCATTGTTGGAAGCGGGGCCAAACCTGACTGCTTTTAGACCCGTTTCCGACAATCTCAATCCGACTTTAAAAAAAGTCGGATTGAGATGAGTGAGCTGAGAGCAGAAGACGGTGAGCAGCGGGGAGAGCAGGGACCCAGCGGCAGCGTCCACCCGGCTCCAGCAAGCGAGGTCCCGCTGGCTGGAGCCGGGTGGATGCTGCCGTGAGCCTCCTGTTGTTACGCTGCCCCCGTCTCCTCCTCTCCTCTCCCGTCCGCTCCATCTCCTCCGCTGCTCTCCCCCCCGGCGCCGCAGACATCACCTCCTTCGCCCCAATGCCGCAGACATCACCTCCTCCCGGCACCGCAGACAGCTCCCTTCCCCCGGTGCCACAGACAGCTCCCTTCCCCCGGCGCCGCTGACAGCTCCCCCCGCTGCTGACAGCAGCAGGACAGGACACCGGGAGCGGCCCAATCCGTCAGTCGGATTTGGCCGCTCTTTTGAATAGGGGTTATCGGGTCCATTCCGACAACTGCATGTCAGAATGGACCCGACTCTTATTGAATATACCCCATAGCCTGTGCTTGGAACTATAGCAGCCACAATCCCCCTCAGGACATGTCTTCTGGTCCTCCAAGGCTCCCAGGATGTTGAAGACTGATTGCAGCTGTTAGATTCATTGATGTACAGGGTGCTTGGTGATATAAGGCACTGACAGAATAGTCTGATAGTGGCATATTGTCAGATTCAGGGAGTTCTCTATGCTTGGATTGGAGTTTGTGGTGGGATCTGGTCTGGTGGCTACGTGTAGGAAGCTGGGAGGTAACTAAGTTTCTGCACATAGGGACCATGGAGTTAGGTACATGAGTGTGACAGTAGATACTGGAATTGGCTGATAATAGTAAAATTCATTAGCGGGCCTAGGGAACCGTGCTGGAACCAGTAGTGCGGAAAATGGAGGGTGTGGGTTAAAAGCAGGGATGCAAGTATGGCTGTACTGCGTACCTGTAAGAAATTCCCAGCCGGTACGTAGTACCGTTGGGCCACCACCTTGCATACACCGAGTCGGAGAGCGCAGCATGCGCCTCTCCTCTCATGCCCCCTTCAGTCAGTAGACCGGCGGTTTCTCCCCCCTTTGAGTCCGGCGGCTGCGGCGGCGTGTACTCAAACGCCAGTTCGTGAGCCAGTCAGAGCTCGCAGACCAGCAGCCGATCAGGAGCCACCGCTGCCGGACCGCGAGCTCTGATTGAGGAGACCTGACTGAGGGCAAGAGAGGCGCAGACAGTGGCGGCCCCAGGCAGCAGCAGCAACAATGGTGCTTCTCCCAAGTACAACAGGTTTAGCAGTTTGGGGAAAGGCCCTGACATTCCAGGCACCAGAGATCACATTTTTGACTCCACAAGAACTTGGTTGATGTCTACTTACAGTATGTTGTCATAATTAATCTAAGATTGTGCTATTTTGGTCTAATTTGTGAAATATATAATTATGATGATATCATTACAGGAGCAGTACACTGGGGAAAGTAGGAGATAGACGACTGCACTTTGCAAAAGGTGGGATCCGCTTCAAAGACCACTCTCTATCTGTACCTATGATCTACCTCCCTTTCATGCATATTTCTGTATCTTTACAGCTGGTGAAAGTGTGATGGAAATGAGATTTCATGAACCTCTGGGAGACTCCCTACTTTCCTGGGTTGGCAACACGACCGAGCACAAGGTCTTCCTTGTCCTGTTTTGTGAGTGTCCCTGCTTTACTAATGATTAGACACAAAGGGATTGGGGGGATTCCAACCGCCAGCATTTAGCCACCTGTGAGGATTCCGGATCGGGATCCCGACAGGCAGTACTGTATATCAACAACATACCACCTGAGGGGCTGGATAGTTGGTACAGACTGAAGTTTTGCCTAGGTTGTCAAGAAACCTTGCACACACTTAGTCATGGGTAAATTGTCATTCTTCAAATCTACAATTAGCTTTAGGTTATTCAGAGAATGTCCCTGACTTTCCGTATTTACCGAGCAGCATTGGAAGCTGCTAACTTATCTACTATCTATAAAACAATAAATACTCAGAGAAGCGCTACCAATGAACAGTCTGATAAATTTATTTATTAAAAATAATTAATATAGTTTCAATAAAATAATCCGCTTATCCTGGAATGTTCAACATACAATACACACCAAACATTCAATGATTCTAAATAATCACCTTTAAAAAGAACATAACCTCTTAATTCCCAATAAATGCTGCAGCAATTAAAATGTACTAGTACTTATAGGGTTAAGCTCCATGCATGGGCTAATTAATTCACATGGGTTCCTTAGATGCTGTTTAGAAAGTCCATCCACAGTGAAGTATTTATATGGTATTAATCAGCTTGTATATTGCAGTCTTATCCAGATCACGTAGACTTTCTATGGGTAGCTTAATTTGTGCAAATTTCCATATATGTGCAGTGATAATTTATAGAGATGAGCGGGTTCGGTTTCTCTGAATCCGAACCCGCCAGAACTTCATGTTTTTTTTCACGGGTCCGAGCGACTCGGATCTTCCCGCCTTGCTCGGTTAACCCGAGCGCGCCCGAACGTCATCATGACGCTGTCGGATTCTCGCGAGGCTCGGATTCTATCGCGAGACTCGGATTCTATATAAGGAGCCGCGCGTCGCCGCCATTTTCACACGTGCATTGAGATTGATAGGGAGAGGACGTGGCTGGCGTCCTCTCCGTTTAGAATAGATTAGAGAGACACTTGATTTACTAATTTTGGGGAGCATTAGGAGTACTCAGTACAGTGCAGAGTTTTGCTGATAGTGACCACCAGTTTTATTTATAATCCGTTCTCTGCCTGAAAAAAGCGATACACAGCACACAGTGACTCAGTCACATACCATATCTGTGTGCACTGCTCAGGCTCAGGCCAGTGTGCTGCATCATCTATTATCTATATATAATATTATATATATCTGTCTGACTGCTCAGCTCACACAGCTTATAATTGTGGGGGAGACTGGGGAGCACTACTGCAGTGCCAGTTATAGGTTATAGCAGGAGCCAGGAGTACATAATATATTATATAGTGAGTGACCACCAGACACACAGTGCAGTTTATTTAATATATCCGTTCTCTGCCTGAAAAAAGCGATACACACAGTGACTCAGTCAGTCACATACCATATCTGTGTGCACTGCTCAGGCTCAGGCCAGTGTGCTGCATCATCTATATATATTATATATCTGTCTGACTGCTCAGCTCACACAGCTTATAATTGTGGGGGAGACTGGGGAGCACTACTGCAGTGCCAGTTATAGGTTATAGCAGGAGCCAGGAGTACATAATATTATATTAAAATTAAACAGTGCACACTTTTGCTGCAGGAGTGCCACTGCCAGTGTGACTAGTGACCAGTGACCTGACCACCAGTATATATAATATTTAGAGATGAGCGGGTTCGGTTTCTCTGAATCCGAACCCGCCAGAACTTCATGTTTTTTTTCACGGGTCCGAGCGACTCGGATCTTCCCGCCTTGCTCGGTTAACCCGAGCGCGCCCGAACGTCATCATGACGCTGTCGGATTCTCGCGAGGCTCGGATTCTATCGCGAGACTCGGATTCTATATAAGGAGCCGCGCGTCGCCGCCATTTTCACACGTGCATTGAGATTGATAGGGAGAGTACGTGGCTGGCGTCCTCTCCGTTTAGAATAGATTAGAGAGACACTTGATTTACTAATTTTGGGGAGCATTAGGAGTACTCAGTACAGTGCAGAGTTTTGCTGATAGTGACCACCAGTTTTATTTATAATCCGTTCTCTGCCTGAAAAAAGCGATACACAGCACACAGTGACTCAGTCACATACCATATCTGTGTGCACTGCTCAGGCTCAGGCCAGTGTGCTGCATCATCTATTATCTATATATAATATTATATATATCTGTCTGACTGCTCAGCTCACACAGCTTATAATTGTGGGGGAGACTGGGGAGCACTACTGCAGTGCCAGTTATAGGTTATAGCAGGAGCCAGGAGTACATAATATATTATATAGTGAGTGACCACCAGACACACAGTGCAGTTTATTTAATATATCCGTTCTCTGCCTGAAAAAAGCGATACACACAGTGACTCAGTCAGTCACATACCATATCTGTGTGCACTGCTCAGGCTCAGGCCAGTGTGCTGCATCATCTATATATATTATATATCTGTCTGACTGCTCAGCTCACACAGCTTATAATTGTGGGGGAGACTGGGGAGCACTACTGCAGTGCCAGTTATAGGTTATAGCAGGAGCCAGGAGTACATAATATTATATTAAAATTAAACAGTGCACACTTTTGCTGCAGGAGTGCCACTGCCAGTGTGACTAGTGACCAGTGACCTGACCACCAGTATATATAATATTAGTAGTATACTATCTCTTTATCAACCAGTCTATATTAGCAGCAGACACAGTACAGTGCGGTAGTTCACGGCTGTGGCTACCTCTGTGTCGGCACTCGGCAGCCCGTCCATAATTGTATATACCACCTAACCGTGGTTTTTTTTTCTTTCTTTATACATACATACTAGTTACGAGTATACTATCTCTTTATCAACCAGTCTATATATTAGCAGCAGACACAGTACAGTGCGGTAGTTCACGGCTGTGGCTACCTCTGTGTCGGCACTCGGCAGCCCGTCCATAATTGTATATACCACCTAACCGTGGTTTTTTTTTCTTTCTTTATACATACATACTAGTTACGAGTATACTATCTCTTTATCAACCAGTCTATATATTAGCAGCAGACACAGTACAGTGCGGTAGTTCACGGCTGTGGCTACCTCTGTGTCGGCACTCGGCAGCCCGTCCATAATTGTATATACCACCTAACCGTGGTTTTTTTTTCTTTCTTTATACATACATACTAGTTACGAGTATACTATCTCTTTATCAACCAGTCTATATATTAGCAGCAGACACAGTACAGTGCGGTAGTTCACGGCTGTGGCTACCTCTGTGTCGGCACTCGGCAGCCCGTCCATAATTGTATACTAGTATCCAATCCATCCATCTCCATTGTTTACCTGAGGTGCCTTTTAGTTGTGCCTATTAAAATATGGAGAACAAAAATGTTGAGGTTCCAAAATTAGGGAAAGATCAAGATCCACTTCCACCTCGTGCTGAAGCTGCTGCCACTAGTCATGGCCGAGACGATGAAATGCCAGCAACGTCGTCTGCCAAGGCCGATGCCCAATGTCATAGTACAGAGCATGTCAAATCCAAAACACCAAATATCAGTAAAAAAAGGACTCCAAAACCTAAAATAAAATTGTCGGAGGAGAAGCGTAAACTTGCCAATATGCCATTTACCACACGGAGTGGCAAGGAACGGCGGAGGCCCTGGCCTATGTTCATGGCTAGTGGTTCAGCTTCACATGAGGATGGAAGCACTCAGCCTCTCGCTAGAAAAATGAAAAGACTCAAGCTGGCAAAAGCAGCACAGCAAAGAACTGTGCATTCTTCGAAATCCCAAATCCACAAGGAGAGTCCAATTGTGTCGGTTGCGATGCCTGACCTTCCCAACACTGGACGTGAAGAGCATGCGCCTTCCACCATTTGCACGCCCCCTGCAAGTGCTGGAAGGAGCACCCGCAGTCCAGTTCCTGATAGTCAGATTGAAGATGTCAGTGTTGAAGTACACCAGGATGAGGAGGATATGGGTGTTGCTGGCGCTGGGGAGGAAATTGACCAGGAGGATTCTGATGGTGAGGTGGTTTGTTTAAGTCAGGCACCCGGGGAGACACCTGTTGTCCGTGGGAGGAATATGGCCGTTGACATGCCAGGTGAAAATACCAAAAAAATCAGCTCTTCGGTGTGGAGGTATTTCACCAGAAATGCGGACAACAGGTGTCAAGCCGTGTGTTCCCTTTGTCAAGCTGTAATAAGTAGGGGTAAGGACGTTAACCACCTCGGAACATCCTCCCTTATACGTCACCTGCAGCGCATTCATAATAAGTCAAGTGACAAGTTCAAAAACTTTGGGTGACAGCGGAAGCAGTCCACTGACCAGTAAATCCCTTCCTCTTGTAACCAAGCTCACGCAAACCACCCCACCAACTCCCTCAGTGTCAATTTCCTTCTTCCCCAGGAATGCCAATAGTCCTGCAGGCCATGTCACTGGCAATTCTGACGAGTCCTCTCCTGCCTGGGATTCCTCCGATGCATCCTTGCGTGTAACGCCTACTGCTGCTGGCGCTGCTGTTGTTGCCGCTGGGAGTCGATGGTCATCCCAGAGGGGAAGTCGTAAGCCCACTTGTACTACTTCCAGTAAGCAATTGACTGTTCAACAGTCCTTTGCGAGGAAGATGAAATATCACAGCAGTCATCCTACTGCAAAGCGGATAACTGAGGCCTTGGCATCCTGGGTGGTGAGAAACGTGGTTCCGGTATCCATCATTACTGCAGAGCCAACTAGAGACTTGTTGGAGGTACTGTGTCCCCGGTACCAAATACCATCTAGGTTCCATTTCTCTAGGCAGGCGATACCGAAAATGTACACAGACCTCAGAAAAAGAGTCACCAGTGTCCTAAAAAATGCAGCTGTACCCAATGTCCACTTAACCACGGACATGTGGACAAGTGGAGCAGGGCAGGGTCAGGACTATATGACTGTGACAGCCCACTGGGTAGATGTATGGACTCCCGCCGCAAGAACAGCAGCGGCGGCACCAGTAGCAGCATCTCGCAAACGCCAACTCTTTCCTAGGCAGGCTACGCTTTGTATCACCGCTTTCCAGAATACGCACACAGCTGAAAACCTCTTACGGCAACTGAGGAAGATCATCGCGGAATGGCTTACCCCAATTGGACTCTCCTGTGGATTTGTGGCATCGGACAACGCCAGCAATATTGTGTGTGCATTAAATATGGGCAAATTCCAGCACGTCCCATGTTTTGCACATACCTTGAATTTGGTGGTGCAGAATTTTTTAAAAAACGACAGGGGCGTGCAAGAGATGCTGTCGGTGGCCAGAAAAATTGCGGGACACTTTCGGCGTACAGGCACCACGTACAGAAAACTGGAGCACCACCAAAAACTACTGAACCTGCCCTGCCATCATCTGAAGCAAGAAGTGGTAACGAGGTGGAATTCAACCCTCTATATGCTTCAGAGGTTGGAGGAGCAGCAAAAGGCCATTCAAGCCTATACAATTGAGCACGATATAGTAGGTGGAATGCACCTGTCTCAAGTGCAGTGGAGAATGATTTCAACGTTGTGCAAGGTTCTGATGCCCTTTGAACTTGCCACACGTGAAGTCAGTTCAGACACTGCCAGCCTGAGTCAGGTCATTCCCCTCATCAGGCTTTTGCAGAAGAAGCTGGAGGCATTGAAGAAGGAGCTAAAAGGGAGCGATTCCGCTAGGCATGTGGGACTTGTGGATGCAGCCCTTAATTCGCTTAACAAGGATTCACGGGTGGTCAATCTGTTGAAATCAGAGCACTACATTTTGGCCACCGTGCTCGATCCTAGATTTAAAGCCTACCTTGGATCTCTCTTTCCGGCAGACACAGGTCTGCTGGGGTTGAAAGACCTGCTGGTGACAAAATTGTCAAGTCAAGCGGAACGCGACCTGTCAACATCTCCTCCTTCACATTCTCCCGCAACTGGGGGTGCGAGGAAAAGGCTCAGAATTCCGAGCCCACCCGAGGGCGGTGATGCAGGGCAGTCTGGAGCGACTGCTGATGCTGACATCTGGTCCGGACTGAAGGACCTGACAACGATTACGGACATGTCGTCTACTGTCACTGCATATGATTCTCTCAACATTGATAGAATGGTGGAGGATTATATGAGTGACCGCATCCAAGTAGGCACGTCACACAGTCCGTACTTATACTGGCAGGAAAAAGAGGCAATTTGGAGGCCCTTGCACAAACTGGCCTTATTCTACGTAAGTTGCCCTCCCACAAGTGTGTACTCCGAAAGAGTGTTTAGTGCCGCCGCTCACCTTGTCAGCAATCGGCGTACGAGGTTACATCCAGAAAATGTGGAGAAGATGATGTTCATTAAAATGAATTATAATCAATTCCTCCGCGGAGACATTGACCAGCAGCAATTGCCTCCACAAAGTACACAGGGAGCTGAGATGGTGGATTCCAGTGGGGACGAATTGATAATCTGTGAGGAGGGGGATGTACACGGTGATATATCGGAGGGTGAAGATGAGGTGGACATCTTGCCTCTGTAGAGCCAGTTTGTGCAAGGAGAGATTAATTGCTTCTTTTTTGGGGGGGGGTCCAAACCAACCCGTCATATCAGTCACAGTCGTGTGGCAGACCCTGTCACTGAAATGATGGGTTGGTTAAAGTGTGCATGTCCTGTTTTGTTTATACAACATAAGGGTGGGTGGGAGGGCCCAAGGACAATTCCATCTTGCACCTCTTTTTTCTTTTCTTTTTCTTTGCATCATGTGCTGATTGGGGAGGGTTTTTTGGAAGGGACATCCTGCGTGACACTGCAGTGCCACTCCTAGATGGGCCCGGTGTTTGTGTTGGCCACTAGGGTCGCTAATCTTACTCACACAGTCAGCTACCTCATTGCGCCTCTTTTTTTCTTTGCGTCATGTGCTGTTTGGGGAGGGTTTTTTGGAAGGGCCATCCTGCGTGACACTGCAGTGCCACTCCTAGATGGGCCCGGTGTTTGTGTCGGCCACTAGGGTCGCTAATCTTACTCACACAGCTACCTCATTGCGCCTCTTTTTTTCTTTGCGTCATGTGCTGTTTGGGGAGGGTTTTTTGGAAGGGACATCCTGCGTGACACTGCAGTGCCACTCCTAGATGGGCCCGGTGTTTGTGTCGGCCACTAGGGTCGCTTATCTTACTCACACAGCGACCTCGGTGCAAATTTTAGGACTAAAAATAATATTGTGAGGTGTGAGGTATTCAGAATAGACTGAAAATTAGTGTAAATTATGGTTTTTGAGGTTAATAATACTTTGGGATCAAAATGACCCCCAAATTCTATGATTTAAGCTGTTTTTTAGTGTTTTTGGAAAAAAACACCCGAATCCAAAACACACCCGAATCCGACAAAAAAAATTCGGTGAGGTTTTGCCAAAACGCGTTCGAACCCAAAACACGGCCGCGGAACCGAACCCAAAACCAAAACACAAAACCCGAAAAATTTCAGGCGCTCATCTCTAATAATATTAGTAGTATACTATCTCTTTATCAACCAGTCTATATATTAGCAGCAGACACAGTACAGTGCGGTAGTTCACGGCTGTGGCTACCTCTGTGTCGGCACTCGGCAGCCCGTCCATAATTGTATATACCACCTAACCGTGGTTTTTTTTTCTTTCTTTATACATACATACTAGTTACGAGTATACTATCTCTTTATCAACCAGTCTATATTAGCAGCAGACACAGTACAGTGCGGTAGTTCACGGCTGTGGCTACCTCTGTGTCGGCACTCGGCAGCCCGTCCATAATTGTATATACCACCTAACCGTGGTTTTTTTTTCTTTCTTTATACATACATACTAGTTACGAGTATACTATCTCTTTATCAACCAGTCTATATATTAGCAGCAGACACAGTACAGTGCGGTAGTTCACGGCTGTGGCTACCTCTGTGTCGGCACTCGGCAGCCCGTCCATAATTGTATATACCACCTAACCGTGGTTTTTTTTTCTTTCTTTATACATACATACTAGTTAGTTACGAGTATACTATCTCTTTATCAACCAGTCTATATTAGCAGCAGACACAGTACAGTGCGGTAGTTCACGGCTGTGGCTACCTCTGTGTCGGCACTCGGCAGCCCGTCCATAATTGTATATACCACCTAACCGTGGTTTTTTTTTCTTTCTTTATACATACATACTAGTTACGAGTATACTATCTCTTTATCAACCAGTCTATATATTAGCAGCAGACACAGTACAGTGCGGTAGTTCACGGCTGTGGCTACCTCTGTGTCGGCACTCGGCAGCCCGTCCATAATTGTATATACCACCTAACCGTGGTTTTTTTTTCTTTCTTTATACATACATACTAGTTACGAGTATACTATCTCTTTATCAACCAGTCTATATTAGCAGCAGACACAGTACAGTGCGGTAGTTCACGGCTGTGGCTACCTCTGTGTCGGCACTCGGCAGCCCGTCCATAATTGTATATACCACCTAACCGTGTTTTTTTTTTCTTTCTTTATACATACATACTAGTTACGAGTATACTATCTCTTTATCAACCAGTCTATATATTAGCAGCAGACACAGTACAGTGCGGTAGTTCACGGCTGTGGCTACCTCTGTGTCGGCACTCGGCAGCCCGTCCATAATTGTATATACCACCTAACCGTGGTTTTTTTTTCTTTCTTTATACATACATACTAGTTACGAGTATACTATCTCTTTATCAACCAGTCTATATTAGCAGCAGACACAGTACAGTGCGGTAGTTCACGGCTGTGGCTACCTCTGTGTCGGCACTCGGCAGCCCGTCCATAATTGTATATACCACCTAACCGTGGTTTTTTTTTCTTTCTTTATACATACATACTAGTTACGAGTATACTATCTCTTTATCAACCAGTCTATATTAGCAGCAGACACAGTACAGTGCGGTAGTTCACGGCTGTGGCTACCTCTGTGTCGGCACTCGGCAGCCCGTCCATAATTGTATATACCACCTAACCGTGGTTTTTTTTTCTTTCTTTATACATACATACTAGTTACGAGTATACTATCTCTTTATCAACCAGTCTATATATTAGCAGCAGACACAGTACAGTGCGGTAGTTCACGGCTGTGGCTACCTCTGTGTCGGCACTCGGCAGCCCGTCCATAATTGTATACTAGTATCCAATCCATCCATCTCCATTGTTTACCTGAGGTGCCTTTTAGTTGTGCCTATTAAAATATGGAGAACAAAAATGTTGAGGTTCCAAAATTAGGGAAAGATCAAGATCCACTTCCACCTCGTGCTGAAGCTGCTGCCACTAGTCATGGCCGAGACGATGAAATGCCAGCAACGTCGTCTGCCAAGGCCGATGCCCAATGTCATAGTACAGAGCATGTCAAATCCAAAACACCAAATATCAGTAAAAAAAGGACTCCAAAACCTAAAATAAAATTGTCGGAGGAGAAGCGTAAACTTGCCAATATGCCATTTACCACACGGAGTGGCAAGGAACGGCTGAGGCCCTGGCCTATGTTCATGGCTAGTGGTTCAGCTTCACATGAGGATGGAAGCACTCAGCCTCTCGCTAGAAAAATGAAAAGACTCAAGCTGGCAAAAGCAGCACAGCAAAGAACTGTGCATTCTTCGAAATCCCAAATCCACAAGGAGAGTCCAATTGTGTCGGTTGCGATGCCTGACCTTCCCAACACTGGACGTGAAGAGCATGCGCCTTCCACCATTTGCACGCCCCCTGCAAGTGCTGGAAGGAGCACCCGCAGTCCAGTTCCTGATAGTCAGATTGAAGATGTCAGTGTTGAAGTACACCAGGATGAGGATATGGGTGTTGCTGGCACTGGGGAGGAAATTGACCAGGAGGATTCTGATGGTGAGGTGGTTTGTTTAAGTCAGGCACCCGGGGAGACACCTGTTGTCCGTGGGAGGAATATGGCCGTTGACATGCCAGGTGAAAATACCAAAAAAATCAGCTCTTCGGTGTGGAGGTATTTCACCAGAAATGCGGACAACAGGTGTCAAGCCGTGTGTTCCCTTTGTCAAGCTGTAATAAGTAGGGGTAAGGACGTTAACCACCTCGGAACATCCTCCCTTATACGTCACCTGCAGCGCATTCATAATAAGTCAGTGACAAGTTCAAAAACTTTGGGTGACAGCGGAAGCAGTCCACTGACCAGTAAATCCCTTCCTCTTGTAACCAAGCTCACGCAAACCACGCCACCAACTCCCTCAGTGTCAATTTCCTCCTTCCCCAGGAATGCCAATAGTCCTGCAGGCCATGTCACTGGCAATTCTGACGAGTCCTCTCCTGCCTGGGATTCCTCCGATGCATCCTTGCGTGTAACGCCTACTGCTGCTGGCGCTGCTGTTGTTGCCGCTGGGAGTCGATGGTCATCCCAGAGGGGAAGTCGTAAGCCCACTTGTACTACTTCCAGTAAGCAATTGACTGTTCAACAGTCCTTTGCGAGGAAGATGAAATATCACAGCAGTCATCCTACTGCAAAGCGGATAACTGAGGCCTTGGCATCCTGGGTGGTGAGAAACGTGGTTCCGGTATCCATCATTACTGCAGAGCCAACTAGAGACTTGTTGGAGGTACTGTGTCCCCGGTACCAAATACCATCTAGGTTCCATTTCTCTAGGCAGGCGATACCGAAAATGTACACAGACCTCAGAAAAAGAGTCACCAGTGTCCTAAAAAATGCAGCTGTACCCAATGTCCACTTAACCACGGACATGTGGACAAGTGGAGCAGGGCAGGGTCAGGACTATATGACTGTGACAGCCCACTGGGTAGATGTATGGACTCCCGCCGCAAGAACAGCAGCGGCGGCACCAGTAGCAGCATCTCGCAAACGCCAACTCTTTCATAGGCAGGCTACGCTTTGTATCACCGGTTTCCAGAATACGCACACAGCTGAAAACCTCTTACGGCAACTGAGGAAGATCATCGCGGAATGGCTTACCCCAATTGGACTCTCCTGTGGATTTGTGGCATCGGACAACGCCAGCAATATTGTGTGTGCATTAAATATGGGCAAATTCCAGCACGTCCCATGTTTTGCACATACCTTGAATTTGGTGGTGCAGAATTTTTTAAAAAACGACAGGGGCGTGCAAGAGATGCTGTCGGTGGCCAGAAGAATTGCGGGACACTTTCGGCGTACAGGCACCACGTACAGAAGACTGGAGCACCACCAAAAACTACTGAACCTGCCCTGCCGTCATCTGAAGCAAGAAGTGGTAACGAGGTGGAATTCAACCCTCTATATGCTTCAGAGGTTGGAGGAGCAGCAAAAGGCCATTCAAGCCTATACAATTGAGCACGATATAGTAGGTGGAATGCACCTGTCTCAGGCGCAGTGGAGAATGATTTCAACGTTGTGCAAGGTTCTGATGCCCTTTGAACTTGCCACACGTGAAGTCAGTTCAGACACTGCCAGCCTGAGTCAGGTCATTCCCCTCATCAGGCTTTTGCAGAAGAAGCTGGAGGCATTGAAGAAGGAGCTAAAAGGGAGCGATTCCGCTAGGCATGTGGGACTTGTGGATGCAGCCCTTAATTCGCTTAACAAGGATTCACGGGTGGTCAATCTGTTGAAATCAGAGCACTACATTTTGGCCACCGTGCTCGATCCTAGATTTAAAGCCTACCTTGGATCTCTCTTTCCGGCAGACACAGGTCTGCTGGGGTTGAAAGACCTGCTGGTGACAAAATTGTCAAGTCAAGCGGAACGCGACCTGTCAACATCTCCTCCTTCACATTCTCCCGCAACTGGGGGTGCGAGGAAAAGGCTCAGAATTCCGAGCCCACCCGCTGGCGGTGATGCAGGGCAGTCTGGAGCGACTGCTGATGCTGACATCTGGTCCGGACTGAAGGACCTGACAACGATTACGGACATGTCGTCTACTGTCACTGCATATGATTCTCTCAACATTGATAGAATGGTGGAGGATTATATGAGTGACCGCATCCAAGTAGGCATGTCACACAGTCCGTACTTATACTGGCAGGAAAAAGAGGCAATTTGGAGGCCCTTGCACAAACTGGCTTTATTCTACCTAAGTTGCCCTCCCACAAGTGTGTACTCCGAAAGAGTGTTTAGTGCCGCCGCTCACCTTGTCAGCAATCGGCGTACGAGGTTACATCCAGAAAATGTGGAGAAGATGATGTTCATTAAAATGAATTATAATCAATTCCTCCGCGGAGACATTGACCAGCAGCAATTGCCTCCACAAAGTACACAGGGAGCTGAGATGGTGGATTCCAGTGGGGACGAATTGATAATCTGTGAGGAGGGGGATGTACACGGTGATATATCGGAGGGTGAAGATGAGGTGGACATCTTGCCTCTGTAGAGCCAGTTTGTGCAAGGAGAGATTAATTGCTTCTTTTTTGGGGGGGGTCCAAACCAACCCGTCATATCAGTCACAGTCGTGTGGCAGACCCTGTCACTGAAATGATGGGTTGGTTAAAGTGTGCATGTCCTGTTTTGTTTATACAACATAAGGGTGGGTGGGAGGGCCCAAGGACAATTCCATCTTGCACCTCTTTTTTCTTTTCTTTTTCTTTGCATCATGTGCTGATTGGGGAGGGTTTTTTGGAAGGGACATCCTGCGTGACACTGCAGTGCCACTCCTAGATGGGCCCGGTGTTTGTGTCGGCCACTAGGGTCGCTAATCTTACTCACACAGTCAGCTACCTCATTGCGCCTCTTTTTTTCTTTGCGTCATGTGCTGTTTGGGGAGGGTTTTTTGGAAGGGACATCCTGCGTGACACTGCAGTGCCACTCCTAGATGGGCCCGGTGTTTGTGTCGGCCACTAGGGTCGCTAATCTTACTCACACAGCTACCTCATTGCGCCTCTTTTTTTCTTTGCGTCATGTGCTGTTTGGGGAGGGTCTTTTGGAAGGGACATCCTGCGTGACACTGCAGTGCCACTCCTAGATGGGCCCGGTGTTTGTGTCGGCCACTAGGGTCGCTAATCTTACTCACACAGCTACCTCATTGCGCCTCTTTTTTTCTTTGCGTCATGTGCTGTTTGGGGAGGGTTTTTTGGAAGGGCCATCCTGCGTGACACTGCAGTGCCACTCCTAGATGGGCCCGGTGTTTGTGTCGGCCACTAGGGTCGCTAATCTTACTCACACAGCTACCTCATTGCGCCTCTTTTTTTCTTTGCGTCATGTGCTGTTTGGGGAGGGTTTTTTGGAAGGGACATCCTGCGTGACACTGCAGTGCCACTCCTAGATGGGCCCGGTGTTTGTGTCGGCCACTAGGGTCGCTTATCTTACTCACACAGCGACCTCGGTGCAAATTTTAGGACTAAAAATAATATTGTGAGGTGTGAGGTATTCAGAATAGACTGAAAATGAGTGTAAATTATGGTTTTTGAGGTTAATAATACTTTGGGATCAAAATGACCCCCAAATTCTATGATTTAAGCTGTTTTTTAGTGTTTTTTGAAAAAAACACCCGAATCCAAAACACACCCGAATCCGACAAAAAAAATTCGGTGAGGTTTTGCCAAAACGCGTTCGAACCCAAAACACGGCCGCGGAACCGAACCCAAAACCAAAACACAAAACCCGAAAAATTTCAGGCGCTCATCTCTAATAATTTAGCCAAATCACTGATTGTGCAGTCTCATATAATGAAGCTTACCCACTTTTAAATGATGGAAATTTCCCTTTAGTGTCTTTTCCTGTAGTGGGCGCCGGCTGCCCACACCGCTAAATAGCGGCACAGCAAGGTGTCGGTATCACTGTTGAAGACTGCGCTTCACGGGGACGACTTCAGAGCGCGGCTACCTGAGACCAGAAAGCCGTTCGCGGCTGATGAAGTCAGGAGCCGTTCGCTCGTGCATCCGTAGCAGGAACCGCTGAATGTGCTGTGGGTGTGCTGAATGTTGAACTGAATGTTCAGAAGAAGACTTCTGAAGAAACAGCCCCGGTATTAGAGGCTGAGAAACGCGTCAAGCATCCCGCCCGACGTCCTGCCCGGTATCCTGGGTGTTCAACATTCAGCACACCCACAGCACATTCAGCGGTTCCTGCTACGGATGCACGAGCGAACGGCTCCTGACTTCATCAGCCGCGAACGGCTTTCTGGTCTCAGGTAGCCGCGCTCTGAAGTGGTCCCCGTGAAGCGCAGTCTTCAACAGTGATACCGACACCTTGCTGTGCCGCTGTTTAGCGGTGTGGGCAGCCGGCGCCCACTACAGGAAAAGACACTAAAGGGAAATTTCCATCATTTAAAAGTGGGTAAGCTTCATTATATGAGACTGCACAATCAGTGATTTGGCTAGATTATCACTGCACATATATGGAAATTTGCACAAATTAAGCTACCCATAGAAAGTCTACGTGATCTGGATAAGACTGCAATATACAAGCTGATTAATACCATATAAATACTTCACAGTGGATGGACTTTCTAAACAGCATCTAAGGAACCCATGTGAATTAATTAGCCCATGCATGGAGCTTAACCCTATAAGTACTAGTACATTTTAATTGCTGCAGCATTTATTGGGAATTAAGAGGTTATGTTCTTTTTAAAGGTGATTATTTAGAATCATTGAATGTTTGGTGTGTATTGTATGTTGAACATTCCAGGATAAGCGGATTATTTTATTGAAACTATATTAATTATTTTTAATAAATAAATTTATCAGACTGTTCATTGGTAGCGCTTCTCTGAGTATTTATTGTTTTGCATTTTTTGGTTGAGGATCAGCATCTCGCCCTTGAGAGGCTGCAGCCAGTGAACAGCTATAATATTTTAGGTGTCCTTTAGCCATATTTCCTAGCGCCCACACAACTTCTCTCTTTTTTCTACTATCTATAAGCCTGGCCGTTGCCAACTGACCCTTATTGCCAGATCCAGGTTTTCAAGTTTTACCAAAAGGTGTTCTCAAAAGAAGGGCCAAATGTTAACCCCTGGAAGTCTTCTGACGTCACGGAAGGCTCTCCACAAATTACTGCTGCCTTGCCTTTTCTTCATTTAGTCCAGAATCTACTGATAGCAATATCTGGATAAATGCATATAGATATTAGCATAAAGCCAAGTCTTAAGCCCCGTACACACGGGGAGAGATGTGTGCTGAGCGATCTTAACACAGACCGCTTAGCACACATCTCTCCCCCTGCTCAGCACAGCGCGATGTGTGCTGAGCGAGGGGGACAGACAGGGGTGGGGGGGGGAGGAGGGGGCTCATTTCACCCAGCAGATGAAATGTGCGATGTGCTAGATTGTGCCGCTGTAGGGGGTACACTCGGAGAGATCCGTGCTTAACGTCTAAGGCTAAGCAATCCAGTCAGCTTACTTCACACATGCATGCCAAATCTAGAGTCAGCGATAGCGACACGCAGGACTGCGCATCGCTATTGCTATGCGTCATACATACGGAGAGATCCGTGCTTAATATCTAGGCAATCTAGCCAGACTGCTTAGAATTAAAGCACATATCTCTCCATGTGTACCCACCTTTACAAGAAGAACAATTACAGACCCTCTTACCTTGTGTGTATAGATATACGTTATCTGCATTCTGGTGTACACAGGGCCAGGCCGAGCTTAATTTTTTGGTAAGCGAATTTAGAATTTAGCGCCCCTTGATGGGATCAAATTTCAAAAGAGGTGTGGTCTCACAAGTAAGGGGCGTGGCCACACAATAGTACCCACAGGGGTCCAGGGAGATTGTCAGGGACAGGGAGAAAGTGCGTGACTGGATGGCAGAGGTGATGGAGATAGTGGGTGACTGAGGAGGCTGGGGTCACAGGGAGATAGTGGGTGCCATGTGCCCACAGTGCTTTATATGCTCCCACAGTGCCAGATATTACCCCACAGTCCCAGATACAGATATGCCCCCACAGTGGCAGATACAGATATGCCCCCACATTGCCATGTGCCCATAGTGCTAGATATGCCCCCACAGTGCCACACATGACCCCACAGTGCCAGATACAGATATGCCCCCATAGTGCCATGTGCCCATAGTGCTAGATATGCCCCCACAGTGCCACACATGACCCCACAGTGCCAGATACAGATATGCCCCCATAGTGCCATGTGCCCACAGTGCCAGATATGCCCCCACAGTGCCAGATACAGATATGCCCCCACAGTGCCATGTGCCCACAGTGCCAGAATGCCCCCACAGTGCCAGATACAGATATGCCCCCACATTGCCATGTGCCCACAGTGCTAGATATGCCCCCACAGTGCCACATATAACCCCCACAGTGGCAGATACAGATATGCCCCCACAGTGCCATGTGCCCGGCCCCACAGTGCCAGATATGCCACCACAGTGCCAGATATGACCCCACAGTCCCAGACACAGATATGCCCCCACAGTGCCATGTACCCACAGTGCTATATATGCCCCCACAGTGCCACATATGACCCCACAGTGTCAGACACAGATATGCCCCCACAGTGCCATGTGCCCACAGTGCCAGATATGCCACCACAGTGCCAGATATGACCCCACAGTCCCAGACACAGATATGCCCCCACAGTGCTATGTGCCCACAGTGCCAGATATGCCACCACAGTGCCAGATATGACCCCACAGTCCCAGACACAGATATGCCCCCACAGTGCCATGTACCCACAGTGCTAGATATGCCCCCACAGTGCCACATATGACCCCACAGTCCCAGACACAGATATGCCCCCACAGTGCCATGTGCCCACAGTGCCAGATATGCTCCCACAGTGCCACATATGACCCCACAGTGCCAGATACAGATATGCCCCCACAGTGCCAGATATGCCCCCACAGTGCCACACATGACCCCACAGTGCCAGATACAGATATGACCCCACAGTGCCACATATGACCCCACAGTGCCAGATACAGATATGCCCCCACAGTGCCAGATATGCCCCCACAGTGCCACACATGACCCCACAGTGCCAGATACAGATATGACCCCACAGTGCCAGATATGCCCCCACAGTGCTGCTCACCGCTGTGTAGAGAGCGCAGCGCGCACTTCTCCTGCCTGCCACCCTGCCTCTCAGTCTGGTCTCCGGCGGTGACGGCAGTGTGTATATCTCAAATCAGGCGCCGGTCCGCGAGCTCTGATTGGCTAACGAACCGGCACCTGATTTGAGTTATTCACTCCGCCGTCACAGCCGGAGACCAGACTGAGGGGAGGCCGCAGGACGGCAGGCAGGAGAGGCGCGCCGTGATCCAGGCTGCTGGCGCCTTCTTCACTGTGGCGCCTTACCCGTACGTGTACCCCGCGTAACGGCCGGGCCGGGCCTGGGTGTACAGCAACTCTGTATTATGCTAGAAAAATCAAACTACCCTTTGAAGTTGAACAAAACATTAAGGGGCAGATGTACTAAGCCTTGGAGAGAGATAAAGTACCAACCAGTCAGCTCCTGTCATTTTGCAAACCCAGCCTGTGACATGGCAGTTATGTTATCTCTCTCCACTTTATCACTCTCTAAGGCTTAGTACATCGCCATCATAGAACTAAACACTCTGACTGACTATGCAGCCATTATAGCCATTCATACTGATGCGGAGACTGTAAAGGAAATTACTTTTTACTGCCTGCTCTTCTCACTAGAGACACTAGGGGGCCTCACAAGCTAAGGTTCATACAACCAAATCCATACAGTATCTCATTCATTCTCATATTAGCATACAGTACCAGCAGTGCTATTTTTCAGCAGGAACCAGCAGGAACGGAGTTCCTGAACCTCTCATTATGACATCATCAGGAACTGGGTTCCTGAACCTGTCCTGGGCCAAAATGTATTTTCCATAAGATAAGTTTTATTTTAACGTCCATTTTGAGTCCCTTCTTTTCTACTATCTATCTATCTATCTATCTATCTATCTATCTATCTATCTATCTATCTATCTATCTATCTATCTGTCGTTCTATCGTTCTATCTGTCTATCTGTCTATCTGTCTATCTGTCTATCGTTCTATCCTTCTATTTTAAAGTCCAATTTGAGTGCCTTCTTTTCTGAAAACTATATATCCTCTGTCTGTCTATAACATTTTTAATAGCTCTGCCACAGACCCACAGTTCCTGTACCTATCTGAATAAAAAAAATAGTTCTGGTGTAACTAGCACTGCCGGTAAATTGGGAGCATTGTGCATCTGGCACTACTGGGGGCATTGTGTGTATCTGGCACTACTGGAGCATTATGTGTATCTGTCACTACTGGTAGCATTGTGTGTGTGTGTGTGTGTGTGTGTGTGTGTGTGTGTGTGTGTGTGTGTGTGTGTGTGTGTGTGTGTGTGTCTGTGTATATATATATATATATATATATACAGCATACAAAGCCCGGCACTCCTCCAATGAATGATGTGCCCCGGTGCCCTCAGCAAATATGATTGACAGCTTGAAAAAAAGGACTGCGGCACTCGGGGTCTTGTGATTGTAAAAATTGTATTAGAAATACACAGCAAAGAACATCAACGTTTCGGGGTGTCTAACCCCTTTGTCAAGATGTGAGAGAGTGTGTGAAGTGAGAAAGTGACTTACCTAAACAGAGAGGGAGCCCGCCAAACCGCCGGAGTGCGGCCGCCCGTGTTCCCGATGCGTGCCCTGTGTGGCGCTGGGTGATGACGTGTCGGTGCGTCTCGTGAATGACGGGGCTGCTCCGTTGCTGAGCAACGGCAGGGACGCTGTGGGCTGAGTGACTGTGCGCAACCTGATCCCCAATCCGCGAACCCTTCCATCAAAACATATATACGTCTGGTCGACGAAGCCTCCAACAAATATACCAAGGCAAACCAGCAACATCACCACAACTTATCCAAACAAGAATGGATAGCTCTCAGGAATTTGGGATCTTACACAGATATCGTTATCCGCCCCGCAGATAAAGGGGGCGGAGTGGTGATCCTGAATATGTCGTACTACCGTTCCGAGATCTTGACCCAGTTAGCAGACTCTAACACGTACAGCCTGTTGGATTGCGATCCTACGGTGACATACAAGCAGGAACTGGACACCATCCTGGCAGCAGCCCACTCACAAAACCTCATCTCTGTTAAATTACACAAGGCTCTCACGCAGAAGTTCCCGGTGGTCCCTGTTCTCTTCACTGTGCCCAAGATCCACAAGAACCTCCAGACTCCTCCCGGTCGTCCCATAATTTCTGCCCGACAGTCGTTATACCAACCAATATCTCAATTCCTCGACTGTATACTTCAGCCATTGGTTCTAAGACATGCCTGAAAGACACCACCTCTTTTCTCCGTCTATTGGACAGTTATGGCACAGTTCCGGAGGGGGCTATCCTCTGCACGGTGGACATCTGTTGTGCAGCCCAAACGTTGATGTTCTTTGCTGTGTATTTCTAATACATTTTTTACAATCACAAGACCCCGAGTGCCGCAGTCCTTTTTTTCAAGCTATATATATACATATATATATATATATATATATATATATAGCAATACTCTGGGCATTATGTCTTTAAAAAAAAAATATGTATGTACCAATTGATGCCCTGCCCCTTTGGTAGCTCCACCCACATCAACGTTCACATCTGCCCACTACGAGAATAGCACCGAGTACCAGTGTCCTCTGCTATACAATCAACTAACCCCAGTGCTGTCTACTGTTGTCCTGGGAAAATTGTGATAATAATAGGATAAACAGCTTGTTAATTTGTGTGGGCAGCCAACAATTCCATGTATAAAGAGAACATAAGGTAAATGTCACCAATATCATTTAGATACAAACAGTATATACATCGCTATCCTTCTGCTTAACTAAACTTCCAGTGGGTAAGAAGTACCAGCCAATCAGCTCCTAGCTGCCGTAGAACAGACTTAGGGCTTAGGGAACGCACGTGCGCACACAGTGAGATGCGACGGCACCTCACTTGTGTGAACACCTCTGCCTGATTGACAGAGGCGGTCGCAGGACGGGAGGGGGCGTCTCGGCAGCATTTTAGGGGCTTTGGGGGGGGCACGGTCCGGACAGTGCAGGCGTGTCTGAACCGTTTATTGGGCACCATTTACAAAGCTCAGTACATCTGGCCCTATGTCCGTAAAAGACCATCCACAACTCAAGATCTCCTGACTCGCCTCAGGCTAGATCTAAAGACGTACCAAATCACCTACCCACATAAAAATATACAGTACTGTAGCGTACTTGCTGGCAGAAATGAAGCCACTTAAACAGGATTTCCAGGCGTATATATCAACACACGTTGACGGTTGGCGGATGTGAAATCTGAGATAGCGGAGATCAAAGCTGGCACAGATTAGATTGGGACAAAGGGGATTATTATTTACTAAGTGTCGGTTTTGCAATCCGATGATTTACTTTAGGCACGGTTGATGTAATCATCTGTCAATATAAACTTTAGAACATACCATTGTTTCGTGATCAATGTTTTCACCAGTAACATTATTTTACCAAAGCCGGACAAAATTAAATGTGGACAAAATTCCTTCAGTACAGTGTCTGAGCTGCAGAATCACCAGGAAAATGGCGCTGCCGACATATTTCGGAAGATCTGAGTAGCAGAGAAAATAATGGGACATGGCGCAGTCACCATGTTTAAAGAAGCCTCTGAATATCACATTATGAACTTTTAATTGCACTTAGAGTAATTATGCTAATGAAACTGTTGTGCCATTTAGCTAGGAATGGCCATCGGTGGGCTGCCATCGATGGTTGCCATCGATGCACCATCAGTGATAATCATCGATGGCACTTGAACCATCGATGGTTTGCACCACTCAATGGCCATCACTGAAAGGTGCCTGGGCCGCAGGCGTCGGCGGCGGAGCTATGCTCCGTGTCTCCGCACCTTGCAAAAAAAATGTTTTTTAAATATTCGTTTAGGCTGTGCAATCGATGGAGAGAAACCACCTGGTCCTCTCCCATCGATGGCAAAAAACATTCAAAATCGTCCATAAACCATTGATGATTTGGAATCATCGCTGGTCGATGGCCATCCCTACATTCAGCTGAATGCAGAGGTGGATTGGCCATAGGGTCTACAGGGAAGATTCCCGGTGGGCCGGCGCACCCGTGGGGCCTGTTTTGTTTGAGGACATGTGGTCCTTTTTATAGACATAATGAATAAGATGCTAAATAATTTAGAGATGAGCGGGTTCGGTTTCTCTGAATCCGAACCCGCCCGAACTTCATGTTTTTTTTCACGGGTCCGAGCGACTCGGATCTTCCCGCCTTGCTCGGTTAACCCGAGCGCGCCCGAACGTCATCATGACGCTGTCGGATTCTCGCGAGGCTCGGATTCTATCGCGAGACTCGGATTCTATATAAGGAGCCGCGCGTCGCCGCCATTTTCACACGTGCATTGAGATTGATAGGGAGAGGACGTGGCTGGCGTCCTCTCCATTTAGATTAGGGTTGAGAGAGAGAGAGAGAGATTGACCTGAGGCTGTGATACTGTAGAAGAGAGTGCAGAGTTTAGTGACTGACGACCACAGTGACCACCAGACAGTGCAGTTGTTTGTTTTATTTAATAATATATCCGTTCTCTGCCTGAAAAAAACGATACACACAGTGACTCAGTCACATACCATATCTGTGTGCACTGCTCAGCCCAGTGTGCTGCATCAATGTATATATATATCTGACTGTGCTCAGCTCACACAGCTTATAATTGTGGGGGAGACTGGGGAGCACTGCAGTGCCAGTTATAGGTTATAGCAGGAGCCAGGAGTACATAATATTATATTAAAATTAAACAGTGCACACTTTTGCTGCAGGAGTGCCACTGCCAGTGTGACTAGTGACCAGTGACCTGACCACCAGTATATATAATATTAGTAGTATACTATCTCTTTATCAACCAGTCTATATTAGCAGCAGACACAGTACAGTGCGGTAGTTCACGGCTGTGGCTACCTCTGTGTCGGCACTCGGCAGCCCGTCCATAATTGTATATACCACCTAACCGTGGTTTTTTTTTCTTTCTTTATAGTCATACTAGTTACGAGTATACTATCTCTTTATCAACCAGTCTATATTAGCAGCAGACACAGTACAGTGCGGTAGTTCACGGCTGTGGCTACCTCTGTGTCGGCACTCGGCAGCCCGTCCATAATTGTATATACCACCTAACCGTGGTTTTTTTTTCTTTCTTTATACATACATACTAGTTACGAGTATACTATCTCTTTATCAACCAGTCTATATTAGCAGCAGACACAGTACAGTGCGGTAGTTCACGGCTGTGGCTACCTCTGTGTCGGCACTCGGCAGCCCGTCCATAATTGTATATACCACCTAACCGTGGTTTTTTTTTCTTTCTTTATACATACATACTAGTTACGAGTATACTATCTCTTTATCAACCAGTCTATATATTAGCAGCAGACACAGTACAGTGCGGTAGTTCACGGCTGTGGCTACCTCTGTGTCGGCACTCGGCAGCCCGTCCATAATTGTATATACCACCTAACCGTGGTTTTTTTTTCTTTCTTTATACATACATACTAGTTACGAGTATACTATCTCTTTATCAACCAGTCTATATATTAGCAGCAGACACAGTACAGTGCGGTAGTTCACGGCTGTGGCTACCTCTGTGTCGGCACTCGGCAGCCCGTCCATAATTGTATATACCACCTAACCGTGGTTTTTTTTTCTTTCTTTATACATACATACTAGTTACGAGTATACTATCTCTTTATCAACCAGTCTATATTAGCAGCAGACACAGTACAGTGCGGTAGTTCACGGCTGTGGCTACCTCTGTGTCGGCACTCGGCAGCCCGTCCATAATTGTATATACCACCTAACCGTGGTTTTTTTTTCTTTCTTTATACATACATACTAGTTACGAGTATACTATCTCTTTATCAACCAGTCTATATATTAGCAGCAGACACAGTACAGTGCGGTAGTTCACGGCTGTGGCTACCTCTGTGTCGGCACTCGGCAGCCCGTCCATAATTGTATATACCACCTAACCGTGGTTTTTTTTTCTTTCTTTATAGTCATACTAGTTACGAGTATACTATCTCTTTATCAACCAGTCTATATTAGCAGCAGACACAGTACAGTGCGGTAGTTCACGGCTGTGGCTACCTCTGTGTCGGCACTCGGCAGCCCGTCCATAATTGTATATACCACCTAACCGTGGTTTTTTTTTCTTTCTTTATACATACATACTAGTTACGAGTATACTATCTCTTTATCAACCAGTCTATATATTAGCAGCAGACACAGTACAGTGCGGTAGTTCACGGCTGTGGCTACCTCTGTGTCGGCACTCGGCAGCCCGTCCATAATTGTATATACCACCTAACCGTGGTTTTTTTTTCTTTCTTTATAGTCATACTAGTTACGAGTATACTATCTCTTTATCAACCAGTCTATATTAGCAGCAGACACAGTACAGTGCGGTAGTTCACGGCTGTGGCTACCTCTGTGTCGGCACTCGGCAGCCCGTCCATAATTGTATATACCACCTAACCGTGGTTTTTTTTTCTTTCTTTATACATACATACTAGTTACGAGTATACTATCTCTTTATCAACCAGTCTATATATTAGCAGCAGACACAGTACAGTGCGGTAGTTCACGGCTGTGGCTACCTCTGTGTCGGCACTCGGCAGCCCGTCCATAATTGTATACTAGTATCCAATCCATCCATCTCCATTGTTTACCTGAGGTGCCTTTTAGTTGTGCCTATTAAAATATGGAGAACAAAAATGTTGAGGTTCCAAAATTAGGGAAAGATCAAGATCCACTTCCACCTCGTGCTGAAGCTGCTGCCACTAGTCATGGCCGAGACGATGAAATGCCAGCAACGTCGTCTGCCAAGGCCGATGCCCAATGTCATAGTACAGAGCATGTCAAATCCAAAACACCAAATATCAGTAAAAAAAGGACTCCAAAACCTAAAATAAAATTGTCGGAGGAGAAGCGTAAACTTGCCAATATGCCATTTACCACACGGAGTGGCAAGGAACGGCTGAGGCCCTGGCCTATGTTCATGGCTAGTGGTTCAGCTTCACATGAGGATGGAAGCACTCAGCCTCTCGCTAGAAAAATGAAAAGACTAAAGCTGGCAAAAGCAGTAGCACCGCAAAGAACTGTGCGTTCTTCGAAATCCCAAATCCACAAGGAGAGTCCGACTCCAATTGTGTCGGTTGCGATGCCTGACCTTCCCAACACTGGACGTGAAGAGCATGCGCCTTCCACCATTTGCACGCCCCCTGCAAGTGATGGAAGGAGCACCCGCAGTCCAGTTCCTGATAGTCAGATTGAAGATGTCAGTGTTGAAGTACACCAGGATGAGGAGGATATGGGTGTTGCTGCCGCTGGGGAGGAAATTGACCAGGGGGATTCTGATGGTGAGGTGGTTTGTTTAAGTCAGGCACCCGGGGAGACACCTGTTGTCCGTGGTAGGAATATGGCCGTTGACATGCCTGGTGAAAATACCAAAAAAAATCAGCTCTTCGGTGTGGAAGTATTTCACCAGAAATGCGGACAACAGGTGTCAAGCCGTGTGTTCCCTTTGTCAAGCTGTAATAAGTAGGGGTAAGGACGTTAACCACCTCGGAACATCCTCCCTTATACGTCACCTGCAGCGCATTCATAATAAGTCAGTGACAAGTTCAAAAACTTTGGGTGACAGCGGAAGCAGTCCACTGACCAGTAAATCCCTTCCTCTTGTAACCAAGCTCACGCAAACCACCCCACCAACTCCCTCAGTGTCAATTTCCTCCTTCCCCAGGAATGCCAATAGTCCTGCAGGCAATGTCACTGGCAATTCTGACGAGCCCTCTTCTGCCTGGGATTCCTCCGATGCATCCTTGCGTGTAACGCCTACTGCTGCTGGCGCTGCTGTTGTTGCTGCTGGGAGTCGATGGTCATCCCAGAGGGGAAGTCGTAAGCCCACTTGTACTACTTCCAGTAAGCAATTGACTGTTCAACAGTCCTTTGCGAGGAAGATGAAATATCACAGCAGTCATCCTGCTGCAAAGCGGATAACTGAGGCCTTGACAACTATGTTGGTGTTAGACGTGCGTCCGGTATCCGCCGTTAGTTCACAGGGAACTAGAAAATTTATTGAGGCAGTGTGCCCCCGTTACCAAATACCATCTAGGTTCCACTTCTCTAGGCAGGCGATACCGAGAATGTACACGGACGTCAGAAAAAGACTCACCAGTGTCCTAAAAAATGCAGTTGTACCCAATGTCCACTTAACCACGGACATGTGGACAAGTGGAGCAGGGCAGGGTCAGGACTATATGACTGTGACAGCCCACTGGGTAGATGTATGGACTCCCGCTGCAAGAACAGCAGCGGCGGCACCAGTAGCAGCATCTCGCAAACGCCAACTCTTTCCTAGGCAGGCTACGCTTTGTATCACCGCTTTCCAGAATACGCACACAGCTGAAAACCTCTTACGGCAACTGAGGAAGATCATCGCGGAATGGCTTACCCCAATTGGACTCTCCTGTGGATTTGTGGCATCGGACAACGCCAGCAATATTGTGTGTGCATTAAATATGGGCAAATTCCAGCACGTCCCATGTTTTGCACATACCTTGAATTTGGTGGTGCAGAATTTTTTAAAAAACGACAGGGGCGTGCAAGAGATGCTGTCGGTGGCCAGAAGAATTGCGGGACACTTTCGGCGTACAGGCACCACGTACAGAAGACTGGAGCACCACCAAAAACTACTGAACCTGCCCTGCCATCATCTGAAGCAAGAAGTGGTAACGAGGTGGAATTCAACCCTCTATATGCTTCAGAGGTTGGAGGAGCAGCAAAAGGCCATTCAAGCCTATACAATTGAGCACGATATAGTAGGTGGAATGCACCTGTCTCAAGTGCAGTGGAGAATGATTTCAACGTTGTGCAAGGTTCTGATGCCCTTTGAACTTGCCACACGTGAAGTCAGTTCAGACACTGCCAGCCTGAGTCAGGTCATTCCCCTCATCAGGCTTTTGCAGAAGAAGCTGGAGACATTGAAGGAGGAGCTAACACGGAGCGATTCCGCTAGGCATGTGGGACTTGTGGATGGAGCCCTTAATTCGCTTAACAAGGATTCACGGGTGGTCAATCTGTTGAAATCAGAGCACTACATTTTGGCCACCGTGCTCGATCCTAGATTTAAAGCCTACCTTGGATCTCTCTTTCCGGCAGACACAAGTCTGCTGGGGTTGAAAGACCTGCTGGTGACAAAATTGTCAAGTCAAGCGGAACGCGACCTGTCAACATCTCCTCCTTCACATTCTCCCGCAACTGGGGGTGCGAGGAAAAGGCTCAGAATTCCGAGCCCACCCGCTGGCGGTGATGCAGGGCAGTCTGGAGCGACTGCTGATGCTGACATCTGGTCCGGACTGAAGGACCTGACAACGATTACGGACATGTCGTCTACTGTCACTGCATATGATTCTCTCAACATTGATAGAATGGTGGAGGATTATATGAGTGACCGCATCCAAGTAGGCACGTCACACAGTCCGTACTTATACTGGCAGGAAAAAGAGGCAATTTGGAGGCCCTTGCACAAACTGGCTTTATTCTACCTAAGTTGCCCTCCCACAAGTGTGTACTCCGAAAGAGTGTTTAGTGCCGCCGCTCACCTTGTCAGCAATCGGCGTACGAGGTTACATCCAGAAAATGTGGAGAAGATGATGTTCATTAAAATGAATTATAATCAATTCCTCCGCGGAGACATTGACCAGCAGCAATTGCCTCCACAAAGTACACAGGGAGCTGAGATGGTGGATTCCAGTGGGGACGAATTGATAATCTGTGAGGAGGGGGATGTACACGGTGATATATCGGAGGGTGATGATGAGGTGGACATCTTGCCTCTGTAGAGCCAGTTTGTGCAAGGAGAGATTAATTGCTTCTTTTTTGGGGGGGGTCCAAACCAACCCGTCATATCAGTCACAGTCGTGTGGCAGACCCTGTCACTGAAATGATGGGTTGGTTAAAGTGTGCATGTCCTGTTTTGTTTATACAACATAAGGGTGGGTGGGAGGGCCCAAGGACAATTCCATCTTGCACCTCTTTTTTCTTTTCTTTTTCTTTGCGTCATGTGCTGTTTGGGGAGGGTTTTTTGGAAGGGACATCCTGCGTGACACTGCAGTGCCACTCCTAGATGGGCCCGGTGTTTGTGTCGGCCACTAGGGTCGCTTATCTTACTCACACAGCTACCTCATTGCGCCTCTTTTTTTCTTTGCGTCATGTGCTGTTTGGGGAGGGTTTTTTGGAAGGGACATCCTGCGTGACACTGCAGTGACACTCCTAGATGGGCCCGGTGTTTGTGTCGGCCACTAGGGTCGCTTAGCTTACTCACACAGCTACCTCATTGCGCCTCTTTTTTTCTTTGCGTCATGTGCTGTTTGGGGAGGGTTTTTTGGAAGGGACATCCTGCGTGACACTGCAGTGCCACTCCTAGATGGGCCCGGTGTTTGTGTCGGCCACTAGGGTCGCTAATCTTACTCACACAGCTACCTCATTGCGCCTCTTTTTTTCTTTGCGTCATGTGCTGTTTGGGGAGGGTTTTTTGGAAGGGCCATCCTGCGTGACACTGCAGTGCCACTCCTAGATGGGCCCGGTGTTTGTGTCGGCCACTAGGGTCGCTTATCTTACTCACACAGCGACCTCGGTGCAAATTTTAGGACTAAAAATAATATTGTGAGGTGTGAGGTATTCAGAATAGACTGAAAATGAGTGGAAATTATGGTTTTTGAGGTTAATAATACTTTGGGATCAAAATGACCGCCAAATTCTATGATTTAAGCTGTTTTTTAGGTTTTTTGGAAAAAAACACCCGAATCCAAAACACACCCGAATCCGACAAAAAAAATTCGGTGAGGTTTTGCCAAAACGCGGTCGAACCCAAAACACGGCCGCGGAACCGAACCCAAAACCAAAACACAAAACCCGAAAAATTTCCGGCGCTCATCTCTAAAATAATTTGCATATATGAAAATGACTTTGCCACTTAGCCTGTGATTGCAGATGATCCAGTGCAGAGGTTCTCAAACTCGGTTCTCGTGGGACCACACAGTGCATGTTTTGCAGGTAACCCAGCAGGTGCACAGGTGTATTAATTACTTACTGACACATTGTAAAAGGTCCACAGGTTGAGCTAATTATTTCACTTGTGATTCTGTGAGGAGACCTGCAAAACATGCACCGTGTGGGCCCTGAGGACGGAGTTTGAGAACCTGTGATCTAGTGTATGCTCTGTCTGCCTGCTTGGCTGACATATAAGATTGAGTGAATAGTGATTGGGAGACGGTTGGTGCAATAAGCAAGAAAATATATCTTTCTAAAGAATTATCGTTTCCTAAATTCTGAAGGTGTATCATATAATGTGCTCATAATATTTAATTTTATTTCCTTTTAACTTCCCCCTTGGTGCTGGACATCCCCACTATCTGGAAAGCCTTGGGGGGAGGGTGCTGCTGCCATGGCCCATGGCTAGACCTTACACCTCTGGTGCTGCCCATGTGGGGCCACTAGTACAAATTTTTCCAGGGCCGCTTTTTGTTCCCAATCCGCCCCTGGCTGAATGCAACTGGCCTGAGTCAGATCACGTTATCATATCACGCCAATGTGATTTCCTGTCTGTCTTCCATGCATGCTGTAAAGAGCTGACCGACCTTTTTACATAGTATTACATTTTGCAGCTGTGGAAACTGATTTCTTGCATTGCTAACCAGTGGATAACCAATCACATCTGTTACAGCTAAATCCGGCCGGGCCACAGCTGAGGACGTTGCCAAGTTTAAGCACTTTGCATCCTGCCTGTCTATCGCTGTGACATTTGTACATGAATAAAGGTAAGATACATAGGTGAGGGGACATGACAGCCACGCAGCAATCTGTATGCAATAAATGAACCCCCCAGTCATATGCAGAGACAAGAACTGTCGTCTTCAGTACATTCAGTGTGTTTATTAGGAAAATCCAACATTGTTGAACTGGAATTCGGGATCTTACACTCACACAAAAAGAAGGTAGTGCCAGTGGAGAAGGGGGTGGCAAACCCCCCATTGCATAATAGTGGGGGCGTGCCAAGCATTCTTGCAAACCCCCCCCCAGAGCTCTCCATGCACTGTGAATAGATGGCGTGGCTAGATGATGGTTCTCTCCCCCACTTTTCCGATGGGTGGGACGGCGGAACAGCCAATGAAAACAGGACTGCCCCTATGTTGGCAGATGTGCCTTATCAATGGTGTCACAACAGGGATCCAGGGGTTGCGGCCGCACCCGGTGTCACCCACCGAGGGGTGACACCAAAGTGCCAACTCCTCTTCAGTGACAAGAGCAGGGTGCTGCGACATTATGTGCAGCACCCAGCTCCCTGTCATTGTGTGGAAGCCAGCGCCGCACACACACTAGTCCCCGGGTGCAGCCCGTATCTTCGGGACCCCCGTAGTGATGAAATGGGGGTTAGGGACACAAGACCACAACCCCTATTTTACCACGCACACTGCCCCCCCCTTCCCTTCCCTTCCGCTGCTCCAGGATGTCACCACGGGCAGTGACGCCTCGTGCCTTATTACATGTGTGATGTATTGTAGACATATTATCAGTGACACACTGAAATAATACAACTTTTCCCTCTGACTGGGAGGTTTGATACATCTCCCCGGGACCTGTAATTCCTGATTTTATTAATAAAGTTCCTGCTTGTAGTACTACTTGTACATTACCACTTTGCACGCTCCGTTTGCTGGGTTACCTTTTGTTTAGTAACCTATTCTGCTATTAATTGTTGCTTTCTGATGCAACTCTGCACGGTGTTACTAATGCCCTTACAGAGCTGAGTCGCACCCGGGAATGTGTACACGGGTGCGACCCGGCTTGAGACCTCTTTCAGACTTGCGACCAGACCTGGGGGTATATTTACTAAGCTCCCGATTTTGACCGAGATGGTGTTTTTTCTTCAAAGTGTCATCTCAAGAATTTACAAAGCTCAAATCTCGGCAGTGATGAGGGCATTCATATTTTTACACCATCGGTCAAATACGACTGTTTTTTGATACAACTCGGTAATTTACTAAAAAGTGTATTTCACAAGCACTGCCGAGAAAAAAAATACAAATCGTAAAAAAAAAACAGTTTCAAAACATACCTGCTTTTTTTTTTACCGTGTTCTGATAGGCATGCACGGATCCATGAGATCCGTGCATGGTTATCAGTGGGAAGGGGTGGGAAATAGTGTAAAAGTTGTAAAAAAAATTGCGTGGGGTCCCCCCTCCTAAGCAAAACCAGCCTCGGGCTCTTTGAGCCGGTCCTGGTCGAAAAAATATGCGGGAAAAAATTACTGGGGTTCCCCCATATTTAAACAACCAGCACCGGGCTCTGCGCCTGGTCCTGGTGCAAAAAATACGGGGGACAAAAAGCATAGGGGCTCCACTAGTCAGACAGATAATACCACAGCCGGGGGACACTTTTATATAGGTCCCTGCGGCCCTGGCATTAAATTACTAACTAGTCACCCCTGGCCGGGGTACCCTGGAGGAGTGGGAACCCCTTAAAGCAAGGGGTCCCCCCCCTCCAGCCACCCAAGGGCCAGGGTTGAAGCCCGAGGCTGTTTCCTCCCATCCATGGGCTGCGGATGGGGGACTGATAGCCAAGTGTAAAATAAAAGAATATTGTGTTTTGCACAAGAACTACAAGTCCCTGCAAGCCGGTACTTGGAGAACCACAAGTACCAGCATGCGGGGGTTAAACGGACCCGCAGGTACCTATAGTTCATCTGCAAAAAAAATACCCAAATAAAAACAGTACACACACACACCTTGAAAGTACAACTTTATTACATACATTCCGACACACACATACTTACCTATGTTCAGCTGCCGACTCGGCCCACGTCTTGACGTCGATTCCAGGGTACCTGAAAATAAAATTATACTCACCTAAATCCAGTGTGTCCTGTTCTTTTTTTTAAATCCACGTACTTGGCAAAAAAACAAACCGCATACCCGATCCACGCACTGAAAAGGGACCCATGTTTACACATGGGACCCCTTTCCCCATCTGCAGGGACCATCCCTGACTCCTGTCAAAGAGGGTCCCTTCAGCCAATCAGGGCACCCTCCTGGCTGTGACCTCCTGTAGTGTCAGTGAGGCTGTGCAGTGAAGAGTCAATGTAGCGCATATGCGCTCCAATGTATCCAATGGTGGGAACTTTGCGGTCAGCGGTTGACCGAAAGTAACCTCACCGCTGACCGCAAAGTTCCCACCATTGGATACAATGGAGTGCATAGGCGCTACGTTGTATCTCTGCTGTGTGCTGCCTGACAGACACTACAGGAGCACACAGCCAATCAGGAGAGTGCCACGACGTGGCACTCCCTGATTGGCTGAAGGGACCCTCTTTGACAGGAGTCAGGGAGGGTCCTGGCAGTCGGGGTCCCATGTGTCAACATGGGACCCCTTTCAGTGCGTGGTCGGGTTTCCGTTTTTTTTGTTTTGCAAAGTACGTGGATTATACAAAGAAAACAAGATACCCTGGATTATGTGAGTATAATTTTTTCACAGGTACCCCAAGGATTCTACATGGAGAAGAGGACCGAGCCTCGTGGGAACATAGGTAAGTATGTATGTTTAGAGGTGTGCATGTATGTAATAAACTTATACTGTCACGGGGTGTGTGTCCTGTTTTTTTGGCTGTATTTTTTTAGTAGTAGTACTACAGGTACCAGCGGGCCCGGTGTTCCACCGCATGCTGGTACTTGTGGGGGGACCCCACGCTTTTTATTTTTTTGCTTTTTAACAATTTAATTTTTTTTTTACGAAAGGTGTACAATGAAGCCCTGCACGGATCTCACAGATACGCCCGAGATTCATTGTGTTAATGTTGGCAGGGGCCCTCATTCCGAGTTGATCGGTCGCAAGGCGAATTTAGCAGAGTTACACACGCTAAGCCGCCGCCTACTGGGAGTGAATCTTAGCTTCTTAAAATTGCGACCGATGTATTCGCAATATTGCGATTACTAACTACTTAGCAGTTTCAGAGTAGCTCCAGACTTACTCTGCCTGTGCGATCATTTCAGTGCTTGTCGTTCCTGGTTGACGTCACAAACACACCCAGCGTTCGCCCAGGCACTCCCACCGTTTCCCCGGCCACTCCTGCGTTTTTTCCGGAAACGGTAGCGTTTTCAGCCACACGCCCCTGAAACGCCGTGTTTCCGCCCAGTAACACCCATTTCCTGTCAATCACATTACGATCGCCGGAGCGAAGAAAAAGCCGTGAGTAAAAATACTTTCATCATAGTAAAGTTACTTGGCGCAGTCGCAGTGCGAACATTGCGCATGCGTACTAAGCGGATTTTCACTGCGATGCGATGAAAAATACCGAGCGAACAACTCGGAATGAGGGCCAGTGTTTTACTATTCACTCCCGTAAAACACTGCCAAAAAATACGAGTGACATCAACATCGGAAAACACGAAAATGCAGAATACGACAGCTTAGTAAATTAGCCGTAATAAATTTAAAAAGTTGCAAATTTACACTTTCGATGTCATTCGTGTTTGAACTTTAACCTCATTCTGAAAAATACGAATTTTAGTAAATATTCCCCCTGGTATGTTGCCGGGTCGGTAACATCACCGCCTACGCTCCCGGAGGCAGCACTTGGAAATGATCATGTCCAAGCGCCGCCTCCTCCTATGCAGAGAACGGGTGACGGGTCACCTTGACCTGGCTTACCCGTTCACACTGGACGCATCCCAGGTCGATTCCGGCTTCAACCCAGGTCGCAATCTGTCCCAGGAAATTAGTTATAGATGTCGGCGATGTCGGCCCCTGTTTCATGACTGGCTACAATAACCATCACTGTCTTGTTTCAGATTCTAGATAAAACAGCGCGACAGGAGGCTTGCTGAATCTCTCGCCGAGTCACATGATGTGCGCCAATCCATGACCCCTCTAGCAGCAGTGTAATATGGAATATATGGCTGGACGGGAAGTCTGCCGGTGTAAAGACGCATGACAGGAATTAGAGGAATCAATAAAACATAGCTGGAAATATAAATTAGTAGCAGTTTTAGAAATGTGCTAACAAGAAAATAAAGTATTTAAAATTGCATCGTTTGTTAATTCGGGTAACAATTATGTCTTTTTAATAAATGCATTTGAGATAGTGGGATATAATTGCCGTCTCGGTGTTATATTACGCCATCACATGTAATTCTTTTTAATCTACTGTATATTTTGGTTTTCTTCTTTCAAATATAGCGAAGACGTTTACGGACGCTGCGCTCACCATTCCAGCTGTTATACGGTGCATGCATACTAATACATATGGGGTGTCAGCTTCCTCCGTCACCTTTACAATATGCACAAACTAATATACTTACCTGGGACTGCGCATAAATGATCAGTCCTTAGCGCCTGATTCATGTTTTTTAGTAAAGCAAAAAAAGCATGTAACTTTGTGTGTAGAATAAGGGGAGCAAGTACGTTTATATTGTTTCTGTGCAGGGTAAACACTGGCTTCAAGGGCGTAGCTACCATAGGTGCAGGGAGTGCAGCTGCTGTGGGACCCAGAGCTGAGAGGGGCCACCTTTCCTGTCACAGTTGCATGTGTTATATACAGGGGTGTAGCTACCATAGGTGCAGGGAATGCAGCTGCTATGGGGCCAGAGCTGAGAGGGGCCACCTTCCCTGTCACAGTTACATGTGTTATATACAAGGGTGTAGTTATCATAGGTGCAGGGAGTGCAGCTGCTATGGGGCCCAGAGCTGAGAGGGGCCACCTTCCCTGTCACAGTTACATGTGTTATATACAGGGGTGTAGCTGCCATAGGTGCAGGCAGTACAGCTGCTATGGGGCCCAGAGCTGAGAGGGGCCACCTTCCCTGTCACAGTTACATGTGTTATATACAGGGTGTAGCTACCATAGGTGCAGGGAGTGCAGCTGCTATGGGGCCCAGAGCTGAGAGGGGCCACCTTCCCTGTCACAGTTACATGTGTTATATACAAGGGTGTAGTTACCATAGGTGCAGGGAGTGCAGCTGCTGTGGGACCCAGAGCTGAGAGGGGCCACCTTCCCTGTCACAGTTACATGTGTTATATACAGGGGTGTAGCTACCATAGGTGCAGGGAGTGCAGCTGCTATGGGGCCCAGAGCTGAGAGGGGCCACCTTCCCTGTCACAGTTACATGTGTTATATACAAGGGTGTAGTTATCATAGGTGCAGGGAGTGCAGCTGCTATGGGGCCCAGAGCTGAGAGGGGCCACCTTCCCTGTCACAGTTACATGTGTTATATACAGGGGTGTAGCTGCCATAGGTGCAGGCAGTACAGCTGCTATGGGGCCCAGAGCTGAGAGGGGCCACCTTCCCTGTCACAGTTACATGTGCTATATACAGGGGTGTAGCTGCCATAGGTGCAGGCTGTACAGCTGCTATGGGGCCCAGAGCTGAGAGGGGCCACCTTCCCTGTCACAGCTACATGTGTTATATACAGGGGTGTAGCTGCCATAGGTGCAGGGAGTGCAGCTGCTATGTGGCCCAGAGCTGAGAGGGGCCACCTTCCCTGTCACAGTTACATGTGTTATATACAGGGGTGTAGCTGCCATAGGTGCAGGGAGTGCAGCTGCTATGGAGCCAGAGCTGAGAGGGGCCACCTTCCCTGTCACAGCTACATGTGTTATATACTAGAGATGAGCGGGTTCGGTTTCTCTGAATCCGAACCCGCCCGAACTTCATGGTTTTTTTCACGGGTCCGAGCAGACTCGGATCCTCCCGCCTTGCTCGGTTAACCCGAGCGCGCCCGAACGTCATCATGACGCTGTCGGATTCTCGCGAGACTCGGATTCTATATAAGGAGCCGCGCGTCGCCGCCATTTTCACACGTGCATTGAGATTGATAGGGAGAGGACGTGGCTGGCGTCCTCTCCATTTAGATTAGAAGAGAGAGAGAGAGAGATTGACCTGATTTACTGGAGCTTAGGAGTACTGTAGAAGTGTAGAGAGTGCAGAGTTTACTAGTGACTGACCACAGTGACCACCAGACAGTGCAGTTTTATTTAATATATCCGTTCTCTGCCTGAAAAAAACGATACACACAGTGACTCAGTCACATACCATATCTGTGTGCACTGCTCAGCCCAGTGTGCTGCATCATCTATGTATATATATCTGACTGTGCTCAGCTCACACAGCTTATAATTGTGGGGGAGATTGGGGAGCACTGCAGTGCCAGTTATAGGTTATAGCAGGAGCCAGGAGTACATATTATATTAAAATTAAACAGTGCACACTTTTGCTGCAGGAGTGCCACTGCCAGTGTGACTGACCAGTGACCTGACCACACTGACCACCAGTATAGTTAGTAGTATACTATATTGTGATTGCCTGAAAAAGTTAAACACTCGTCGTGTGACTTCACTTGTGTGGTGTTTTTTTTTTTATTCTATAAAAAACTCATTCTGCTGACAGACAGTGTCCAGCAGGTCCGTCATTATATAATATATACCTGTCCGGCTGCAGTAGTGATATATATATATTTTTTATATCATTATTTATCATCCAGTCGCAGCAGACACAGTACGGTAGTTCACGGCTGTAGCTACCTCTGTGTCGGCACTCGGCAGTCCATCCATAATTGTATACCACCTACCCGTGGTTTTTTTTTCTTTCTTCTTTATACATACATACTACTACATCTCTTTATCAACCAGTCTATATTAGCAGCAGACACAGTACAGTACGGTAGTCCACGGCTGTAGCTACCTCTGTGTCGGCACTCGGCAGTCCGTCCATAATTGTATACCATCTACCCGTGGTTTTTTTTTCTTTCTTCTTTATACATACATACTACTACATCTCTTTATCAACCAGTCTATATTAGCAGCAGACACAGTACAGTACGGTAGTTCACGGCTGTAGCTACCTCTGTGTCGGCACTCGGCAGTCCGTCCATAATTGTATACCACCTACCCGTGGTTTTTTTTTCTTTCTTCTTTATACATACATACTACTACATCTCTTTATCAACCAGTCTATATTAGCAGCAGACACAGTACAGTATGGTAGTTCACGGCTGTAGCTACCTCTGTGTCGGCACTCGGCAGTCCGTCCATAATTGTATACCACCTACCCGAGGTTTTTTTTTCTTTCTTCTTTATACATACATACTACTACATCTCTTTATCAACCAGTCTATATTAGCAGCAGACACAGTACAGTACGGTAGTTCACGGCTGTAGCTACCTCTGTGTCGGCACTCGGCAGTCCGTCCATAATTGTATACCACCTACCCAAGGTTTTTTTTTCTTTCTTCTTTATACATACATACTACTACATCTCTTTATCAACCAGTCTATATTAGCAGCAGACACAGTACAGCACGGTAGTCCACGGCTGTAGCTACCTCTGTGTCGGCACTCGGCAGTCCGTCCATAATTGTATACCACCTACCCGTGGTTTTTTTTTCTTTCTTCTTTATACATACATACTACTACATCTCTTTATCAACCAGTCTATATTAGCAGCAGACACAGTACAGTACGGTAGTTCACGGCTGTAGCTACCTCTGTGTCGGCACTCGGCAGTCCGTCCATAATTGTATACCACCTACCCGTGGTTTTTTTTTCTTTCTTCTTTATACATACATACTACTACATCTCTTTATCAACCAGTCTATATTAGCAGCAGACACAGTACAGTACGGTAGTCCACGGCTGTAGCTACCTCTGTGTCGGCACTCGGCAGTCCGTCCATAATTGTATACCACCTACCCGTGGTTTTTTTTTCTTTCTTCTTTATACATACATACTACTACATCTCTTTATCAACCAGTCTATATTAGCAGCAGACACAGTACAGTACGGTAGTTCACGGCTGTAGCTACCTCTGTGTCGGCACTCGGCAGTCCGTCCATAATTGTATACCACCTACCCGAGGTTTTTTTTTCTTTCTTCTTTATACATACATACTACTACATCTCTTTATCAACCAGTCTATATTAGCAGCAGACACAGTACAGTACGGTAGTCCACGGCTGTAGCTACCTCTGTGTCGGCACTCGGCAGTCCGTCCATAATTGTATACCACCTACCCGTGGTTTTTTTTTCTTTCTTCTTTATACATACATACTACTACATCTCTTTATCAACCAGTCTATATTAGCAGCAGATACAGTACAGTACGGTAGTTCACGGCTGTAGCTACCTCTGTGTCGGCACTCGGCAGTCCGTCCATAATTGTATACCACCTACCCGAGGTTTTTTTTTCTTTCTTCTTTATACATACATACTACTACATCTCTTTATCAACCAGTCTATATTAGCAGCAGACACAGTACAGTACGGTAGTTCACGGCTGTAGCTACCTCTGTGTCGGCACTCGGCAGTCCGTCCATAATTGTATACCACCTACCCGAGGTTTTTTTTTTCTTTCTTCTTTATACATACATACTACTACATCTCTTTATCAACCAGTCTATATTAGCAGCAGACACAGTACAGTACGGTAGTCCACGGCTGTAGCTACCTCTGTGTCGGCACTCGGCAGTCCGTCCATAATTGTATACCACCTACCCGTGGTTTTTTTTTCTTTCTTCTTTATACATACATACTACTACATCTCTTTATCAACCAGTCTATATTAGCAGCAGACACAGTACAGTACGGTAGTTCACGGCTGTAGCTACCTCTGTGTCGGCACTCGGCAGTCCGTCCATAATTGTATACCACCTACCCGTGGTTTTTTTTCTTTCTTCTTTATACATACATACTACTACATCTCTTTATCAACCAGTCTATATTAGCAGCAGACACAGTACAGTACGGTAGTCCACGGCTGTAGCTACCTCTGTGTCGGCACTCGGCAGTCCGTCCATAATTGTATACCACCTACCCGTGGTTTTTTTTTCTTTCTTCTTTATACATACATACTACTACATCTCTTTATCAACCAGTCTATATTAGCAGCAGACACAGTACAATACGGTAGCTCACGGCTGTAGCTACCTCTGTGTCGGCACTCGGCAGTCCGTCCATAATTGTATACCACCTACCCGAGGTTTTTTTTTCTTTCTTCTTTATACATACATACTACTACATCTCTTTATCAACCAGTCTATATTAGCAGCAGACACAGTACAGTACGGTAGTTCACGGCTGTAGCTACCTCTGTGTCGGCACTCGGCAGTCCGTCCATAATTGTATACCACCTACCCGAGGTTTTTTTTTCTTTCTTCTTTATACATACATACTACTACATCTCTTTATCAACCAGTCTATATTAGCAGCAGACACAGTACAGTACGGTAGTCCACGGCTGTAGCTACCTCTGTGTCGGCACTCGGCAGTCTGTCCATAATTGTATACCACCTACCCGTGGTTTTTTTTTCTTTCTTCTTTATACATACATACTACTACATCTCTTTATCAACCAGTCTATATTAGCAGCAGACACAGTACAGTACGGTAGTTCACGGCTGTAGCTACCTCTGTGTCGGCACTCGGCAGTCCGTCCATAATTGTATACCACCTACCCGAGGTTTTTTTTTCTTTCTTCTTTATACATACATACTACTACATCTCTTTATCAACCAGTCTATATTAGCAGCAGACACAGTACAGTACTGTAGTCCACGGCTGTAGCTACCTCTGTGTCGGCACTCGGCAGTCCGTCCATAATTGTATACTAGTATCCATCCATCTCCATTGTTTACCTGAGGTGCCTTTTAGTTGTGCCTATTAAAATATGGAGAACAAAAATTTTGAGGTTCCAAAATTAGGGAAAGATCAAGATCCACTTCCACCTCGTGCTGAAGCTGCTGCCACTAGTCATGGCCGAGACGATGAAATGCCAGCAACGTCGTCTGCCAAGGCCGATGCCCAATGTCATAGTACAGAGCATGTCAAATCCAAAACACCAAATATCAGTAAAAAAAGGACTCCAAAACCTAAAATAAAATTGTCTGAGGAGAAGCGTAAACTTGCCAATATGCCATTTACCACACGGAGTGGCAAGGAACGGCTGAGGCCCTGGCCTATGTTCATGGCTAGTGGTTCAGCTTCACATGAGGATGGAGGCACTCAGCCTCTCGCTAGAAAAATGAAAAGACTCAAGCTGGCAAAAGCAGTAGCACCGCAAAGAACTGTGCGTTCTTCGAAATCCCAAATCCACAAGGAGAGTCCAATTGTGTCGGTTGCGATGCCTGACCTTCCCAACACTGGACGTGAAGAGCATGCGCCTTCCACCATTTGCACACCCCCTGCAAGTGCTGGAAGGAGCACCCGCAGTCCAGTTCCTGATAGTCAGATTGAAGATGTCAGTGTTGAAGTACACCAGGATGAGGAGGATATGGGTGTTGCTGGCGCTGGGGAGGAAATTGACCAGGAGGATTCTGATGGTGAGGTGGTTTGTTTAAGTCAGGCACCCGGGGAGACACCTGTTGTCCGTGGGAGGAATATGGCCGTTGATATGCCTGGTGAAAATACCAAAAAAATCAGCTCTTCGGTGTGGAGGTATTTCAACAGAAATGCGGACAACAGGTGTCAAGCCGTGTGTTCCCTTTGTCAAGCTGTAATAAGTAGGGGTAAGGACGTTAACCACCTCGGAACATCCTCCCTTATACGTCACCTGCAGCGCATTCATAATAAGTCAGTGACAAGTTCAAAAACTTTGGGTGACAGCGGAAGCAGTCCACTGACCAGTAAATCCCTTCCTCTTGTAACCAAGCTCACGCAAACCACCCCACCAACTCCCTCAGTGTCAATTTCCTCCTTCCCCAGGAATGCCAATAGTCCTGCAGGCCATGTCACTGGCAATTCTGATGATTCCTCTCCTGCCTGGGATTCCTCCGATGCATCCTTGCGTGTAACGCCTACTGCTGCTGGCGCTGCTGTTGTTGCTGCTGGGAGTCGATGGTCATCCCAGAGGGGAAGTCGTAAGACCACTTTTACTACTTCCACCAAGCAATTGACTGTCCAACAGTCCTTTGCGAGGAAGATGAAATATCACAGCAGTCATCCTACTGCAAAGCGGATAACTGAGGCCTTGGCATCCTGGGTGGTGAGAAACGTGGTTCCGGTATCCATCATTACTGCAGAGCCAACTAGAGACTTGTTGGAGGTACTGTGTCCCCGGTACCAAATACCATCTAGGTTCCATTTCTCTAGGCAGGCGATACCGAAAATGTACACAGACCTCAGAAAAAGAGTCACCAGTGTCCTAAAAAATGCAGCTGTACCCAATGTCCACTTAACCACGGACATGTGGACAAGTGGAGCAGGGCAGGGTCAGGACTATATGACTGTGACAGCCCACTGGGTAGATGTATGGACTCCCGCCGCAAGAACAGCAGCGGCGGCACCAGTAGCAGCATCTCGCAAACGCCAACTCTTTCCTAGGCAGGCTACGCTTTGTATCACCGCTTTCCAGAATACGCACACAGCTGAAAACCTCTTACGGCAACTGAGGAAGATCATCGCGGAATGGCTTACCCCAATTGGACTCTCCTGTAAGTTTGTGGCATCGGACAACGCCAGCAATATTGTGTGTGCATTAAATATGGGCAAATTCCAGCACGTCCCATGTTTTGCACATACCTTGAATTTGGTGGTGCAGAATTATTTAAAAAACGACAGGGGCGTGCAAGAGATGCTGTCGGTGGCCAGAAGAATTGCGGGACACTTTCGGCGTACAGGCACCACGTACAGAAGACTGGAGCACCACCAAAAACTACTGAACCTGCCCTGCCATCATCTGAAGCAAGAAGTGGTAACGAGGTGGAATTCAACCCTCTATATGCTTCAGAGGTTGGAGGAGCAGCAAAAGGCCATTCAAGCCTATACAATTGAGCACGATATAGGAGGTGGAATGCACCTGTCTCAAGCGCAGTGGAGAATGATTTCAACGTTGTGCAAGGTTCTGCTGCCCTTTGAACTTGCCACACGTGAAGTCAGTTCAGACACTGCCAGCCTGAGTCAGGTCATTCCCCTCATCAGGCTTTTGCAGAAGAAGCTGGAGACATTGAAGGAGGAGCTAACACGGAGCGATTCCGCTAGGCATGTGGGACTTGTGGATGGAGCCCTTAATTCGCTTAACAAGGATTCACGGGTGGTCAATCTGTTGAAATCAGAGCACTACATTTTGGCCACCATGCTCGATCCTAGATTTAAAGCCTACCTTGGATCTCTCTTTCCGGCAGACACAAGTCTGCTGGGGTTGAAAGACCTGCTGGTGAGAAAATTGTCAAGTCAAGCGGAACGCGACCTGTCAACATCTCCTCCTTCACATTCTCCCACAACTGGGGGTGCGAGGAAAAGGCTCAGAATTCCGAGCCCACCCGCTGGCGGTGATGCAGGGCAGTCTGGAGCGACTGCTGATGCTGACATCTGGTCCGGACTGAAGGACCTGACAACGATTACGGACATGTCGTCTACTGTCACTGCATATGATTCTCTCACCATTGAAAGAATGGTGGAGGATTATATGAGTGACCGCATCCAAGTAGGCACGTCACACAGTCCATACTTATACTGGCAGGAAAAAGAGGCAATTTGGAGGCCCTTGCACAAACTGGCTTTATTCTACCTAAGTTGCCCTCCCACAAGTGTGTACTCCGAAAGAGTGTTTAGTGCCGCCGCTCACCTTGTCAGCAATCGGCGTACGAGGTTACATCCAGAAAATGTGGAGAAGATGATGTTCATTAAAATTAATTATAATCAATTCCTCCGCGGAGACATTGACCAGCAGCAATTGCCTCCACAAAATACACAGGGAGCTGAGATGGTGGATTCCAGTGGGGACGAATTGATAATCTGTGAGGAGGGGGATGTACACGGTGATATATCGGAGGATGATGATGAGGTGGACATCTTGCCTCTGTAGAGCCAGTTTGTGCAAGGAGAGATTAATTGCTTCTTTTTTGGGGGGGGGGTCCAAACCAACCCGTCATATCAGTCACAGTCGTGTGGCAGACCCTGTCACTGAAATGATGGGTTGGTTAAAGTGTGCATGTCCTGTTTTGTTTATACAACATAAGGGTGGGTGGGAGGGCCCAAGGACAATTCCATCTTGCACCTCTTTTTTCTTTTATTTTTCTTTGCGTCATGTGCTGTTTGGGGAGGGTTTTTTGGAAGGGACATCCTGCGTGACACTGCAGTGCCACTCCTAAATGGGCCCGGTGTTTGTGTCGGCCACTAGGGTCGCTTATCTTACTCACACAGTCAGCTACCTCATTGCGCCTCTTTTTTTCTTTGCGTCATGTGCTGTTTGGGGAGGGTTTTTTGGAAGGGCCATCCTGCGTGACACTGCAGTGCCACTCCTAGATGGGCCCGGTGTTTGTGTCGGCCACTAGGGTCGCTAATCTTACTCACACAGCTACCTCATTGCGCCTCTTTTTTTCTTTGCGTCATGTGCTGTTTGGGGAGGGTTTTTTGGAAGGGACATCCTGCGTGACACTGCAGTGCCACTCCTAAATGGGCCCGGTGTTTGTGTCGGCCACTACGGTCGCTAATCTTACTCACACAGCTACCTCATTGCGCCTCTTTTTTTCTTTGCGTCATGTGCTGTTTGGGGAGGGTTTTTTGGAAGGGACATCCTGCGTGACACTGCAGTGCCACTCCTAGATGGGCCCGGTGTTTGTGTCGGCCACTAGGGTCGCTAATCTTACTCACACAGCTACCTCATTGCGCCTCTTTTTTTCTTTGCGTCATGTGCTGTTTGGGGAGGGTTTTTTGGAAGGGACATCCTGCGTGACACTGCAGTGCCACTCCTAAATGGGCCCGGTGTTTGTGTCGGCCACTACGGTCGCTAATCTTACTCACACAGCTACCTCATTGCGCCTCTTTTTTTCTTTGCGTCATGTGCTGTTTGGGGAGGGTTTTTTGGAAGGGACATCCTACGTGACACTGCAGTGCCACTCCTAGATGGGCCCGGTGTTTGTGTCGGCCACTAGGGTCGCTAATCTTACTCACACAGCTACCTCATTGCGCCTCTTTTTTTCTTTGCGTCATGTGCTGTTTGGGGAGGGTTTTTTGGAAGGGACATCCTGCGTGACACTGCAGTGCCACTCCTAAATGGGCCCGGTGTTTGTGTCGGCCACTAGGGTCGCTTATCTTACTCACACAGTCAGCTACCTCATTGCGCCTCTTTTTTTCTTTGCGTCATGTGCTGTTTGGGGAGTGTTTTTTGGAAGGGCCATCCTGCGTGACACTGCAGTGCCACTCCTAGATGGGCCCGGTGTTTGTGTCGGCCACTAGGGTCGCTAATCTTACTCACACAGCTACCTCATTGCGCCTCTTTTTTTCTTTGCGTCATGTGCTGTTTGGGGAGGGTTTTTTGGAAGGGACATCCTGCGTGACACTGCAGTGCCACTCCTAAATGGGCCCGGTGTTTGTGTCGGCCACTAGGGTCGCTAATCTTACTCACACAGCTACCTCATTGCGCCTCTTTTTTTCTTTGCGTCATGTGCTGTTTGGGGAGGTTTTTTTGGAAGGGACATCCTGCGTGACACTGCAGTGCCACTCCTAGATGGGCCAGGTGTTTGTGTCGGCCACTAGGGTCGCTTAGCTTAGTCATCCAGCGACCTCGGTGCAAATTTTAGGACTAAAAATAATATTGTGAGGTGTGAGGTATTCAGAATAGACTGAAAATGAGTGGAAATTATGGTTTTTGAGGTTAATAATAATATGGGATCAAAATGACCCCCAAATTCTATGATTTAAGCTGTTTTTTAGGGTTTTTTGAAAAAAACACCCGAATCCAAAACACACCCGAATCCGACAAAAAAAATTCGGTGAGGTTTTGCCAAAACGCGGTCGAACCCAAAACACGGCCGCGGAACCGAACCCAAAACCAAAACACAAAACCCGAAAAATTTCAGGCGCTCATCACTATTATATACAGGGGTGTAGCTACCATAGGTGCAGGGAGTGCAGCTGCTGTGGGACCCAGAGCTGAGAGGGGCCACCTTCCCTGTCACAGTTACATGTGTTATATACAGGGGTGTAGCTACCATAGGTGCAGGGAGTGCAGCTGCTATGGGGCCCAGAGCTGAGAGGGGCCACCTTCCCTGTCACAGTTACATGTGTTATAATATATACAGGGTGTAGCTACCATAGGTGCAGGGAGTGCAGCTGCTGTGGGACCCAGAGCTGAGAGGGGCCACCTTCCCTGTTACATGTGTTATATACAGGGGTGTAGCTACCATAGGTGCAGGGAGTGCAGCTGCTATGGGGCCCAGAGCTGAGAGGGGCCACCTTCCCTGTCACAGTTACATGTGTTATATACAGGGTGTGGCTACCATAGGTGCAGGGAGTGCAGCTGCTATGGGGCCCAGAGCTGAGAGGGGCAACCTTTCCTGTCACAGTTACATGTGTTATATACAGGGTGTGGCTACCATAGGTGCAGGGAGTGCAGCTGCTACGGGGCCCAGAGCTGAGAGGGGCCACCTTTCCTGTTACAGGCTCCATATCTTGTTAGGAAAATCCAATAAATTCTCTTGAAGCCCCTTGACAATCTACTTCCTGCCTTCACAAGGATAAAACTACCCACCCCAGCTCTGCTTCCATCTTCTCCTCTGCCCCCTTGCTTCTATAGGTCACGCCTATTATTGGCTGTGCCCTACACAGTCTCTATAGGAGGCAATATGAGTAACTGTAGTGCACAGTAACAAAGCCACATCCCCTGCCCAGGAGTTCCCCAATTGCACTTCTGCTCACCTCTCTTATGTGGTTCTGCCACCTTTACCATTTGTGCCTTGGCACCCTTCCCCAGCTGTCCCTCTGCTTCCTTTCCCAGAATTGATCAGTGTCGTAGTGCTCTGGTCTTTATGGCAGCTCAAACCAGTGTTGCTCCATGTGGGTCATGCTGTCTCCCACTGTTGACATCACTGTAGAGTTGGCCATCAGCCATTGTTGGTTTAGCAACCATCAATGGTCAGGGGTCAATGATGATGTTTTTAATAGGCAGCCACCGAAGGTATGTTATCGGTGACTCACCCAAAGGTGAAACCTAAATGCATTTTGTGCATGTGTGGGCGCCAACTGCCCACGTGCAAAACACAAATTATAGACTGCTCACCATTGATGGTTTCAACCATTGACGGCAAAGCCATTAATGGTGACCTAAACATCACTGGTGCTCCTCATGGACCACTCATACCATGGAGCAGCAATGCAGGTGTTGTGATGCCCTCTGACCATCTTAGAGCTGCCCCAGCATCCAGTGCTGGAGTAATATGAGCACCCAGATGCTCCTTCCTACCCCACACTGCACCGCAGTACCGGGCATGAGTCATTGGGTCGACCCAACTTAGGTCGACACTCATTAGGTCGACCACTGAAGGTCAACATTGCCATTAGGTCAACATGCATTAGGTCGACATGGGCGTTAGGTCAACATGTACTAGGTCGACAGGAGAAAAGGTCGACATTAGTTTTTTGACTGTTTTTGGTGTCGTTTTCTCCGTAAAGTGACGGGGAACCCAAGTTAGTGTACTGTGTCCCCTCACATGGCGAGCGATCCGGCAAGGTTACCGTTCCAATCGTAGTCCACGTGGATCGTTAAGTATGAAAAATCCCAAAAAAGAAGAAAAAAAAGAAAAACTCATGTCGACCTAGTACATGTCGACCTTCAGTGGTCGACCTAATCAGCGTCAACCTAAGTTGGGTCGACCTAACGACCGTATCCCGCAGTACCGGCCGGCAAGTTGTATAGAATGTATCCATGCTACAGCACACTGGGGGGTATTTGCCCTGTGCTGAGCAGTGCTTCACATGCTGGGCGGCCCTGCCATGTGCTGTGCTTCACATGCTGGGCGGCCCTGCCCTGTGCTGGGCGGTGCTTCACATGCTGGGTGGTCCTGCCCTGTGCTGGGCGGTGCTTCACATGCTGGGCGGCCCTGCCCTGTGCTGGGCGGTGCTTCACATGCTGGGTGGTCCTGCCCTGTGCTGGGTGGTGCTTCACATGCTGGGCGGCCCTGCCCTGTGCTGGGCGGTGCTTCACATGCTGGGCGGCCCTGCCCTGTGCTGGGCGGTGCTTCACATGCTGGGCACCCCTGCCCTGTGCTGGGCGGTGCTTCACATGCTGGGCGGCACTGCCCTGTGCTGAGAAGTGCTTCACATGCTGGGCACCACTGCCCTGTGCTGAGAAGTGCTTCACATGCTGGGCGCCACTGCCCTGTGCTGAGAAGTGCTTCACATGCTGGGCGCCACTGCCCTGTGCTGAAAAGTGCTTCACATGCTGGGCGGCACTGCCCTGTGCTGAGAAGTGCTTCACATGCTGGGCGGCACTGCCCTGTGCTGAGAAGTGCTTCACATGCTGGGCGGCACTGCCCTGTGCTGAGAAGTGCTTCACATGCTGGGCGGCACTGCCCTGTGCTGAGAAGTGCTTCACATGCTGGGCGGCCCTGCCATGTGCTGTGCTTCACATGCTGGGCGGCCCTGCCCTGTGCTGGGCGGTGCTTCACATGCTGGGTGGTCCTGCCCTGTGCTGGGCGGTGCTTCACATGCTGGGCGGCCCTGCCCTGTGCTGGGCGGTGCTTCACATGCTGGGTGGTCCTGCCCTGTGCTGGGTGGTGCTTCACATGCTGGGCGGCCCTGCCCTGTGCTGGGCGGTGCTTCACATGCTGGGCGGCCCTGCCCTGTGCTGGGCGGTGCTTCACATGCTGGGCACCCCTGCCCTGTGCTGGGCGGTGCTTCACATGCTGGGCGGCACTGCCCTGTGCTGAGAAGTGCTTCACATGCTGGGCACCACTGCCCTGTGCTGAGAAGTGCTTCACATGCTGGGCGCCACTGCCCTGTGCTGAGAAGTGCTTCACATGCTGGGCGCCACTGCCCTGTGCTGGGGGGTGCTTCACATGCTGGGCGGCACTGCCCTGTGCTGAAAAGTGCTTCACATGCTGGGCGGCACTGCCCTGTGCTGAGAAGTGCTTCACATGCTGGGCGGCACTGCCCTGTGCTGAGAAGTGCTTCATATGCTGGGCACCCCTGCCCTGTGCTGGGCGGTGCTTCACATGCTGGGCACCCCTGCCCTGTGCTGGGCGGCGCTTCTCATGCTGGGCGGCCCTGCCCTGTGCTGGGCGGTGCTTCAAATGCTGGGCACTCCTGCCCTGTGCTGGGCTGTGCTTCACATGCTGGGTGGCCCTGCCCTGTGCTGGGCGGTGCTTCAAATGCTGGGCACTCCTGCCCTGTGCTGGGCGGTGCTTCACATGCTGGGCGGCCCTGCCCTGTGCTGGGCGGTGCTGCACATGCTGGGCACCCCTGCCATGTGTTGGGTGACCCCCAGCATGCGATTTTAGCAGTAGCAGGTTTTGCTATTTTAGCAACATCTGCTACCAACTCTGAATAACCCCCACTGCCCTTATACTATAATACTGGAGAAGGATGGATCTCCAATGTATTTCTAAACTGCACAAATGACACTGCTGAGGTCAGGGGATGGGTAATATACACTGTGGAGCTCCCCACTGAAGCATATGGCCACAGAATCTCTTTGCCCAAAAACTTCTTCATAGGTCCTAGCATGGACGGACTGGGACGTGCGGACACGATGCATGGGGCGTGCCGCGAGTCACGTGGCGTGTACTGGCAGAAAAACCCCCCCCCCCTCATTTCCATGGAAACGCATGGATCTTCCCGGCTTTCTGTGGGACCAGCCCACCTGCCCATCGGCCCTTCTGGCATATACCAGAATTGCCAGATGGGCAGTCCGTCCTTGAGTGCTGGTGATTATAATATTGCTTGTACTTTCTGTAGGTGCTACATGTATGTAGGAAAGTGAATTCACAGCAGCAACAACAATAAGGTGACTCCTGACTTAGGAGGTAATTCAGATCTGAGCGTAGATATGCTAAATTCGCTGCGGTTGCGTGTAACGTCACGCAGCCGCCACGGTCCACCCCCTGCGTTGTCCGGACCGCACCCCCACCAACGGCGTTCTAACGTCAATGACACGCCTCCTCCCATCCCGCGATCGCCTCTGCCTGTCAATCAAGCAGAGGCAGTCGTAGCCCAGAGATGCTTTTAGCATCTCACTGGGCCTTCCGGGGTATGCACGCTCAGTGTGCCCTCCCCAAAGGGCTTCAGACAGCTGCGATCCCGTCTGAATTAGACCCCTAGATAAGACATAAATGAAATTGCAACAAGTAGAATTTTTGGAGAGATATGGAAAAGCAGTAATTAAAAAATGAGGTCGTCCACAAATGATATATCAGACTGTGCTTGGAAGGGAGAATTGTAATGGAAGTTCCCAACACTCCGACTGCAGTCCTGCACATGGCTGGGGAAAAGCCTTAAGGCTGTCACTTCTCAAATCATTGCAAGCGCGCTAATGTGTATCCTCAGCAGTCAGATACAAGCAAGAATAGTGCACTGATTTGCAGATTGTAAACAGCGCTTATCACAGTCAAGCAATGATATGTACTTTAATAAACCCATTTTTATTCAAATTACTACACTATATGTGCTATTTCTTCTCTCTAAGGCCCTCATTCCGAGTTGTTCGCTCGGTATTTTTCATCGCATCGCAGTGAAAATCCGCTTAGTACGCATGCGCAATGTTCGCACTGCGACTGCGCCAAGTAACTTTACTATGATGAAAGTATTTTTACTCACGGCTTTTTCTTCGCTCCGGCGATCGTAATGTGATTGACAGGAAATGGGTGTTACTGGGCGGAAACACAGCGTTTCAGGGGCGTGTGGCTGAAAACGCTACCGTTTCCGGAAAAAACGCAGGAGTGGCCGGAGAAACGGTGGGAGTGCCTGGGCGAACGCTGGGTGTGTTTGTGACGTCAACCAGGAACGACAAGCACTGAAATGATCGCACAGGCAGAGTAAGTCTGGAGCTACTCTGAAACTGCTAAGTAGTTAGTAATCGCAATATTGCGAATACATCGGTCGCAATTTTAAGAAGCTAAGATTCACTCCCAGTAGGCGGCGGCTTAGCGTGTGTAACTCTGCTAAATTCGCCTTGCGACCGATCAACTCGGAATGAGGGCCTATGACAAATATCTCCACATAAGGAAAATCTTGAATCAATCTCTGGAGAAGAAACAAAACATCTAGTAGAAAAAAGAAAAAAGAATCCTACAAGTGAAACATAGGACTCATTTTGGAACTATCAAGACTACCACGTGACTTTTGTTTAAAGGGTGGAAGCGCCAACGGTGTATTCAGCACATATCTGTTATCCAGTTGCAAATATATAACTTGGGCCCTCGTCTTCCACCCCAAACCAAGTTCAAAATATGTCACACAGCAGTGGGCAACAGCGTAAGGCAGGGGGAGGCAGAGGGTGACAGGGGTATAAGCACAATATCTTGAGCGGTGCACAGAAGAGTGGGCATGTATCATGGGGGCAGGAACACAGTGGCCTCTGCTCTGTCTGTGACAGGGTCCTCCACCCCTGTGCTTTCCTCAGTGTGGCACTTGGTCAGGCAGACTCTGACAGTCCCAGTTATATCGGTGGGAGCTGCTTTTAATTCACTGGGGCTGGTCACACTTGCTCTGGGTTGGTCACACTTGCTCTAGACTGATCACACTTGCTTTGGGTTGGTCACACTTGCTCTGGACTGATCACATTTGTTTTGGGTTGGTCACACTTGCTCTGGGCTGATCACACTTGCTCTGGGCTGGTCACACTTGCTCTGGGTTGGTCACACTTGCTCTGGACTGATTACACTTGTTTTGGGTTGGTCACACTTGCTCTGGGCTGATCACACTTGCTCTGGTCTGGTCACACTTGCTCTGGGTTGGTCACTGTGAAGGTACCGGGTTCTAAATCACTCAGGCATGGTGGTAGATGAAAAACCAACAGTGGTTTATTGAACAGAATGTTTTGTAAACAGTTTAGCACACCTCTGTAATCCAATTCCACATGACAATTCCCACCACAAACTCCTGACAGAACATTACTTCTTAGTCTCGGAGCAGAGAATCTCTCCTTCAGCTCTCTGGGTAGCTGTACTGGATCTTAAAGCATTGGAATACAATACATATTCTAATCAAGATGATTACATCAGCCAGAGAGCCCCCCTGTCTGGTCAGCTCACTGTTGGACAATAGGGAATAAAAAAAAAGGGGCAATGGTACCTTATATGACTTACCCTTTGAGTGTTCACTGGGGTGTTATTAAACAATAGGAAACTAGGTCTAACCTGAATACATTACCTAAAGTGTAACAGATAACACAATTGCATATATTAACAATATTAAGGTTGATTTAAACACAATATTGGGTGAGCAGTAATGGACATGTTATGGAGAATGAACAAACAGACAAATAGAATATATAGGTATATGGGGATAAAAAGTACATATTTGCCATGGGAAATGAGGCAAAGCCATATTAATTGTCACAGACCTCATTTTCTCACAGTCACACTTGATCTGGGCTGGTCACACTTGCTCTGGGTTGGTCACACTTGCTCTGGGTTGGTTACACTTGCTGTGGGCTGGTCATACTTGCTCTGGGCTGATCACACTTGCTCTGGGCTGATCACACTTGCTCTGGGTTGGTCACACTTGCTCTGGGCTGGTCACACTTGCTCTGGGCAGGTCACGCTTGCTCTGGTATGGTCACACTTGCTCTGGGTTGGTCACACTTGCTCTGGGTTGGTCACACTTGCTCTGGGCTGATCACACTTGCTCTGGGTTGGTCACACTTGCTCTGGCCTGATCACACTTGCTCTGGGCTGGTCACACTTGCTCTGGGTTGGTCACACTTGCTTTGGGATGGTCACACTTGCTCTGGGTTGGTCACACTTGCTCTGGGCTGGTCACACTTGCTCTGGGCTAGACACACTTGCTCTAGGCTGGTCACACTTGCTTTGGGTTGGTCACACTTGCTCTGGGCTGATCACACTTGCACTGGGTTGGTCACACGTGCTCTGGGTTGGTCACACTTTCTCTGGGCTGGTCATACTTGCTCTGATTCTAAAATTAAGCATTTCTAAACTGCCTACATTTGCCCCTTCACATAATTCCGTGGTCATATGATAGATGAAATGTGTGATACCCTTCTGCGAGGCGATGGTGGTGTAATTGTCATCTCAATTAGCCTAAACATTTCTGTAGTATATACTATGAAACAAAACCACTTATATCAGTACTGGTGCCCTTGGAACTTGCTGCCTGGGGCTTCTGCCTGATGATGGCTCATTATAGTGTAGATACTAGAGATGAGCGGGTTCGGTTCTCCGAGATCCGAACCCCCCCGAACTTCAACTATTTTACACGGGTCCGAGTCAGCCTCGGATCTTCCAGACTTGTTCGGTTAACCCGAACGCGGACGAACAGCGTCATCCCGCTGTCGGATTCTCGCAAGATTCGGATTCTATATAAAGAGCCGCGCGTCGCCACCATTTTCACTCGTGCATTGGAGATTGAACGGAGAGGACGTGGCTGCGTTCTCTCCCTGAAAAGCTCTGTAATTTGTGTTCAGTGTGCTGCAAATATCTGTGCTCAGTGTGCTGAAAATATCTACGTTCTCTGCCTGAAAATGCTCCATACCTGTGCTCAGTGTGCTGCATTGTGGGGACTGGGGACCACCAGTATATAATTATAGTAGTACAGTACAGTGGGCCATTGCTGTGTCTTGCAGCTCTGTGTCAAGTATACTATCTCTGTGCTGCATTATTGTGAGCAGTATATAGTAGGACAGTGCAGCATTTTGGTGACCAGCAGTATACATATAGTACAGTACAGTAGGCCATTGCTGTATCTTGCAGCTCTGTGTCAAGTATACTATCTCTGTGCTGCATTATTGTGAGCAGTATATAGTAGGACAGTGCAGCATTTTGGTGACCAGCAGTATACATATAGTACAGTACAGTAGGCCATTGCTGTATCTTGCAGCTCTGTGTCAAGTATACTATCTCTGTGCTGCATTATTGTGAGCAGTATATAGTAGGGCAGTGCAGCATTTTGGTGACCAGCAGTATACATATAGTACAGTACAGTAGGCCATTGCTGTATCTTGCAGCTCTGTGTCAAGTATACTATCTCTGTGCTGCATTATTGTGAGCAGTATATAGTAGGACAGTGCAGCATTTTGGTGACCAGCAGTATACATATAGTACAGTACAGTAGGCCATTGCTGTATCTTGCAGATCTGTGTCAAGTATACTATCTCTGTGCTGCATTATTGTGAGCAGTATATAGTAGGACAGTGCAGCATTTTGGTGACCAGCAGTATACATATAGTACAGTACAGTAGGCCATTGCTGTATCTTGCAGCTCTGTGTCACTTCTAGTATCCTGATCAGTGCTCAATATCTGCTGCATTGTTGTGACCAGTATGTATACTGTACTGTGCGACGTGTGTTATACACCTGGTGATTTTATACATCCTGTAATCTGTACTGATCGATGTGTGAGATACACATGGGGATTATATACCATGTATACTGTACTGTACAATTTTTGTGATACACCTGGTGATTATACACCCTGTATACTGTACTGATGGATGTGTGAGATACACCTTGGGATTATACACCCTATATACTGTACTGTGTGATGTGTGTGATACACCTGGTAATTAATTATACACCCTGTATACTGTACTGTGCGACGTGTGTTATACACCTGGTGATACTGATTATACATCCTGTAATCTGTACTGAGCGATGTGTGAGATACACCTGGTAATATCTGTGCTCAGTGTGCTGCATTGTGGGGACCACCAGTATATAATTATAGTAGTACAGTACAGTAGGCCATTGCTGTATCTTGCAGCTCTGTGTCACTTCTAGTATCCTGATCAGTGCTTAATATCTGTGCTCAGTGTCAGTGCTGCATTGTGGTGACCAGTATACTACAGTACAATAGTCCAGTGCTGTTCTCGCTGCTCAGTGTCTGTTCTCCGTAGTATCATCAGTGATCAGTATAATCAGTTCTCAGTATAGTCAGTGCGCTGTTAGACTTGTGCCCGTTTTCCGCCATTAGTGCAGTGGGATTTAGACAATTGATGAAGTTATTGTGTCCCCGGTACAAAATCCCATCTAGATTCCACTTCATTAGGCAGGCGATAGCGAGATTTTACCAATTAATATCAGTGATTTATAATTATTAATTACAGTGATCTTGCCAAATAATTCCAGTGATTTTGTCATTTTCTTCCAGTGATTTGGACCAATAATACCATTGATTAGAACGAATAATTCCAGTGATTTTGTCATTTTCTTCCAGTGATTTGGACCAATAATATCATTGATTAGAACAAATAATTCCTGTGATATTGAGGTGTTTGTGTCGCTTAGCTTAGCTGTCCAGCGACCACAGTGCACCTCTTTTTCTCTTTTCTTTGCATCATGTGCTGTTTGGGCCCAATTTTTTTAAGTGCCATCCTGTCTGACACTGCAGTGCCACTCCTAGATGGGCCAGGTGTTTGTGCCGCCCACTTGGGTCGCTTAGCTTAGTCATCCAACGACCTCGGTGCAAATTTTAGGACTAAAAATAGTATTGTGAGGTGTTCAGAATAGACTGAAAATGAGTGGAAATTGTGGTTATTGAGGTCAATAATACTATAGGATCAAAATTACCCCCACATTCTATGATTTCAGCTGTTTTTGAGGGTTTTTTGGAAAAAAAAACCACCCGAATCCAAAACACACCATCTGACAAAAAAAATTCAGGGAGGTTTTGCCAAAACGCTCCGAATCCAAAACACGGCCGCGGAACCGAATCCAAAACCAAAACACAAAACCCGAAAATTTTCCGGTGCACATCTCTAGTAGATACACCCTGCCCTTCTTAGAACCAGGAGGTGCTGGCAGGGTATGTGGTCTTTCGAACCACTATTGGTCGACATTCATTAGATCGACATGGTCATTAGGTCAACGTGGCAAAGGTCGACACATGAAGAGGTCGACGTGAGTTTATCACGTTTTTTTTTTTTTTTTTTACTTTTTCATACTTTACGATCCACGTGGACTACGACTGGGAATAGTAACCTGTGCCCGAAGCATGGCGAGTGAAGCGAGCCATTCGAGGGGACACGGTGCACTAATTGGGGTTCCCGGTCACTTTATGAAGAAAACAACAACAATTTTTTTTTTAAAACTCATGTCGACCTTTTTCCATGTCAACCTTTTCCATGTCGACCTAATGACCGTGTTTAACTTTTCAGGTGTCGACTTAATCACTGTCGACCTAGTTACTGTCGACCCAATGATCCACACCCGCTGGTAGAGGATACAGGACTTGCCACTGTGTCTACAAGTGAAGATAGAAAACTAAGTTATGGACACCTTCTGGGTTCTGTTCCCTGTTTCTAAAATCAAGCATTGTTCTAAAAGTCTGCTAAATATACTTAATTTAATGCAAATGTCATCATTTTATGAACCCATTAAAGAAATAAAACACAGAACTACACTTGGACACAAAGTAACCATTAAGTAACAGCTGGTAGGACATTTTCTGATATCTAACTTTTTAGCAAATTTTTAGTCCTCGCGTTTTTTTAATGGGTTTGGAAAGGGACATCCCATTCAGATTTCTGCATCAGAGAAGGAAGCTGTGCCACTCAGGATTAGACATGGCAATATTTATTATTTACTGTATTAACTGTTTCTTATATAGCGCAGCAAATTCTGTTACACTTTACAATAAGAACAATAGTAATAGAACAAAACTGGGTAATAACAGATAGACATAGAGGTAGGAGACCCCTGCTTGGAAGCTTACAGTCAATATGAAATAGTCATTGATACACAAGAACACGAGCTATCTATTGCATAATGGTCCATCAGATTACAAAGGTTCTTTGTGGGCAATAAAGGAGTTGTAGAACATTTTCTATGTTGTAGCATTCAACCGTGTGGAGCCTTAGAAATAAAATAATAATAATTTAATCAGTCATTTGGTGAATATTCCAGTTAAGGTTCCCCATAATTGTTACCTGCTAATTTGTTCAAATAGTGAGTGCGCCATGAAATGGATCTCACCAATGTACCGGTGGGAAACGTGACAATATAAGGCAACTGAATGTGCCAGACCAGTTTAAGACCTATTGCCAGACGGTATCCAGATGATAGATTGACAATGTATTGGTCAACAGTCAAAAGATCAAAACCATATGGTCTTTTGGCATTAGGTCGACAGGTAGAAAAGTCAACAGGTACAAAAGCTCAACATGACAATGGTCGACGTGTAAATGGTCGACCCATGTTTTTTGGGGTTTTCACATGTTTTCTCAACAATTGCTTGATTTACTATCCACCTGGAAATCTATTGGGGTAACCTTGCCCGAAGCAAGGCGAGCAAAGTGAGCCATCCTCGTTTATAGTGATGGTGGTTAGATTAAATGAAATATGATAGTTTTGGCCCCAAAAACCTACAAGTATGTGTAGACCATTTGTGTGTCGGTCATTGTCATGACGACCTTTTGAACCTTTCATCCTTTTGTACCTGTTAACGTTAAGCACTGTCAACCTTTTACCTGTCGACCTTTTGTAACTATTGACCATTGACATGTTGACCATTTGGTGTCGACCTACTGACTGTAGACCAGAACATTGTTGATCTATTAATCCATACCCTTGACAGACCAATAAAGATGTTTTCTGCAATGATAGCGTGTAGAGTATGTCTAGCGTACAGATGTGTCTACAGTCATCCATCCTTTTTGCGCTACATGGCACAGTACACCTGGCATAATTTAGACACTCTGCCATGGGTAATAATTCCTGAACGTTCACACCTATTTCTTAATTTAGCGTCTGTGTCGCATCATAGCTGTGTTGCAATGCAAGTGGCATAAAGTCACAGATTAAGAACAGCGCTGCGTGACAGGATGCATGACGCAGCTCATTTGTATCAGCCCTCGTGCTTTGTCTTTTTACCCAGGTTAGCCTTAGTAACAATGTAATACTTTTTTGACACCCTCTTTACTACTTCAAGTTCTCATCTATGTAACACTATTAGCATTGAGCTGCTCTGGACATGAACCTTAGGAATGTTGGGGACTCACCTGATGAGGTCACCTGGCCTTGGTAGGTGGGCCCATACTTTTCGGCCAAAAATTATGCTAAGAACCTCAATTTTACTTTATGTTAAATTGCAGAGTTTATTATAATTGTTCTCAGTAGCACCCTGCATGCAGTGCCAGTGTCCAGGGCTTTGTAATATTGCTGCATTAGTGGTGCAAATAAGATGTACATTCGGTACAAGCTGTGTAGCGGAATGCATGGGATGGCTTAGTCGCACAATCTATGGTGCATCAAACAGGGCAGTTTACATTTGAGGACATCTGGTGGGAAAGGTAAGTCAAGCATACGCCATGCAACCTCATGGCTGTCATATTTAAGGTGGCAACAAGCTGAGCAGCTATTCTAGGTCTGACAGCAAAGACAGACGCATCAACCGCGGCAAAGAAGATGATCTCCAAAGGGTGCTGGACACCACCAGAAGACATTATGAGCAAGAGTTTCACCATTGCCTGTGATCACCATTCAGCCTCCTGATGAAGGTCGCCATCACCCCGGAGTGTACCTCTGCTTGACAAAAAAAGGACAAGAGACACCGAATACTGTCTGCTACTTTTTCTGTCCTTAGTGACATCGGCCAAGTCTGCCCACTATCAACATCGAAAGTACTCAGGAGAAGCTTCCTACAAGGAACCCTCCTACTAGACATATTTAAGGTGAGTACCCATAAGAGGCTTCTTTTTATTTCTCATGACATACTGTATATGATAATATACAAAAGTATAAACATATCTGTACAGGGGGTATGTACATTTTGGCACCTGATGCAGATTTCAGCCCCCAGTGTCTTTCCTCCTAGTGCTAGCTTCATCTCCGACCTCACCAACCTACATTTATTCCATTTTTGGTGTTTATTTTGGACAAGGAATTGCTACCTGTTTTTTGTATACATTTTAGATAAAAAGAAAGTTTTTCCTCTCCTAATAAAGCTTTCCTCCCCCTGAATCATGAATCGTACAGTACGTATTGAGAAGGGCAAAGGAAGTGGTTTTACTTAGAAGAAAGAGATTAAAATCAGTATTTCCCCTCCTATAGCAGTATGCAGTGTGCATCACACAGTTACTGCAGTGCTCATTATGCATGTACAGATATGGAGCTCAGTGCATAGATTTTGGCTTTTGTCCAAAATTAATCAGCTTTAAGTGACTTAGGGGTCTATTCATGAAGCAGTGAAAAGTGTGGAGAAGTGAGCCAGTGGAGAAGTTGCCCATGGCAACCAATCAGCATTGAAGTAACATTTATAATTTGTATACTATAATATGGGGGGTCATTCCGAGTTGATCGCTAGCTGCCGTTATTCGCAGCGCAGCGATCAGGCTAAAAATCGGCATTTCTGCGCATGTGTATGCACCGCAATGCGCACGTGCGACGTACGGGTACAAAGGCTTTTGTGGTTGTGCACAGGTTCTAGCAAAGTTTTCAGTCGCACTGACGGACGCAAGAAGATTTACAGAAAGGGGGCGTTTCTTGGTGTCAACTGACCGTTTTCAGGGAGTGTTTGCAAAAATGCAGGCGTGTCTGAAAAAACGCAGGCATGGCTGGGCATTCGCTGGGCGGGTGTATGGCGTCAAATCCGGACATGAATAGGCTGAAGTGATCGCAAGCGCGGAGTAGGTTCAGAGCTACTCAGAAAACTGCACAAACTGTTTTTGCAGAGCTCAGCTGCACAAGCGTTCGCACTTCTGCTAAGCTAAAATACACTCCCCAGTGGGCGGCTGCATAGCGTTTGCACGGCTGCTAGCCAGCGAGTGATTAACTCGGAATGAGGGCCATTGTACAGAGCAGCTGATTGGCTGCCATGGTCAACTTCTCCACTGGCTCACTTCTCCACACTTTTCACTGCTTCATGAATAGACCCCTAGCTCCAATTTAGACAAGTGACTGTGAAGTTATTGAGTACAATAGAGGAGGAATCAAAGAGACCAATTTTAAAATCATTTTTGAACCGTTTGAGTATTTTTCCAAGTCTGAAGAAACTGCAAACTGAATGGAACAGCCGTAAAATTCGACGCGGTAATAAAAGGTGGTTCCTCCCAATTTGGCGCAAGTCAAGTGTTACTAACATGAAACCCCGTTTAGCAGGGTACTGGGAAACATTAGATTCTAAAAGGTCCAATCCGAAGGTAATGTTAAAAACGGGTGTGGTATGGAAGGTAGACAGTAACTAGGTCGACAGTGTCTAGGTCGACCACTATTGGTCAACAGTAACTAGGTCGACAGGGTCTTTAGGTCGACATGGTCTAGGTCGACAGGTCAAAAGGTCAACATGAGGTTTTTATGTTTTTTTTGTGTCGTTTTCTTCGTAGAGTGACCAGGAATCCCAATTAGTGCACCGTGTCCCCTCGCATGGCTCGCTTCACTCGCCATGCTTTGGCCAGATTACCGTTCCAATCGTAGTCCACGTTTATCGTTAAGTATGAAAAGGTTCAAAAAAAGAAAAAAATCGTGAAAAACTCATGTCGACCTTTTGACCTGTCGACCTAGAACATGTTGACCTAGAGACCCTGTCGACCTAGAAACCCTGTCGACCTAGATAGTGTCGACCTAGTTACTGTCGACCTAGAGACCGGATCCCGTTAAAAACATAACGTTTTAATATTCACTTTACACTTTAAAAACATAAAATACAATGATAGACAGATGAAAGCTCAAATGGAAAATAGTCCTACCAAATGGAGGAACAGGAGCCGCAGGTGTTGAATGCAAGGTACTCCCAGGAAAAAATACCCTGCATGAGGCTCCTAAGGTTCTTTCCAAATGAAGTCCCTCACTTGGTCCAACAGTCCATAAATGTCCTTGGGCACTGGATGGCAACTGCCGACACATTTCGGGACGTCCAAGTCCCTTTTTCAAGGCTGTGTAAAATTTGACCCAACTACAATCTTACAAAACAATCACACATTTATCAACAGCAATTGGGTTCACTATCACGCAACCCAACTTTTGAAAAGAGACTGCTGGCGATATAATTGTTATAGCCCATGGTAAACCTGGCCTCGGGAAGATATACTGGAGATGATTTATATGGTGAGACCTATTTACCCCTGTGATACCTTTCCTGCTAACGCCTTTTCAGTGTTATGTGAATCAAGCATTTTTGATACTTAATAAACTTGATTTTAAATTCAGTCTGATTTTAGACAATTTGAAGCATATTTATTAGTTATCGGGTCTTTATTTCGTATTAAGGCAATTAGAATTATAGATCTCCCTGATTTATTAATAATCACCTGCAGAGGCAGGGGCTCCGAAACTAGCTCGCTCCTGCGTTGTGTAAGAACTGAAGGGATTGCTAATGAGGTCCTTTCACGTCTCCTTTGGAAGCCATGTACACTAATATACTTGTGTGGTCTGCTCAGGGGCACTGAGAGGGGGAGGAGAACGGGTGGTCCAATCATACGAGCCCAGGCTCGTTGGCGGGACCTGGTGGGGGCCTGGGTCAGCAGCTAAAGAAGACATTGTCCCCTGTGCAGCCACCAGCGCACCATGGACTTCAGTCAGGTCTGGCTGTTCCTGCGCTCTGATGCGCAAATTACAGATATTCAGTACTATGAGTTAGTACTATGCTTGCGCAAATGAATCCTGCAACACAGGACGCAGTCTGACATCAGACTGTCATTGGTTGACAGTCTGATGCCATTTGGGGGTGGGGTGGTAGCGCCAGCCTCTGTTTGTGATAATGGAGGCGTGTAGGGGGAGGGAAGAGACCAGGATCTCCACCATTGGATGGAGATTTCCTGGCCTCTTACAAGGTACTGCAATGGCCGGCTTGTGTTACCCAATAGATGCCGCAAGCCACCCAATGGTGAGTGAGTGATCTGATGCACAGACCACATTGTGCTAAAGCATAATACATGTACTCAATACAAGGATATTCATTTAGGAACTGCTTTCTCCATTGAAACCAGTACGATGAGCAGAAAAGGGAAGTGATTATAGTAATTTGGAAATGAAGTCCACATGTGGGACAGTCCCTAAAGTAAAGGAACATTTAGGAAATATGACATTAGTGTATTTATAGAACTATAAATAAGATTGGATGTTGTACTGTGCATCATATTATATTGCTAGCATATAATCACTCTAACAAGTCATCTGAGTTTACAGGTTTTCTGCATTATACATGCCCTCACACAAGCTGAGTTGCTAAGTCCAGAATTCTTATACATGAGTGTGGCCAAGCTGGGCAGATCCGGTCTTTTGTCACTCGATCAAAATATCAAGATCCACACAGAAAAAATACAGATGGACACTGCTAATTAGATTAATTATAATAAACTCTGCAATCTAACATAGAGCCAAATTAAGGTGCTTAGCATAATTTTTGGCCAAAACTATGGGCCCACCAACCGTAACCATGTGTCCTCACCTGGTGAGGCCTATATACTAAGGATCAAGGCCAAAGCACGAGACCCCCGAGGCCAGCACAAGCCAACCGTCCAAGTCATCACACTAGTGAGAGGTTTAAGTGTTATAAAAATGTGTTACATAAGTAAGAAGCAGCAGTTATGTGTTAAAGAGTGTTACACGGGTGAAAGGTAATAATTAGAATGTAAAAAGGTCTTACATTAGTAAAAAAATAAATTAGGTGCTAAAAAAGTGCTAGATTGTTACAATATGATGTCCCAAAGCAGCCAGGCCACACTAACCAAGGGGCCCCACACCCCTAACATGTCCTTAAAACTGGTAAATTGTATCAATGTATTCAGGAATTACTAATCATAGTGACTTTTCCAATATGCAGTCTATAAATGCCCGTAGCCATGCTAATTAAAAATACCCTTGGGCAGGTGGGAGGGGTGCCATTCCAAGCTGAAGAAGTCTCCCCCATCAAGTGTACACATGTACACAATATAGAATATATGGGTGGGGGGAAGGACCTTGGACTGTACACTCTATATCTAAATATAATAAAGATTATATACCATCCAGATCCCATAGTGCAGAATTTGTGATGTCATCAAACAATGATCAATTATCTATCACCATCCAATCACAGCCTCTTCCGTCCTCATGGTCATTTCAACATTCCTTATGAGATGTCTCTTCTTGTGCCCACATTTTGCAATCAGTTAGGTCTAAACCACCCGAACTATCTACAGGAACCTAGAGTGTATTATATTATCTATCATAAACATTGGTAAATATAACTTAGCTGGAGTGATCTCACCATCCCTTCCCTCTATTAAAATGTAGGCTCAGAAAGAATCCTGGGGATGGGGGAGCTGGATGCATTGTGTAGGTTTCTGTCATGGTGGTCCCGTCCCCTCAGTAATGCCATTATTGTACAGTGTAGTGTGTGTGTGTGTGTGTGTGTGTGTGTGTGTGTGTGTGTGTGTGTGTGTGTGTGTGTGTGTGTGTGTGTGTGTGTGTGTGTGTGTGTGTGTGTGTGAGAGACGGGGGAGCCACAATTATGTAGTTCAGCATGCAATGGTATTTGGGTGGTTGTGTCTGTTCTTCCTGGATTCGGGAGAGCATATTAACATTCAGGAGTCACACAGACATTCCATATGACTAGGGGCTCTGTTTGCTTAGCCCAGGGCTGGATTAAGGGGAACATGGGCCTGGGGCTGAAAATGACAAGGGCCCATTGTGAGAAGTGTTAGGGTTTAACCAGTGCTGTGTGGGTGTGGCTGGTGATGTGTGGGTGTGGCCATTGCTATGTGTACCGTCCCTCTGTCAGCACCAATGTCTCTATAATTTCATAAAAGTAGAAAGATTGCATAATTTTGTGAGGTAATTAGATGTATGCAGCTGATCATCATCATACTACCATCATGATGGGCCGATTTTATTTGGAGGCCTGGCGTTGTAGCTCCATCTGCCCCATTGTTAAACTGGCCCTGACTTAGACTAGGAGAGAGATAAAGTGGATGTAGATAAAGTACCAACCAACCAGCTCCTGTCATTTGTCAAACACAGCCTGTAACATGGCAGTTAGTAGCTGATTGGCTGGTACTTTATCTCTATACACTTTATCTCTCTCCAAGACTTAGTAAGTAGACCCTTAGACAAGCATAGACCTTACTGTTAGAGAAACAACCCCTCTGTGTTAGTACAGCCTGCTCAGATAATGCTGCAGTTAACCTTTACACTCTGGGGAGATATTGGTTTTGGAAATGGGTCATTTTGGAGAAAGCACATAAAGAGTGCTAAAAAAATTTGAGGGCTCCAACATAAAGCCACATGAAAACAAGAAATCATTAGCAGGACTTTCAATAGCATTTGATTGCAGTTTCTGTTTCTGACTCAGTACGTCTCTGTTTCAGTTTCTGTCACTTTCATTTATACCACTCTGTCTTCCATCTCTTGTTCCTTCCGCCCTGCCAAGTTCTTTACACATTTTCCCCCGGTAACGAAGCTTCCCTCACCATTCCCTTCTTTTTCCTTTCATACCACCGACACAACTTATTGCCAAAAGGAGGCACAATTATCAAAATATATATAGCAGATATCGACCAGGTTTATATCGGTTTTATTTCACCCCTATTTTATCTATTTATGAATGGGTAAGATTTCTGAAACGGTAACTGGAGGGGTTGCCCATAGCAGCCAATTAAATTCAAGGTACAATGTTTAGTATCTCTATAAAATTATAGATATAATTTAATTGGTTGTTTTGGGCAATGCTTTCACGTTTTACTAAATCTACTTCAATATTTTTCCTTCTTAGCCCATGTACAGTTCATTACTTCTTATGGGGAAAGTACTATCACTGAAGGCAATGGAAAATACTTTATTTGGGAAAACCACTATAATTTAGATCAGTGAACTTAATGGGCAATGTAGCATTAAGATGAAGTGGCTCTTGTCAAACCCTCTGTATTGATAAAAGGCATTCCCACTATTTTTGTGTACAAAAAGAAAACCCTTATTTAGTTTTGTGAGAAAGTGAAAGTATGTTTACTCTTGTAATGAATTTATATTAAGTCATATAAAATAATATGGATATGGAATAAAATAAAACCCTGCAATATTCCAAGCAATATCACAGCCTGAAGGGCTATCATTGGATTCTGAGCAATGATGTAGGAATTTTGTTGAGTACTCTGATTACGTGATACCCCACGTTTTGGCATGGTATGACTGTCATTGTTCCTGACAAAGCCATAGTTACTTTATTAGCAGCAGGGAGCCACAGCTATGAGCAAACTACTGTCCCCATAAGAAGGGATAGACATCAATAACTGATATTTTGTTTTATCAATATGCCAGAACGATAAGGCATGATATTTTATTCATATCGGCTCACTCAATATAAAGTCATGTGTTGCGGTAATACATTGTTTCACGAAACCAGTTAATTATTAAAAACAAGAAAGTGAAGTTGAAAAAATTAAGTAAAACAAGAGTCCCACTGTGCGATTTTTATTATATATGTATTAATTCTATTATCTATCTGAAATTCCCTGTATTACAAATTGTGACCAATGCAGGCAGATTAGAACCAAGATATTAGTGATAGAAATTTATGGAACGATGCAATAAGTCCATGTACTGGTCATTTATTTGGATGCTATTTACACACCATTGATGATAATAGTTGGTGCGTCTAGTCAATATCCATACTACATCTTCCCTAGGATTCAAATGTTAAGGTTCACCTCATCAATTTTAATATATTAAGGAATATTAATATTCACAATTGGAAATGCTATATAGATCAGGCTTCTCGACATCGGTCCTCAAGGTACACTAACTAAGGTTTCAATGATATCCAGGCTTCAGCAGAGATGGATAAATCAAAATAACTGTACTACTTTTGTCACCTGTGCTCAAGGATGGATATCAGTAAAAACCTGGACTGTTAGTGTGCCTTGAGGACCGAGGTTGGGAATGCCTGCTATAGATGAAGAGCACAGAACCTAGATACTCAGTATATTCTCATAAATTAAAGAATGAGATGAAACATATGGTGAGGGGCTGGACACTCAAATATGGTATTGATTGATGGTTTGAACCATAAATTGACTATTCAGTCTAGTAGACATCACTGAATTATTGAGGCTGAGCTCTTAAATGGAGAAGAGGTGAAGGCATACAATTCAAAATTATTTTTTGAAAGCAACTTAGTATCTTGTATTCTACCATATAAATTGTTGCAATTAACTGCACAAGATATGAACAGTTTCATAACAGTCTACTGTGTCATAATTGTATCCATATTTTCACAATAATAAATTGTTGCAATACTGTATCCTGTGTGTTAGTGTTACACAGTATTGAGAAGTAGTTGACAGGTGGGTAGCGTCCTTATGTCTCCTTTTGATCAAGCATTCACTGTCCTGAAGTTCGCAGAGATCCCCACTTTTTAACTGTTCTAACGAATAATCAATTGCATATACTGTAGGATGTGTAAACAAATTAAGTCACACAATGGGAAAAGGTCTTGAGAAAGCTCTTTTACAGTGAAACGTACGTTGGCAGTCTTGTCCCGCTGTCTGACTTAATTTTCCTTTAAAGTTAAGGTGGGGATGAAGAGGGCTTATTACTAAATATTATTACTAATTATTTAATGTCTGAGCTATAGTGAATGTAAAAAAGTTTATTTAATTATTGAATGTTTATACTACTCAATTCAAAAATACCAAAGAAAACCAAGTGGCGCTTAACAATCATGTAGTAAGAAACATTTAATAAAAATGCAAATAAAATACAATGCAACAACCTCCCGGGGTGTGATACAATCTTAAAACATCACAATAATATTAATAAACAATGTGATATATCTAAACACCTGGTATTTGATTATAGCACCAGTTGGAAACAAATAATGAAGATTCAATTACCAATGTTGGCACGGGAGTCTCAGGTTTAAGCAGAGTTCAATGTATACACTGAGATGTACAGCTGCAGGATATTTTCCAAATGAATGGCTCACAGTGGCGTACTCACAGGTTGTTACCCGTGACCCGGATTGAGTGCGTTATTCAGCCAGTATGAACAAATGTTATAATAAATGGAAATATATGCACCTGTTATCACTGGGCAGGAGCTTTCGATGCCTGCTCCCTGGTGCTGTCCCGTTGGCCAGAGAGATGTTAAACACCAGAGCCTCAGCGATGAATGGAGAGCGGTGCTGCGGTGCACAGGGAGGTTGGTTTAACTGTCCTCACCAAGACGCTGCCGCATCCGAGAGCTCCGTGTCCCCCTGCACTGAGACCGACAACTATTGGAGCCGGAGTGATGGCAAAGGTCAGGCCGAGTGCACTGACCAGTGGCCCGCCTGTTGTTCGTGCTGCCAGGCAATGTAAAGGCAGCTGTAGCTAGAGCCGTGTAGATAGGAAGCTGCGGGATGGGATCTCCGAGCCGCAGCAGTCAGCCCGGGTTCCCGTGCGCGGCTCTAGTGGGGGATAGATATACACAGCTGTATCGATCCTCATAGAATATCCTGTATTCCTTAACGCGTTTCAACGCCAGCAGGGCGTCTTTCTCAAAAGCTCTCCATTCATCTCTGAGGCTCTGGTGTTTAACATCTCCCTGGCCAATGGGACAGCACCAGGGAGCAGGCATCGAAAGCTCCTGCCCAGTGATAACAGGTGCATATATTTCCATTTATTATAACATTTGTTCATACTGGCTGAATAACGCACTCAATCCGGGTCACGGGTAACAACCTGTTAGTACGCCACTGTGAGCCATTCATTTGGAAAATATCCTGCAGCTGTACATCTCAGTGTATACATTGAACTCTGCTTAAACCTGAGACTCCCGTGCCAACATTGGTAATTGAATCTTCATTATTTGTTTCCAACTGGTGCTATAATCAAATACCAGGTGTTTAGATATATCACATTGTTTATTAATATTATTGTGATGTTTTAACATTGTATCACACCCCCGGGAGGTTGTTGCATTGTATTTTATTTGCATTTTTATTAAATGTTTCTTACTACATGATTGTTAAGCGCCATTTGGTTTTCTTTGGTATTTTTGTGTGTTAAGGGATTGGCAATTTCCTTTTACAAGAGGCCGCTGACAATCATATTGCAGTTTCACTCACCTGAGCGCTTAGTGTACCCCCTTTTTTTCTTACTACTCAATTCAAGTTAGATTTGTTTGAGCATAAATAGCGCTATTTATTAAATGTTAATACTGTACTATTAATGTAATTTGGTGGTTGCAGGGTGGGAGGACATGTTAAATATAGATGGTATTGATTTAATGTTGAGCTGATAAGTAGAAGAGATTCCTTAAGATTCATTATTAGACTTTCTATATTTATGCGCCTGTCCTTTTTCCAAAGAGGGCTATAACTTTTCAGGATCTACACAAGCAAAAATTTAATTTAAGACACCAGCAGTGTCTTCAAGGTAGTGAAAACCATAAGGAGAGAGCAGGACCCTCTGCCAACTGTCTTGATTCTGGTAGAGCATTCTAATCTTGTCTCACCCAGCCAGGACATTTTCCTAACAGGAGGGACAGATGAGAGGTGTGTCCTGCTTCACATAAAGGGAGAGTTGGGTATACCTAACAGTGGGTGTGATATGCTTAGTCAACAGTTATCATGTTGACATGCATAAGGCCGACATGAGAATGTCAACATGGCCAAACTGTCGAGACACCGCATGTCAATATGCTTTGCTTGGCATGTCGACAGTCATCATGTCTACACAAATGCTAGGTTGACATGATAAACTATACACAAAGCCTCTCTAGTGGTCTAGTAGTGTCTTCAGGGCCATCTTAACATATAGGGACACTGGACAGCTGCCCAATGGCCCCACAAATCTAGGGGCCTTTGAGCAAGGGCAGGCTGGGCCAGGGGACATCTACCCCCAGGCTCGTGCCTCCGGAACTTCTTGGGAGGCAAGTAGAGAATACTGCCTCACCGCACTGATCGTGTGTAATTCGCAACAATGAAGCAGCATTCTCTACCTGCCTACCAGCCTAAAAATAGACAGTGAATGTCTGTCAACATGCTGATTGGTTATCCACCAATCAAAGTGCTGACAGCAATTCACTGCATGGAAGCATGTGGAGAGACAGCTCAGGACCGAATGAGGGGTAATTTATTATCTATTTATTTTTAGTTTATTTCCATGAATGAATGGATGGATAGTGGCCCCAATACATTACTTTTCCCAGGGCCTATAATGCTGTTTAGATGGCCCTGGGTGTCTTACAGTACCTTATCCCGGGTCCTGGCGGTCACAGGTGGCGATGTCTGTGTAGCAGCATTCCAGTCAGTATTCTGCCCCCTATTCCTAATCCCTAACCTTAACCCACAGTCACCTTCTGAGAATGATGACTGTAAGGGTTAGGCACATGGCGACATTAAGATGTCGACATGGTGCCTGATGAAATGTTGAACCATGGCTACATTCTAATGTTGACATTGTGCTGTCAACATTATTAATGTCGACGGGGTTACTATCGGCCATTTGACTAGATGCCCCTAATAATAGTACTACCTGTATATTTGGTATTGGGGTTACAGCTGGTGGTAACCCTATTAATATACAGAGCGATGAGAAAATGAGTGCTAATGCTGACAAAAACACCCATTATCTCCAGCAAAATGTTTTTTAACCTTTGTTTTTTCTGCCTCTTTGATCTGTGCCTAAAACTGTATTTAAGGATGGGCCAGTGGTGTATGCTTGCCCCCAGGCTCACATTTGCCAGCGAGCCCCTGTATGAATTATATCTAGAACTATTGAAATAATGAGTTATTGGATCATATTCTGATTAAACCATTTAGACTTTAAGTCAACGTCAAGGGTCCTCATTTTGTTATTTCCTACACTCACAAGAGGGGCAGATGTATTAAGCCCGGAGAAGTGATAAACCAGTGATAAGCATAAATACCACCTTAATACAAAGTATTGAAGAAAAAACTGAGGCCCTTTGGGTGACTATAGAAACAGGGGAGAAGTCGATTCTTTGTATTGGCGTGATATACAGGCCACCAGGACAGGAAGAAGAACTGGACAAGAACTTATTGCAGGACATAACTAAAATGGCATTAAAAGGAGAGGTAATAATCATGGGAGACTTTAATCTTCCTGATGTAAACTGGGAGGTGTCTATTGCTAGTTCCATTAGAAGTAGGGACATTTTAAATTCCCTTCAGGGAGCATCCCTCCACTAATTGGTGAGGGAGCCCACTCGGAAAGACGCAATATTAGACTTAATACTTAAAAATGGAGACAGATTATCGGACGTAAAAGTGGGTGAAAACCTGGGATCCAGTGATCATCAAGCAGTATGGCTCAGCATAAAGACAGAGACTGACTCATCCCATACAAAAACAAAGGAGTTGGATTTTCTGAAGGCTGATTTTGTAGGGATGGGAAAATGTGTAAGCGATTCTTTGGCAGAGTGGAGGAACTTGGAAGCCGTGCAGGAGAGGTGGGAAATATTAAAAAGTGCAACATTAAAGGCAACAGACCTTTGTATCAAAACTGTTGGGAAAAACACAAGGAAACGGAAGCCAGTGTGGTTTGCAAAAGAAGTAGCAAATATTGTGAAAGCAAAAAAGATGGCTTTTAGGAAATATAAGCAGACACAAAATAATGAAGTAATGAAGACAAAGAGATATATCCTGTTAGACAGAAGGAGACTAAGAAGGTAATCAGATGTGCAGAGGCACAAGCTGAGGAGAAAATGGCCCAGTCAGTGGGTAAAGGAGGCAAAACTTTTTTTAGGTATATAAGCGATAGGAGAAAAACAAATGGCGGAATAATAAAACTAAAGACAGAGACTGTGAGTCTTGTTGAAGGAGACAATGTAATAGCAGATCATCTTAATAATTATTTTTGCTCAGTATTCACTACTGAAAGAGAGGGGAAGGGGCCACAGTTAAGTTGCAGGGATAATCAAGAAAATAAAACAAGTACATTTACAGAGGAGAAGGTCCTAACAGAACTCTCAAAGCTGAAAGTGGACAAATCTATGGGGCCAGATGGGATACATCCAAGGATATTAAAAGAACTTAAAGAGGTGCTGGTAGCACGATTGACAGAATTATTCAACCAGTCATTAGCTACAGGAGTAATTCCAGGGGACTGGAAAAGAGCAAACGTAGTCCCACTGCACAAAAGTGGAAGCAAGGAAGAGGCAAACAACTACAGACCAGTGAGTCTTACATCAGTAGTAGGGAAACTGATGGAAACACTCTTAAAAGAAAGAGTTGTAGATTATCTCAAATCCAGCAATTTACAGGATCCCAAACAGCATGGATTCACTGGGGGGGAGATCATGTCAAACAAATCTTATAGACTTTTCTGACTGTGTGACTAAAGTGATGGATAAAGGTGGAGCCGTAGATATAGCATATCTAGACTTTAGTAATGCTTTTGACACTGTTCCACATCGCAGAGTGCTAAATAAACTTGGAAGCTTGGGAGTGGATACTAGGATTATTGAATGGATAAGATCTTGGTTGTGGGATAGAAAACAGAGAGTTGTGGTAAATGGAGTGCGTTCACAGGAGGGAAATGTTACAAGTGGAGTACCCCAGGAATCTGTACTTGGACCAGTGCTTTTTAATATCTTTATTGGTGACATTGCAAATGGCAATAAAGGGAAAGTATGCCTTTTTGCAGATGACACAAAGGTATGCAACAGGGTAGACACACCAGGTGGGGTAAAACAAATGACTGAGGATCTAGGTAGACTAGAGCAATGGTCAAGAGTGTGGCAATTACAGTTTAATGCCCAAAAATGCAAAATCATGCACTTGGGTCTCAAAAATCCAAAGGCTAAATATAGTATTAATGGCACTATACTGGAAACTACTGAGGAGGAAAGGGATCTAGGAGTCTAATTCAGGTGACTTAAAGGCAGGTAAGCAATGTAACAAAGCAATGAGGAAGGCTAGTCAGATGCTTGGCTGCATTGGGAGAGGAATCAGCAGCAGAAAGAAATTAGTAATAATGCCACTGTATAGGTCATTGGTACGGCCTTATCTAGAATACTGTGTTCAATTCTGGAGGCCATATCTTCAAAAGGATATTAATAGATTAGAGACTGTACAAAGAAGGGCAACTAAAATGGTGCATGGCCTACATCACAAAACAAACCCAGAAATACAAAAAAATGTCAATATGTATAGTTTGGAGCAGAGAAGGGAAAGGGGGGACATGATAGGAACTTTCAAATATATCAAGGGTTTTAACAAAGTCCAGGAGGGAATCATTCTCCATATGAAGAGAAGCAATAGGACACGAGGACATGCACTGAGACTGGAGGGGGGGAGGTTCAGGAGAAATATGAGGAAAAATTACTTCACAGAAAGACTAGTGGACAAGTGGAATAGCCTCCCATTAGAGGTGGTAGAGGCTAAGACAGTAGAGCAATTTAAACATGCATGGTATAGACATAAGGATATCCTTACATAGAAATAAGGACCAAATAAGTTTTGAGCTAAAAATATGGTTAACAAAAGGGCAGACTAGATGGGCCAAGTTGTTCTTATCTGCCGTCAAATTCTATGGGGTAGATTCAAATGTTTGAAAAGTCAGTTGGGAGCTTGTTTTCTCCTATCTAATAGATAGGAAAAAACAGACACCCAACCGACTTTTCAAACATTTGAATCTCCCCCAATGTTTCTATGTTTCTAAGGTGATAACGCACCAACCAATCATTACAGGTTAGAAAAATGACAGTTAGGACTCGGAGCTGATTGGCTGGTGCTTATCACTTCTTTATCATTGCTTTCTCACTTCTCCAGACTTAATACATCTGCCCCACTGTGCTTTATACATTACTGAAGTGCATTTAAATCCCATCATCCACCTCACTACTTACGAGGCTGAAAACTGCATAGAAGGTTCATTTTTAAACCACTTCATAGACTGGATGACAGCAGCCAGCACTTTATTAAGCATTGTTAGCAGGCAATATAAAAACCAAATATAAAACATTTATATTTCCATTCAGCTGTGGCTCTTAAAAATTCTGGTAAGGCCAATCACGGGCATATTGCTTTTTACATTTTCTGTACTTGGCAAGTTAATTTAGTATATAAATAGCACAGTTATATAAAATCATGCATACTCATATCTCAGTTCAGCTATTGCACATCTAACTGCTAGTTTCACAACGACTCCTGCTCTCACAGTAATAATTAGAACCATAAATCTAAATGGGCTTACAATAATTCAGCATGTACTATACTCTATTGCTGATTTAATGGTGAAGAGTTTTCATATTTACACATTGGGCTTTTTTTAAATTATTCTGATGCCAGGAATAGACGGAACCACCTGGGGAGTAGAAGCTGCAGACGAGGCTATTTTTGAGTAACTAGCGCATATTCAGTTGGGCTTCAATGAAGAAAGCAACATTAAGAAATATAAAGATGCTATTATACTAAATATTACAAATTATTATAATAAATAATTATAATAAAAGATGTATTAATACATATTTTCCAACATTGGTGTCAGTTAAATAGGGACAATGCCCGGAAAGAGGGAGGGGTCACAAATAAAGGGGTGGAGTCACACAGTGAAGGCTTGGAGTCACACAGAATCTTTTCAGACGCATTTTTTTTTAATTGAAAGCAACTCTGGACTTTTTCTTAAAGCGGTAATAATTAATATTTATAGAATTCATTATTACAAGCATCTTTGAACAAAAGGGCAATAAAAGAGAGTAACATACAAGCCACATACTGTCTGATGTCACAAGGAAAAGGGGGCTTCAGCAAACAAAAGGCTGTTTAAACGCAATGGTGTGATTAGAGAAATTGTCATTTCTTGGGGCTCAGGGGGTCATTCCGACCCGATCGCACGCTGCACTTCTTCGCAGCAGTGCGATTGGGTCAGAACTGCGCATGCGCGGCTGCCACATTGCGCAGGCACGTCATTGCCTGGCGACTGCAGTGACGCCACGAATGAAGAAAGCGGTCGCATCGGCGACCGCAAGAAGACTGACAGGAGGAAGGCATTCCGGGGCGTCAACTGACCATTTTCCATGAGTGGTTCGGTGAGCGCAGGCGTGTCCAGGTGTTTGGGGGATGGATGCCTGGCGTCAATTCCGGGACCTGCATCGCTGAAATCATCGCACCAGGTAAATATGTCTAAGGCTAGTCTTGTTTTACACAAAACCTTTTTAGCATAGCAGGGCTGCACAAGCGTTCGCAGCACTGCTATGCAGAAATACACCCACCCCCATAGGCGGCGTCTAGTTGATCGCACGTGCAGCAAAAAGTTGCTACGTGCGATCAACTTGGAATGACCCCCCTCAGTCTTCCTGGCTTTCCACAAGAAACTTAATTAGGCCAGTATACAAAGTGTGCAATGACCATTTCTGGTTTTAGTCTGAGAAAACTGTTTTGCATTTAAGCTTTATGTATTCAATAAGCAGAGTGACTTTTCCTCATATTAAACTCCATTTGATAATGTTCTGTGTTTGTGGTCTTAAATAATTCACTGTTATATACTGTAGGTCAAGATTTTATGAATGGCTTTTTTTGTTTGTTTAGTGTATCACTGATTAAATTAGGTTGTGATTGCAGTTTGAGATCAGTCAGGGGTTAATTGAAGATGTCTTAAGAATGCCAACTAATTAGTGATGGCAGAACAATTTAATAGTTACTGCAAGATATATTTTACTAATTTATAGAAAGACCAGGTTGATTTGATTTGATTAAACCTTTCCCACTGATGTGTCATGCATATCCAAATAACACATGTATATTAAGTGGTGGTCAATGCATGTAATGTATTATATTATATAACATATTATTGCAAAACAGTGTACTGTGCCTTTAAGAGTTTTGAGTTGATGTGCATCCACTACATAACTCGAAGGAGAGAGACTGGGGCACTTGTCATTGTAGAAGCATGGATGTCCAATGTTACTGGTGTGAACCACTCCCTCACAATGGAGGAAACCAAATGTAAAGAACTAGCTACTTAGTTACTATGGATGTCTCCTAGCAGTCAGTTGGGTAGTTGCAGATATAGGCACATTTGTCTGCAGGGACTTGGCATAAAAGGTTCATTCTGATTGGCTGTCTACATTTTAAATGATTGGTGGATAATTAGAATTATCCACCAATCACAGTTCATTAATGAAAGCAAGAGAGGGCGGTGGACCCGGTGATCTGCTTTATAAAGCCACCATATGTCTGAGGTCTGTAAAATAAAGCCAGCAAAGATTGGGAGGTGAAGGGGTCTGCATTATTAACCCATTATAGTTTGTGTATATTAAGGCCATCAGAAACTGAAATAGGGAAATTCTGATTTAAAAAGCCACCAGTGAATCTGGGTTTATATATAGTAAAGTAACCACATTTGTGGTGGTCTGCATTGTAAAGCCAGCAGATATTTTAGAGTTATGCACTGTGCAATAGCAAAAACTTTGGGAACCTGTATTGTAAAGCCAACCGAGAATTGAGGGTGTGTATTTTGACACTGAATAGAATCCACTAATATACATTTAATTTAACAAGTAGTCATAAAAGATTGATTTTTACTGAAAGGAGTACTACAATTTTCTTTGTATTACATATTGTCTATTAAATATGTTTTCTGTATTGTATTCTTTAGAATGCCCTCTGTATTGTATGTATACTGGTCAATACTATGCACTCCATATTGGGGGTCATTCCTAGTTGTTCGCTCGCTAGCTGCTTTTAGCAACATTGCAAACACTAGGCCGCCGCCCTCTGGGAGTGTATCTTAGCGTAGCAGAAGTGCGAACGAAAGGATCGCAGCATTGCTACAAAAAAAGATTGTGCAGTTTCAGAGCAGCTCAAGACTTACTCCTAGCTAGCGATCACTTCACACTGTTTAGTTCCTGTTTTGACGTCACAAACACGTCCTGCGTTCGGCCAGCCACTCCTGCGTTTTTATCGGGCACGCCTGCATTTTTACACACACTCCCCGAAAACGGTCAATTACCACCCAGAAACACCCACTTCCTGTCAATCACTGAACGACCAGCAGTGCGACTGAAAAGCGTCGCTAGACCTTGTGTGAAACTGCATTGGCTTTTGTGAAAGTACGACGCGTGTTCGCAGTGCGCACCATACGCATGAGCAGAAGTGCCGATTTTTAGCCTGATCGCTGCGCTGCAAACAACGGCAGCTAGCGATCAACTCGGAATGACCCCCATTGTTTCAAGGTCACATGAAAAATTTGAGGATACCGGTCACAAGAATATTCTCTCTGCAGAATATTATTTATTAAGATGCACTCTGTATTGTACTGTATATCTGTCACTAAGATAATCTCTGCATAAGATATAAGTCACTAGGATGCTCTCTGTATGATACAGATGTGTCCTCATACATTATTGATGGTATAGAATTTTTTTTTTTTGCCAGCCTATTGCCATTGCGGCCGGCGCAGTCAATTTTAAATTTACTATTAGGTGACGCGACCTCGTTTTTGTACCACTGAACCTTGGGGCCCACTGATCCTATGGGCCTGGGATGGGTGTACCATTTGTAACCCCCTGTCAACAGACCTGTTCTCGCAGCAGATCTGCGAATATATGCTAATGATGCTACCGCAGGGATTTGTGCAGGCACGCCCACTGACGGGACATCTAAAAAAAAAAAAAAAAAGGAGAGAGCTGACACACTTTATAAGAAAATGTATTAATTCAATTTATGTAATTCCCCTTTTTTTAAGCACAAACATTTCATGACAAAATGCACTGAAATTGTCATTTATTTATTTAAAAAAAAAAAGAAAGTCCCTAATTTGTCTGAGTCATACCTTCTCCCCTCTCGGTTTTACCTGAGAGTCTCCCTGGTTTATCTAAATGATAATACTATATGAAATAATGATATTTGCAGAAATTCCCCTGTTTGTTTGTGCCCAGAGTCCTGCCGTCCTTTGATGCTATCTGTTTCCTCTGGCGGAAGATGCATCTTGCGGTTAGTATTATTATCAGAAATCTCCGCTCTACTGTGATGCGATCAGTTGTCTCTATCACATGCCTGCCGTGTTCTAGGAAGATGCACAGATAGCAGCTAATGTGACAAGATGAAAGTCACTTCACTTTCAGTTCCTCTCTGGCTCTGTCTCACCTCTCTCTGCTCATTATCTCATCACTCATTCACTTTCATTCCCATCAGACTCTTGGTAGCAGGTCTGTGGCTTAGGTGAAAGCAGTACTGCATACAGTCAGGTGTATGTGACTTACACAGTTACTAAGATGTACTGTATACTTATGACTGAATGCCTTGTTTCATATGTTAGTGCTGCTATTTGTGAAGTTAATGATTGCATTTTAGGAGATATACGGGAACATTCTCCCAAGTAATAGCCCTTCTTGGTGACAATTGAAGAGTCACTTTACTGCTGGAATCAGACCTAACTTACGTACCATGGTCCTAGGGACATTGGGGGTCATTCCAACCCGATCGTTCGCTGCAGTTTATCGCAGCGATCGGGCCGGAACTGCGCATGCCGGACGGCCGAAGGCCATTGGACCCTAGCGATCGCCTCTGCCTGATTGACAGGCAGAGGCGGTCGCTGGGCGGGAGGGGGCTGGGCGGCGGCGTTAAGCCGCTGTTTAGGGGGTGCGGTCCGGCCAACGCAGGCGTGGCTGGACCGGTGGGGGGGGGGGGCCGCGGCGGCTGCATGACTTCACATGCAGCTGCTGCGACCCGGGGCAGTGAAGAGGTTCTCCCGGTTAGCCGCAGGAGCTGCGCTGGCCAGGAGTAACTCCTGAGATGCAAAAGCGTCGCCGCTGTGCGATGCTTTTGCATTTCTGCGGGGGGGGGGGGGCGGCACTGACATGCGGGGCGGACTAGCCCTGTGCTGGGCGTCCCCCCGCATGTCTGAGTGCCTGATCGTAGCTGTGCTAAATTTAGCACAGCTACGATCATCTCGGAATGACCCCCATTGTAGGATGCCGGGGAGCTATGCGAAGATCCCAGATGGCGTTAGCAATTGGGGAAAAGTTCAGAAAAACTTATTTTGGAGGTTGGCTAATTAGACTGCTTTGCCTTTCCCATAGAGGTCTATGGGAATGGCATTATTTTGTGGGTCCTTAATTAATGCTGTATATGACTGTAATATCTCCTGCATAACAGCATTAATACATACAGTGAGAACTACAGTTCTGATAATTGTATGACACAGCAGTTAATAGGTCCAAAGATATACCGGGCCTTACCGGCATCACAGCTATTGTCTGGGGAAAGTCGAGTTTGGTATCATCAATGTGGGCAACAAAAATCTTGCTTCCCAGCATGCCCTTATTTTTGGAGCCCCCCTATATCCCTTCCTGTTAGGTACAGTCTTTAGCACATTGGAATGAATGGATAGTGCACAGGGTCAGACTGGCCCACAGGGGAACAGGGGAAACCACCGGTGGGCCCCACTGCAAGTGGGCCCACCTTCTCTGTTATTAATCTTCTACATTGCCATGCACGTACAAGCAGTGTTTACTATATATATTTATCAAGGGACCCAGCCCATGTACTCTCTACTGGTTAGCCGGGACTCTGTGGTGGTTGGCCACACCTCCACTATTGCCTGGCCACACCCTTAGGCATGGGCTCCTACCACTGCATTTCCCCGGTGGGCCCTTCTTGCCCCAGTCCGACACTGATAGTGCATATATTTTTAGATCCGGAATAATACCCAGCAAACGGAGGATAATTTACCCAGTCAGAGGTATGCAATCTGTGCAGATGGTCTGTGAAGTTATCTCACTTAATGCTGGTAACCTGGATTGACATGGGATGGAAATTAAAATATTAACCAGAAGTGTTTGTCAGAATTAATAGCTCAACGCGTTTCTGTGTGAAATCCCCCACACCTTCGTCAGGAGCAGATGAAGGTGTGGTGCATTCCACACGGAAACGCGTTGAGTTATTAATTCTGACAAACACTTCTGGTTAATATTTGAATTTCCATCTACATTTGGACCAGCTACAAATAACTATGGAGAACTTCTCATCCCATGTCAATCCAGGTTACATGTGCACTATCCATTCTTTCCAATGTGCTATAGACTGGGGCATAATACCTTTCCATTTATTTCTTAAAGGAAAAGTGCTCAGAATGTGTTGTCATATAAATCCATAACTGGACTGTTGAATCTTAAACTGCCTCCAAAAGGACTTTCTATGTGATTGTCTATATCTTTTAACAGTATTAAATTTGGATGTTGGATGTTATAATAAATTGCAAGATGTTTCATTAGAACCGCAGGTGTTTATATTTATTCTTTCTGAAAAAAAAGCAAGCGCCACCTTCATTTCTCAACCTCGCCTGTGTCTCTCCAGCCTCAACCTCGCCTGTGTCTCTCCAGCCTCAACCTCGCCTGTGTCTCTCCAGCCTCAACCTCGCCTGTGTCTCTCCAGCCTCAACCTCGCCTGTGTCTCTCCAGCCTCAACCTCACTTGTGTCTCTCCAGCCTCAACTTTGCTTGTGTCTCTCCAGCCTCAACCTCGCTTGTGTCTCTCCAGCCTCAACTTCGCCTGTGCCTCTCCAGCCTCAACCTCGCCTGTGCCTCTCCAGCCTCAACCTCGCCTGTGTCTCTCCAGCCTCAACCTCGCCTGTGTCTCTCCAGCCTCAACATCGCTTGTGTCTCTCCAGCCTCAACTTCGCCTGTGTCTCTCCAGCCTCAACTTCGCCTGTGTCTCTCCAGCCTCAACCTCACCTGTGTCTCTCCAGCCTCAACCTCGCTTGTGTCTCTCCAGCCTCAACCTCGCTTGTGTCTCTCCAGCCTCAACTTCGCCTGGGTCTCTCCATCCACATTCCCCTAGGGTCTCTCAGCCTCATCTTCCTCTGTGGCTCTCAACTGCATCCCCCCCTGTTTTTTCAGCCTCATCCCCCCCTAAGTTCTCTCAGCTTCATTCACTCCAGTGTCACTCTCTCCTGCCCATCACCCTCTGTCTCTCCAGTGCATCCCTGAGTTTCCAGCACCACCCACCTTGGGTCTTTGCATCTCCACCACCCCCCCCCCCCCCCATACCCAAGTCTCCATATCTACAGTCCACAGTTATCTTCTGCTGCCTAATTCTCTTTGTGTCTCCTTTAAATGGTGATAAATAAATATAAGTGAGCTGCTGATCAATTTTAAATGGCTTACACATAACATAGGATCATTTAAGAATAACAGGAGCAACAATTCTATATAAACATAACTGCACAATTGTGCATGACTGTTACATGGATCTATGGAGCACCTGAATAACTAATATGTGGGAAGACTAGATAAGGGTTAAGAAAAAAAATGTATCTGAATATCTTGGAAATTGTCATTATGTCAATATATTTTATTGGCACAGATTGTCACACTTTAGCACAATGGTCTATAGGTATAATTTAATTACTGTAGATCCTTTCCAAGGATATACAATAACTACATTCAATCAAATATCATAAACAGTAACCTGTTATAAAAATGTGCATACCCTAGTGAGGTGTGGAATTCACAGTACAGCAGCTCGCAAACCAATGAAGTTATCTATGAGTTGGATGTAACTGTCAACATTTTAAAAATACTTAACAGTTTAGCAGCTCTTCCAACACACCCATGAGGTGGCTGCCCAGTGTTGTTGTTTTTTTTTTTACTTGGGGTATCGCCTCTAGCCCTAATCCCCGTCCGGGGTCAGCTTGCTTCTCCGTTTGTAGTACCCCAGGATTTCTACTTGGAGGTAGGTGAATAGGCAGAAGTAGGCCATTCCGCAGGGTGCTTTCGAGTGCCTGTTCTTCCGCCTTTCACCAATTCAGGTGTTGGACCCATGTAAGTTAGTGGTGCTATCCCAACAAGAGACATCTGTGGTGTGGGAAGTGTGGCTGGTGTTAGAGAAGAGCTGTAAATATTTTGGAACTCACCGCCATCACTTTATTCACCAGACATGACCCTATTGCGCCGGTGAAACAAATTCAGCACTTCTGTTTTTATGCTGGCCCACCGAAAGCGTGAGGTCCTTTCACGGAGTCTCTCGTTGACTTTTTTCTTATGCTCCTTTAGTTCTCTTAATTCTGCTTTTTCTTTTGTATTTATGTTTTTAATTGTTTTTTTACGTTGTTCGGGTGCCTCTATGGTGTCATTAGGATCAGATGTTATTTCCTCCTGTGGTCTTTCATTTTGTGTCCATATAGCATCGTACTCCATTTGCTTACTCTCCCAGCCTGCACCAGGGACTCAACGTGAAGTAACTATCCCACCAAACATTGCGATCTTTAGCGAATCATTTCCTCTAATCACCATCAGAAATTCTTCCTCTGCTGGAAGTGTCAGCTCTTTTACACAGTATTGTAAATCTAGAGTTTGTTGTTGTTCCACAGATTGGGTCATCTTATCTGGGCTATTTGGATACCGCAGGTTATGTTCCATTCTAAAGCGGAAGCTATTATGACTTAAAACTCTGCATCGCCCACTAGTGAATAGCGATACTAAGAATTGTGAGGTATGGATCAATCGTTTGAAAATGTCAAGGTCATCAATCATTCGGTCGACACCAAATGGTCAACATGCATTAGGTCAACAGGTACAAAAGGTTGACAGGATCAAAATGTTCACATGACAGTGGTCAACACACAAATTAATCAACACATTTATTTATTTTTTTGGATGGGGGGTTTTGGGCCATCACTTATTTTGTGAAAGCAAAGCTGTGCAGTGGAAGCACACATTGGGTGGGGATTAATGAACTTGGATGTTTTTTAAAGGGGCAATCATTTACAAGGCAAAACCATGTCTTGTAAGTGATTGCCCCCTTAAAAAAAAGTCGAAGTTCGGCTGGCACTTCGACTTTGCATCCCGCATTGCCGCCGAACTAGGTTGGCATTACATCCGGCCCATTGATCACTGGGCCTGCATAGGTCTAGTGTACTGTGCTACATACATGTTTGGGGCAGACTATAGCCTGTTACATGCTAATTATGCATCCTTCATGGGCCGGCGACAATCACTCTAAAATCCAACATTTGGAAACCCAACTCCAAAAATTCTGCTTTTGCCCCTGATATTAAGTATCATGGCCTAAAATGAAATAAACCTGTAGGGGTTTGAACTCCTAACGCAGCCACTGGGCATGCCAGGACCATATGTGCTCACCATCAAAATGGGGATGTAGTCACATAACACAAGGGGAGTGTCCAGGGCCGTCTTACCAGCAGTGTAGGTTTCCTGGGCAAAGCAGTGCACTGGGGCCCCTGCCCATCCTCCAGCAGTCGGGGTGAGGGGTGCTATCAGCAGCAGCTTATGTCTCGCAGGTGATAGGGGGTGTTCTATCTTCCGCTCAGCATGTAGGACCTGGAGCAGTAATTTTTGATAATTATTCCTTTACTGCACAGATGGAGGGAGATGGGACGGGAGGGAGAACACTAAACTGTAGAAGTGGGCATTGGGATGAATGAAGGGGTCCTGTACATTACTTCCAGGGTGGCAGGGGGTGTTTAATATGGGGGAGGGTGGATGGTGGAGTGGGCTTAATATTCAAAATTTCCCAGTGGGAGGGCAGCTAGCTTGACTGCAGATATCGCCAGTTCCTGACAATAGATATCTTAGCTTTTAATGGGATAAAAATCTAGAGAGTCCCACCTTTCAGGAAGTACTGGGGACTTGGGGATCAGAGTTCAGGAGCCAGAGCAATCCATCAACACAAATATAAAACTGCATACCAGGCATGTGGAGCTGGAGCAGGGACCAGCTGCTGGAAGGCTGATATTTCTGGTTCTGGGCATAGTAGAGTGCCATCATTCCCTGAAAGGCGAGAGTCCCAGGTTCTGGAATTAACCCACAGAAAAATTCTAAGTCAGACAGAACCAGAGAGATCTGGCTGGGAATAGCAATTAACAGGCTCGGATGAGGACACCTTCTTTGAAGTCGGATATCTCTGGTTCCCTAGGGCTGATTTTCAAAAATCTGGTACCCCTGGAAAAAGGGGACCCTTAGCTATCAGCCTAGGGCCCTTATACTCTTGGGGCCCTTGGGCAAGTGCCCATTGCACCAGGGCTATCTTTTTGTATGGGCTCAATGGGCACTTCCCCAAGGGCCCCAGGAGTATAAGGGCCCTAGGCTGATAGCTGAGGGTCCTCTCTTTCCAGGGGTACCAGATTTTTGAAAATCGGCCCTGGAGAACCAGAGATATCCGACTTGAAAGCAGTGGTCCCCATCCAAGCCTGTTAATTGCTCTTCCCAGCCATATAATTGGGGTTCTGTCTGACTTATAGTTTTTCTGACACTATAACCCAAAATCTGGGACTCTCCCCTTTCAGTGGACACTGGCAGCTTGTATCTACTATGCCCAGAACCAGAGATATCAGCCTTCCAGCTGCTGGTCCCTGCTCCAGCTCCACACGCCTAATATGCAGTTTTAGATTTTCGATGGTGAATTGCTCTGGCTACTGAACTCTGATCCCCAAGTACCCAGAACCTTCTGAAAGGTGGGACTCTCTAGGTTTTTATCCCATTGATAAAGCAGAATATTTATCGTATATAAAACCCTTTATGAGGTCTAAGAACACTGTACGCTATTTACGTATGAAGTACCGTAAGGGTACGCTCGTTGCGTAACAATCGCTTAGCCGTAGTCGAGACGCTCAAGCGTCACGTTCGCTCACGGCCAAGAGATCACAGGCAGGCACGCTATTGGCTGCTGACTAACGTAATGGTTTACTATAGCGTAACGGACGCTGTATCGGGAGCGGGCTGCTCGAGCGATACAGACGCTCACGAGAATACGCTGTTGGTATCGGCCACACTTATAGGTGAGCGACTACCGTAATGCTACGCTATCAGCGTAGCGGACGCTCGAGACCACGAGGAGATCACGAGCGGCGCAGACGCTCACAATGTTAAACCTTTAAATCTAAACCATAAACAATGTAATATGCTGTAAAACCTTAGTGTAATGATAGAGTGTAAATGCAACACAGTATAACCTTATTAACTCAAAAGCTGTTTGAGCGTCACCGACGCTCTGAGAATACTTAACACTATAAGAAATACACAGATACCTGGGCTTAGGGTCCAACGCCTAATATATATATATATTATGAATGATATACTTGCAAAAGAATTAATACAAATACAAATCATACACTACAATATAACATAGACTACCTAACCAGATAACTACACAGGAAATACAATACAATTACTATTTAAGGGAAAATAAGAGAGAAAGAGGAGAAGAGAGAGAGAGAGAGAGAGAGAAATTGGCCCACAATAACAAGAAGATCAATATGGTTGCGGAGAAAACTTACGCACAAAGGAAACGATCGCATGCGCCTCTGGACATCCAGCTCCCGATTTTCAGCAATGATAACCGTTGAAGAGTGAGAGCTGGATGTGATCGGCCTGTCTATTTATGCCCCACACACAATACAATTCAATGGTCCCTACAATCTCATTGTTCATTGGACACAGGAATTCCTCCTCGCATTATAACAAAAGGTCATAGGTTGATTCATACAGGTGGGCCGTGACTATTTCCAACAGCTCAGGTGGGAGGGAAACTGGGTTTCCCGCCGCATGGGTAAGTAAGTGCAAATACAGTAAATGTTCATAAACTTCTTATGTCCATAACTATTCGCACGAGCGATTAATCCGCTTCAAACCAACACCGGAATATTGCTAATTAAATACTCTTCCGATGGGTACTAAACACCACTGTATTACTCCTGTCTGACCCTTCGTATCAAACAAAGAGGGATTTCTCTGTTCACGAACATTCTATATTAACCAAACTTTCAGAATCTATCAAAGGGACCATGATCTATAAAATACATTACATAGTGAAAATATGTAACGATTGAGTCGCACGCTACGATCACATAAACTCTACCGTAAATACGCATACCGTGCGCCTGCGGGTGCCCGCGACTGTGAGTATGCGCACGTACGGGAGAGCGTACGCATGCGCAGCACGGACCTGTGTGAGGTGCAAATATGGTAGTGTGCATAGAGATATTTTTCTGACTTTGACAGTCCACCCTTTGGCAGTCAACAATAACTGCCACCTTCTAAAACATTTCAAAAAGAGAAAAATATATGTCAGGGGTTAATACATTTACATGGTTGGGTAGGGGAGGAGAGGAGAAGGTAGGAAAAGGGTATGACCTAGTGAGATAGCAGAAGCATGTGTGTATGAATCCGTGCTTGGGGGTCATGTATCATCGTGCCGTACGTTGTTTTAAATCAAGCTTCGAGGTATTGCGAAGTATACATTTGAATTCCTTCTTATCCCGTGGTACGGGTCTGTGGATGGGCTGTCAAACTTTACCGAGCTCTTTTCGGCTGTGGTTGTAACAAAATGGGGGAGCACATTTTAGTTGATGATACATGAATGGGGGAGATATGTGATTGCTGATATCTGTGCCTGTATTCCCTATCGACTATGTGTGTCATTACCTGAGGGTTGTAGAAATGAAGAAAAGACATAATTACGGTAAATGCGGTGGTATTCTATGTCAGGTAAATGTACATTCGTCGATTGAGGTCTTGTTTGGTGTCTGTTGAATGCAGTCTTCTTTGTGCTTTTGCCCATAAGGTGCGAGCAAAAGCTGTCAATGTCAATAGATTTACAAAAGTGTTGGGCTAGCGTAATTTTAAAATTTTCTAGGGAAACTGGGGATCCATGGCATAGTTCATCAAAAATCTGTGTATCAGGTTGTCAAAACTTCTTCTTTAATCCATCTGTTGTCTGTATATCGGCTCATCAACCTCCTCGTCCAAGTGGGTCTTTTTACCTTGGAGAAAACGGAAAAACAGGTGAAAGAAACGGACCGTAGAATTGAAATCGCATTTTCATCACATCATTGTTTCTACATTTGGGTCATAAATCAGATCCATGGGAATTACAGTTTCCTCACTCCTTAAACTCATTACCTCAGGTAGTACTTTTCCAATATAACACAATCCTTCAGAGTTTGGGGCAAGCCACTTGTACGCCTTCCTCCCGCATATGAAATATGCATCATCGGGGAGAACATATGGGACGGAGTAGGACATAACCATATTACACACCTTCCATGTGAAATCTCCTGACCCTAATTTTCCCATCTGTCTAGTACACGTATCAGCTTGTACGATATGTGCACTGTATCCTGGTGATACCTCTCCAACTCTCGTAATCCTATTTCCTAGGGTATACCTATATCGGAAAGATTTTCCTCTACTGGCTATGTGGCGTACAAGCTCTGTATCTGTCGGCATTCTATCTGCTCTATATGAAAAGGTCATGGTTTGGTTACTCCATGACACTTCCCAATTTCCCGGCTTTCGGGGATTGGAGATGTTAAAACATAATAGGGACCTATCCACATGGTATTGGTGGAGCTTCAAACTAAGAGGGCTGGAGATATTAAACCTCCTGTCCACCGGTCTCCCACCCTTTAGCTCAAGTACCTCCCCTATCGTTAAAGGAAATGGTACTAGTCCTGATTTGCTATGACCTTGAGGTATTTGAGAGCATACCCAACAATCTGTTTGATTTAGCACACTACCCACTAAGGAGTGATAGTCACTCAAGGGATGCCGGTCCATGTGGATATTAAAACTGGATTGGCATTTCTTGATGCACCCATCCTCAACTACACTGTCACAGAGCCTACAGATACAGTTTTCTTTTCAGCTAACAAATGTTTACAAATAACATGGCTGCTAGATCGTTTCCGGTACTCGCCTTTTGCTTGGTGGTTGTGTTGCTATTGGAAATTTACACCTCCGTCTCAGTCATCGGAACCTTTCTGGATCCTTTCTCGACCTCTCTGGTACTCTCGCCGGAACAGACTGCTCTGGTCAACATCATGGTCAACAGGAAAATCCAGATCACAGTCTCTTGGGGCAAGTCCATCTTACAGGAGGAGAAAAGAAGAAATTTGTAAGGGGGGTACAGGAAAACAGTTAGAGGGGGAGAGAAACTTGTTACGATAATTAAGTTCTCTAGTCTTGTTGTTCTTCTTGTTCTGCTGTCATCTCAAAGGTGCTGTCTCTCAGTCTTCCAAACGAACATTCTGGTGATGCAATATTCGCTCCAAACCAGCGATCTTTCTGTAAGGAGCAAAAATCTTGCATTACCATTTGCCTAACTGAGGTGTGACATACCATCTTTAAAACATGAAAGCATGAGTGAGAAGACAGAGAAAACAACAACAGCAAAAAAACAAAAGAGAGAGAGAACAATTCATATATGTATATATATAACATAACACATCAATAAACAACAACAGGAAAAAAAAAACATTTTTCAAACAAACAGTTTTCAAACATTTTTAAACATTTTTAAAACATTGTCAGATCATCAGGCTGTCATATCTACATGTCTAATGGTTTCCTTGCGCAGTCCCTCCCCCCAGCATTTCCATATTCCACTGTCTGTATCTGGCCAGAATACATTGATGCGGATAGGTCATGCTGGGGTTTGGTAGACTTCTGCAAAGACCAAGTATATATGCAATGTTTGAATCCTACCAATATTCGTCAGAGATGGGGAGAGAGAAAAAGAAACATTTCACAGATACATTTACAACGTTTCACCCGGTCATTCCTGTGTCTTCAGGGAATGACCTCCCAATTTTATTAACTATTACCTCAGGCTTACCATCCGTCCTAGTGATCACCTTTCTTGACTACATATCATGAGTGTGGACCAAAATTCTTCCTATATGATCCCTGATTATAATTTGGTGTGTCATATTTTTGCTCATTCCTCTGTCTAGGGGGTCTGACTTTATGTGTGCTATTACAGTTGCTGGCATAATGCCCTTCTCTTTTACAAAGAAAACAAACCCGGGGCTTCTTCCAAGTGTCAGTGACCTGAGGTTTTGGTTGATTTGATGCCTCCTCAAACGCTCGGATGCTCATCACCATCAACCGCTTTCCCTGTGCTTCCCTGCTTCCTTGGATATCATGGTTATGTTGTTGTCTAGGGGATTGATATGACTTTTGTATTCCTCTTGATCTACAATCTCTCGCAAAGTGTCCTTTTTTATGACAATTGTAACAGACTTCCACATTTAAATTTCTCGCAGGGGTTTGGGGCTTATGCTGGAGTGGTCTTGTGGTTAGGGCCTGTATACTTGCGGCCATTAATTTATCACTTTGTGACTCTCTGTATCTGGTGATATTTCGATCAATATCAATAGCGGCCTCTCTTAATGCGGCCACCGAGATATTTCTCCAGTTTGGGTTGGTGGTCTGTACCCTTGTACTCAATACCTCCTTTAAACCATTCATTAATACCTTAACCGCTATTTCTCTATGCTGTGCGCATGTTTTGATGTCTGTGATCCCAGTGTTCCTAGCCATTACTTGCAGTGCTCGATTGAAATAACTGGAGATACTTTCCCTTTCGTTTTGTCTTATGGAGAAGATTTCATTCCACTTGACAACGGCAGGGAAATATACTTCCAACTGTTGGTTTATCTGCTTAATACATTCCTGATTGTGTTCCTCCGTTTGAGGTACTTCTGTGTCTAATTGACAATCAGTAATAAATGTCGCAGAGTCAACACCGGAGGGCAAACATGCCCTCAGCACTGTCCGCCAATCTTTGTTGGTGGGTTCTGTTGAGTTTCCTAGTTCTTTAATGAACCTTTGACATGCGACTAGATTTTTCCGTGGATCAGGAAATTCGGACATAATTGATCTCAATTCGGTCCGGGACCAGGGACAGCGCATTGCACTGTCCTGGACGGGAATGGTTCCCTGATCGTCAGTCTTCCCATTGGGGACTGTGATCACCCTGACAGGACTAAACTCAATTACATCACCTTGTTTTGGTCTTACAATATGGGGTACATTTGTTTGTGCGTGATATAAAACATTGTACGTACCTGTGGACACGACCTCACCTGACCCTCCGTTAGGGGGTTTGATTATTGCCTTTACCGATTTGGTCGCGTCCACCTGGATGTCTTGTGTGATGGCCGTTGGAAGTGGTGCCGACATCGTGTTGAGTTCACTTTCTTGCTCGTATTCCTGAGGGAAGTTTGACATGGGGTGCAACTTGCACGGGTTAATAGTTGTACATTTAACAGCATTACAATTATCATTGTTATGTTTATTACACTTATTCTTATCATAGTTGCTAAGTGCGTTTTTATTGTTCAACCTTGTGCTTTTCTCCGCAACCATAATCCTCTCCGTTGCCACATCTCTCCTCCCAAGATGAGAGTCAGATATGTCAGTTAGCTCTGTTTGCATTTCACTTTCCTGTTGCCATAACTTTAAACAATCATAATGTTTGATCCGTCTCTTTGCTGGTTCAATAAGACCTATCCTTCTCCTTAGATTTAGTAACACTTCTGGGCTAAAGCTACCTATTCTTGGGAATTTCTCCCCGTCATGTACAGTCATTCTTTCCCATTCATCACATAAAACCTCTGTGTGTGAACCGTATTTTTCACACATTACATACCTGGCCGACCCGATTGGTCGGTTTACTAAATCAACCCGAACCGAGGTTGATCGCCCCCTACCTGAACAACTGGCCCCCATAACTTGCAGGTGTTGCTTTTCTTCAGCGAACCCTTACAAAAACCAAGATGCCCGGGGCAGGCTGGCGGTGAAGTTTACCGAGTACTCCACTCACTTCTCGCCCACGTTGGCCAGTAACACAATCACTGTATCCAGAGCTGTTGTACCCAACCTAGGGCCCCTGTGAACCTTTATTTACTGGGGCGCGTTCCCCAGCAAGTATCGGTTGTTGGATAGTTCCTGAGTGACCAGCGAACTTCCCTTTGTAAAAATAAAAAATTACACAAATCACGTCAGAATGTACAAATAGCGTTTATGACCTTCGTACACAAATAGTACCGGTCAGGTTTACTAATGCACACAATTACGTGCGGTACAATCGTTCAGCACATAAGCAACTAATCTTATGTACGGAGCGACCAGCGGAATCGAAAATTGCGGCTGCGAATTCCTTCAGCAAGAGCTTGTATGGCCTATATGGGTGTTGCACCAACCCTTTTAGGTGTTGTGCCTGTGGACTGTATAGCGGACTTCCTTGTCTGCTGTACCTGAACCTGCTGGTCTGCTATGACCTCCTGGTCTGTTACAGTATGACCTCCTGGTCTGCTATACTCTAATGCTCAAATTTTTTTTGTTTTTGTTTAACCAAGGATGCCTCCCTAGCCACCGTGCATGTCACTTACACGTATGTACCTCACGAGAACTCGATGATTTCTTTTGGTTCAACCTCAAAATTGTATGTAAAAACACTCACTCACCACATGTACACTTTTGTTTCTGTTTCTATTTCTGCGCAGAAATTTCTCTTTAGACCAGATGTGTTACAAATTAGGAGAAGGATCTATTAATTTAAATTTTGAATGTTAAAATAAATTTTCGCTATTTATCGCCTGTTGCGCTACTTATCGCCTGTTGCGCTACTTAAAAATCAACACTATCGTGTGACTTGAGTTACGTGGGCGTACCCAGACGCTCCGTTGCGTAATTTACGCTGCGTGCGTCGGCCTTTGCGTACGCGAGACTCAGCCCTTTGTTAGAGACACGTGTACACAAAGCCTTTGTCTACCGTAACACAACTAACACGTTTATCAATGTAGATGATCCTTGATCATCTACCGCGCACCACACTGACTTCGCCTTATCTTTCAGGCAGAGCTGTGTGTTTGTCTATACTTTAACTATATTACCTTTACTCTTAAACTATGAAATAGCGACAAATCTCTCTTAGTACGTTTATCAATTATACAATGGCAAACAGGAGAGTGATATATGAAAATACACGAATGAAAAGAAATGCAGATATGCGTGCGTGTGTACGCAAGACAGAAATAAACAGTTTTAAAAGGACACTATCGTTTTGTTCTTACCTCCGGTCCCGGATTCCTTCAGCACCCTTTACTAAGCGAAGCAGACGCTTATCCAAACAGCACTACGAGGAATATGATCTCCCGCCCTTTGCTGCTGGATAATGTCTGCTGAAATTACCTAGTGCAGATATGTGAAGGACGGGCGAGCCGCCAATTGATAAAGCAGAATATTTATCGTATATAAAACCCTTTATGAGGTCTAAGAACACTGTACGCTATTTACGTATGAAGTACCGTAAGGGTACGCTCGTTGCGTAACAATCGCTTAGCCGTAGTCAAGACGCTCAAGCGTCACGTTCGCTCACGGCCAAGAGATCACAGGCAGGCACGCTATTGGCTGCTGACTAACGTAATGGTTTACTATAGCGTAACGGACGCTGTATCGGGAGCGGGCTGCTCGAGCGATACAGACGCTCACGAGAATACGCTGTTGGTATCGGCCACACTTATAGGTGAGCGACTACCGTAATGCTACGCTATCAGCGTAGCGGACGCTCGAGACAACGAGGAGATCACGAGCGGCGCAGACGCTCACAATGTTAAACCTTTAAATCTAAACCATAAACAATGTAATATGCTGTAAAACCTTAGTGTAATGATAGAGTGTAAATGCAACACAGTATAACCTTATTAACTCAAAAGCTGTTTGAGCGTCACCGACGCTCTGAGAATACTTAACACTATAAGAAATACACAGATACCTGGGCTTAGGGTCCAACGCCTAATATATATATATATTATGAATGATATACTTGCAAAAGAATTAATACAAATACAAATCATACACTACAATATAACATAGACTACCTAACCAGATAACTACACAGGAAATACAATACAATTACTATTTAAGGGAAAATAAGAGAGAAAGAGGAGAAGAGAGAGAGAGAGAGAAATTGGCCCACAATAACAAGAAGATCAATATGGTTGCGGAGAAAACTTACGCACAAAGGAAACGATCGCATGCGCCTCTGGACATCCAGCTCCCGATTATCAGCAATGATAACCGTTGAAGAGTGAGAGCTGGATGTAATCGGCCTGTCTATTTATGCCCACACACACAATACAATTCAATGGTCCCTACAATCTCATTGTTCATTGGACACAGGAATTCCTCCTCGCATTATAACAAAAGGTCATAGGTTGATTCATACAGGTGGGCCGTGACTATTTCCAACAGCTCAGGTGGGAGGGAAACTGGGTTTCCCGCCGCATGGGTAAGTAAGTGCAAATACAGTAAATGTTCATAAACTTCTTATGTCCATAACTATTCGCACGAGCGATTAATCCGCTTCAAACCAACACCGGAATATTGCTAATTAAATACTCTTCCGATGGGTACTAAACACCACTGTATTACTCCTGTCTGACCCTTCGTATCAAACAAAGAGGGATTTCTCTGTTCACGAACATTCTATATTAACCAAACTTTCAGAATCTATCAAAGGGACCATGATCTATAAAATACATTATATAGTGAAAATATGTAACGATTGAGTCGCACGCTACGATCACATAAACTCTACCGTAAATACGCATACCGTGCGCCTGCGGGTGCCCGCGACTGTGAGTATGCGCACGTACGGGAGAGTGTACGCATGCGCAGCACGGACCTGTGTGAGGTGCAAATATAGTAGTGTGCATAGAGATATTTTTCTGACTTTGACACCATTCAAAGCTAATAAATATATTTTCAGAAACTTGAGATATCTGCAGTCAAGCAAGCTGCCCTCCCACCGGAAAATTATAAATATTAAGCCCACTCCACCATCCACCCCTCTCCTACGTATTAAACACCCCCTACCACCCTGGAAGTCATGTACCAGGGCCCCTTCATTCAGCCTCATGCCTCCTTCTACAGTTTAGCCCCATCTATGCAGTAAAGGAGTACTTAGCAGAAATTACTGCTCCAGGTCCTACATGCTGAGCAGAAGAAAGAACTCCCCCTACCGCCCGCAGGACATCAAAGCTGCCGCTGATAGCACCCTCCACCCCTACCGCTGGAGGATGGGTAGGGGCCTGTCAAAGTCAGAAAAATATCCCTATACACGCTGCCATATTTGCACCTCACACTGGTCCGCGCTGCGCATGCGTGCGCTTTCCCGTGATAGCGCATACCCGTTGTTGCGTGCACCCGCTCGCACTCGGTATGCGTATTTACGGTAAAGAGTATGTAGTCGTAGCGTGCGACCCAATCGTTACATATTTTCACAATTAATGTAGTTTATAGATCATGGTCCCTTTGATAGATTCTGAAAGTTTGGTTAATATAGAATGTCCCTGAACGGAGGAATCCCTCTTTGCATTGTACGAAGGGTCTAACAGGAGTCATACGGCAGTGTTTGGTACCCATCGGAAGAGTATTTAAATAGCAATATTCCGGTGTTGGTTTGGAGCGGATCAATCGCTCGTGCGAATAGTTATGAACATAAGAAGTTTATGTTCATTTACTATTATTTGTTCTTACTTAATCATGCGGCGGGAAACCTAGTTTCCCACCCACCGGAACAGTTGGAAACAGTCACAGCCCACCTGTATGAAACAACCTATGACCTTTTGTTATAATGCGAAGCCGAATTCCTGTGTCCAATGGACGATAAGATTGTAGGGACCATTAGATTGCATTGTGTGTGGAGCATAAAAGACGGGCATGTGGCATCCAGCTTACACTTCTCTTCAAACGGTTCTCATTGCTGATAATCGGGAAGCTGGATGTCCAGAGGCGCTTGCGATCGTTTCCCCTTGTGCGTAAGTTTTCTCCGTAATCATATTGTCTTACTGTGAGCCATCTTCTCTCTCTCTCTCTCTCTCTCTCTTTTCTCTCTCTCTCTCTCGTATATCCCTTTAAGTATATTGTATTATATTATATTTCCTGAGCAGTTATCTGGTTAGTTGGTTTATGTTATACTGTAGTGTATGCTTTGTACTGTGATTCTTTTTGCAAGTAATAGTCATAATACATATAATAGGTTTCGGACCCTAAGCCAGGTATCTGTGTATTCTTTATAGTGTTAAGTATTCTCTGAGCGTCGGTGACGCTCAAGCAGCTTTGTAGGTAATCAGGTTACACAAGGTTGCACTTACACATTGTCTCCACACTAAGGTTTACTGTGTATTTCATTGCTGAAGGTATAGATATAAAGGTTTAACGTTGTGAGCGTCTGCATCGCTGGTGATCTCCTCGTGGTCCCGAGCGTCCGCTACGCTATAGCTAATCATTACGTTAGTTGGCAGCCAATAGCGTGCCTGCCTGTGATCACTAAGCCGTAAGCGAACGTGACGCTTGAGCGTCTCGACTACGGCTGAGCGATCGCTACGCAACTTGCGTACCCTTACGGTACTTCTTACGTAGATAGCGTACAGTGTTCTTAGACCTCTTAAAGGATATTATATAAGATAAAAAATTCAGCTTTATCAATTGGCGGCTCGTCCTATCCTACACATATCTGCACTAGGTAGATCAGCAGACATTATCCCTCAGCAAAGGGCGGGAGGTTGTCTCGTAGTGCTGACGGGATAAGCGTCTGCTTCGCTTAGATAACGAGTGCTGAAGGAATCCGGGAACCGGAGGTAAGAACAAAACGCTAGTGTCTTTTTAAACTGTCTATTTTTCTTCTGTCTTGCGTATACACGCACGCATACATATATATCTGCATTTCTTTTTCATTTTTCGTATATCACTATCCTGTCTGCCAGTTTTATAGTTGATAAAAGTGCTAAAAGAGATTTGCTGTTATTTCATAGTTTAAGAATAGAGGTAACATAGTTAAAGTGTAGACAAACACACAGTTTTGCCTGGGAGATAGGGCGAAGTCAGTGTGGTGTGTGGTAGATGATCAGGGATCATCTACGTTGATAAAAGTATAAATTGTGTTACGGTGGATCTTTTGCTTTGCGTACACGTGTCCCTAACAAAAGACTTGTGTACGCAATCCAAAGGCAGACGCACGCAGCGTACATTACGCAACGGAGCGTCCGGTTACACCCACGTAGCTCAAGTCACGATAAAGTTGATTTTTAACGCAACGCGATAAGTAACGCAAAGCGGTAAATAGCGCAACAGGCGATAAATAACGCAAGTCTATTTTTGGTGTCCGAAATTTAATTAACAGATCCTGCTCCTAATTGGTAACACAGCTGGGCTAAAGGAAAAATTTCTGCGCAGAAATAGAAATAGAAATAGAAGCAAAAGTGTACATGTGATGAGTGAGTGTTTTTTTTTTTTTTACATTTATACAATTTGGAGGTTGAACCAAAAGAAATCACCGAGTACTCGTGAGGAACATACGTGTAAGTGACATGCACGGTGGCTAGGGAGGCATCCTTGGTTAAAACACAATAGTTGAGCATTAGAGTATAGCGGACTAGTATAGAAGGTCAGACCAGGAGGTCGTATAGAAACAAGACCAGGAGGTCGTATAGAAACAAGACCAGGAGGTCGTATAGAAACAAGACCAGGAGGTCATAGTAGACCAACAGGTCCAGGTACAGTAAACAAGGAAGTCCGCTATACAGTCCACAGGCACAACACCAAAAAGGGTTGGTGCAACACCCATATAGGCCATACAAGCTCGCTGAAGGAATTCGCAGCCGCAATTTTCGATTCCATTGGTCTTTCCGTACATAAGTTTAGTTGCTTGTGTGCTGAACGACTGTACCGCACGTAATTGTGTACAGTAGTTAGTAATCTGACCTAGTACCATTAGAGTAAAGGGGTCACAAACGCTATTTGTACATTCTGACGTGATTTGTGTAATTTTTTATTTTTCAAGAAGGGAAGTTCGCTGGTCACTCAGGAACTATCTGACAACCCCACCTTTACTGGAAAGAGTAAGTGTTCTTCGGATAACCCTCACATGTTCCAGTAAACAAAGGTTTTTATAGGTGCCCTGGGTCGAGTGCGCCAGCACCATATCGGTGTGATCAGGTCGCATTGGTCGGCGTGGGCGAGCGAGTGAGGTGCTCGGTAAACTTCACCGCCTACCTATCGTGAATAATTTGGTTTTCTGTAAGGGTTCGCTGAAGCCCCTGATATAGAGATCAGAGGTAGAGCAAGTGGACGCCTGCAGGTTATGGGGGCCAGTTGTTCAGGAAGGGGGCGATCAACCTCGGTTCGGGTTGACCCTGTAAACCGTCCAGTAGGATCGGCCAGGTATGTAATGTGTGAGAAATATGGAAGTCACACAGAGGTTTTATGTGATGAATGGGAAAGAATGACTGTACATGATGGGGAGAAGTTCCCAAATATAGGCAGCTTTAGCCCAAAAGTGTTACAAAATTTAAGGAGGAGGATATGTCTCATAAAACCAGCAAAGAGACGAAGCAAACATTATGATTATTTTCAGTTATGGCAGCAGGAAGGTGAATTACAAAGAGATTTAATTGACTTATCTGACTCTTATCTTGAGAAGAGAGACATGGCGATGGAGGGGATTGTGGTTGCGGAGAAAAGCACAAGGGTGAACAATAAAAACGCTCTTAGCAACTGTAGTATAGATAATAAGAATAAGTGTAATAAATGTAACAATGATTATTGTAATACTGTTGAATGTACAACTATTAACCTATGCAAGTTGCACCCCATGTCAAACTTCCCTCAGGAATACCAACAAGAAAGGGAGTCCAGAACGATGTCGGCACCCCTTCCAACAACCATCACACAAGACATCCAGGTGGACGCGACCAAATTGGTAAAGGCAATAATCAAACCCCCTAACGGAGGGTCAGGTGAGGTCGTGTCCACAGGTACGTACAATGTTTCATATCACGCACCTACAGATGTACCACATATTGTAAGACCAACACAAGATGATGTAGCTGAGTTTGATCCGGTCAGGGTGATTGCAGTCCCCAATGGGAAGACTGACGATCAGAGAATCATTCCCGTCAAGGACAGTACAATGCGCTGTCTCTGGTCCCGGACCGAATTGAGATCAATTATGTCTGAATTTCCTGATCCTAGGAAAAATCTAGCAGCATGTCAGAGATTTGTTAAAGAACTAGGAAACTCCACAGAACCCACCAACAAAGATTGGCGGACAGTGCTGAGGGTATGTTTGCCCTCCAGTGTTGACCCTGCGAAATTTATTGCTGATTGTAAATTAGACACGGAGGCACCTTGTACGGAGGAACACAATCAGGAATGTATTAAGCAGATCAACCAACAGTTAGAAGTATATTTTCCAACCATTGGCGAGTGGAACATAATCTTCTCCATAAGACAAAGGGAAGGGGAAAGTATTTCTCATTATTTCAATCGAACACTGCAAATAATGGCTAGAAACACTGGGATCACAGACATCAAGACAAATGCACAATATAAAGGAATAGTGGGTAAAGCATTAATAAATGGTTTAAATGATGAATTAAGAACAAGGGTACAGACCACCAACCCAGACTGGAAAGATATCTCGGTGGCCGCATTAAGAGAGGCCATCATTAATCATGAGCAGAACATCAGCAAGCACGGGGAAGCAAAGGAGCCTCAGGTCCCTGTGGGTAAGTCAAAGGTGACTAGGTGTTATAACTGCCAGGAGGAAGGTCATTATGCAAGAGATTGCAGGCCTAGAAGCACACACAAGGTATATGCACCCCCTAGACAACAACATAACCATAATACCCAAAGAAGCAGGGAGATACAGGGAAAGCGGTTGAGGGTGATGAGCATCCAAGCGTTTGAAGAGGCATCAAATCAGCCAAGACCCCAGTTCACTGACACTTGGAGAAAGCCAAGGGTTTGTTACCATTGTAGAAGAGAAGGGCATTACGCCAGCAACTGTAATAACTCACATAAAGTTAGACCCCCTAGACCAAGAAATGAGCAAAATTACAACACACACCATTATAATCAAGGATCATATAGTGAGGATTTTGAGCCACACCCATGGTAAGTAGTCAAGAAAGGTGATCATTAAGACTGGAGGTAAGCCTGAGGTAACGGTTAATAAAATGGGAGGCCATTCACTGAAGACACAGGAATGACCAGGTGAAACGTTGTAAATGTATTTGTGAAGAAAAATGTTTTTTTTTTTCTCTCTCTCTCTATCCCCATCTCTGACGAGTATTGGTAAGAATTCACACATTGCATATCCACTTGGTCCTTGCAGAAGTCTACCAAACCCCAGCATGACCTCCGCCACAATGTATTTCTGGCCAGATACAGACAGTGGAGTAATGCAGGTGCTGGTGGGGAGGGACTGCTCAAGGAGACCATTAGATACGTAGATATGACAGCCTAATAAGTCTGACAATGTTTTTCTAATGCTAACAATGTTTTCTTAATGTTGACAATGTTTAAAAATGCTTTGTTTCTCTTCTCTTATTGATGGTTATTGTCGAATTATGTAATGTATATATGCACATGAATTGTTCTCTGTCTCTTTTGTTTTTTATTTTCTCTCTCTTCTCACTCATGTTTTCATGGTTTGAAGATGGTATGGCACCCCTCAGTTGGACCAATGGTAATGCCAGATTTTTGCTCCTTACAGAAAGATCGCTGCTTAGGAAGGAATATTGCATCACCAGAATGTTCATTTTGAAGACTGAGAGACAGCACCTTCGAGAGGACAGCAGAACAAGAAGAACAACAAGACGAGAGAACTTATTATCGTAACAAGTTCTCTCCCCCTCAAACTGATTTTCTTATACCCCCCTTTACAAATTTCTTCTTTTCTCCTCCTGTAAGATGGACTTGCCCCAAGAGACTGTGATATGGATTTTCCTGTCGACCCTGATGTTGACCAGAGCAGTCTGTTTCGGTGAGAGTACCAGTGAGGTCGAGGAAGGATCCAGAAAGGTTCTAATGACTGAGACGGAGGTGTAAATTTCCAATAGCAACCCAATCACCAAGCAAAGGCGAGTACCGGGCACGATCTAACAACCTTGTTATTTGTAAACATTTTGAAGGATTGTTAGTTTAAGAAGAAAGACCGTATCTGTAGGCTCTGTAACAATAATGCCAATCCAGTTTTAATAACCATATGGACCAGCATCCATTGAGTGACTATCACTCCTTAGTGGGTAGCGTGTTAAATAAAACAGATTGTTGGGTATGCTCTCAAGTACCTCAGGGTCATAGCAAATCAGGGCTAGTACCATTTCCTTTAACAATAGGGGAGGTACTTGAGCTAAAGGGTGGGAGACCGGTGGACAGGAGGTTTAATATCTCCAGCCCTCCTAGTTTGAAGCTCCACCAATACCATGTGGATAGGTCCCTGTTATGTTTCAACATCTCCAATCCCAGAAAGCCGGGAAATTGGGAAGTGTCATGGAGTGACCACACCATGACCTTTTCACATAGAGCAGATAGAATGCCTACAGATACAGAGCTTGTACGCCGCATAGCCAGTAGAGGAAAATCATTCAGGTATAGATATACCTTAGGAAATAGGATTACTAGAGTTGGAGAAGTATCACCAGGATACTGTGCACATATCGTACAACCTGATACGTGTATTAAGCAGATGGAAGAATTAGGGTTAGGAGATTTCACCTGGAAGGTGTGTAATATGGTAATGTCCTTCTCCGTCCCATATGTTCTCCCCGATGATGCATATTTCATATGCGGGAGAAAGGCGTACAAGTGGCTTGCCCCAAACTCTGAAGGATTGTGTTATATTGGAAAAGTATTGCCTGAAGTGATGACTGTAACACATGACAAAATGAAAGACATACACCGTGGTGCCCAAGCTCCTTATACTCACACTCATTACGAGCACCTTGTTAAAAGACAACTGTCAGAAAGGTTAGAGCATCCGGCCTCTGATCTGATCCATGAATCCACCGGGATTCAGGTTCTGGTGGCGTTAGATTTCACTCGCACCGCTCGAGGAGTGATGAATTATAGATACATTTCCGCACTCGCCAATTTGTTAGATAATATCACTGAAATGTATGATGACACGTTTAGATACACTGGAAGAGAACTTCAAGCCTATAAAACAGAACTGGTACAGCATAGAATGGTTCTTAATTACCTCACAGCAGTGACAGGCGGATATTGTGTTACATTGGCAACACAGTACGGCGTGAAGTGTTGCACGTATATCACGAATAGCACCGAGGATCCGGTAGAGGTCATAGACCAAAAGATGGACGATATTCTCCAATTAAAGTGGGAATTTTGCCGAAAACACAATCTCACTCTTGCTGCTGTGGGTAATGAGCTGACTGGTTGGGTGTCATGGTTGAACCCGCGAAATTGGTTCTCTGGTTTAGGAGACTGGGCTCAAGGAGTCATAATGGATGTTGGGAAGTTTCTCCTATGTATCTTAGGTGTCGTTATATCGATTGGATTGATATTTAGATGCGGGCAGGCTTTAATGAGGTGCAAACAAAGTACCAGAGTGATGAGTTTGAGGAGTGAGGAAACTGTAATTAACCTGGATTTGATTTACGACCCAACGATAGAAACAATGATGTGATGAAAATGCGATTATACGGTCCGTTTCTTTCACCTGTTTTTCTGCTTTTCTCCAAGATAAAAAGACCCCCTTGGACGAGGAAGTTGACGAGACGCTATACAGACAACGGATTGACCAAAGAAGAAGTTTTGACCACTTGAGAAACGGACATTTGATGAACTTTGCCATGGATCCCCAGTTTCCCTAGAATTCTTAAACTTACGCTAGCCCAACATTTTTTTGTGAATCTGATGGCATTGACAAAGCTTATTGCTCACGCCTAATGAGCAAAACAGCGCAAAGAAGACGACTTTCAACTGATACCGAACAAAACTTCGACCGACAGATGTACATTAACCTGACATAGAATACCACTGCATTTTCCATAAGTGTTCTTTATCTTCATCTCTACAACCCTCAGGTAATGACACACATAGTCGATAGGGAATACAGGCACAGATATCAGCAACCACATACCTCCCCTATTCATGTATCATCAACTAAAATGTGCTTCCCCATTTTGTTACAACTGAAAGCCGAAATGAGCTCGGTAGAGTTTGACAGCCCATCCACAGATCCTTAATACGGGATGAGAAGGAATTCAAATGTATACTTCGCAATACCTCGAAGCTTGATTTACAACACGTACGGCACGATGATACATGACCCCCCAAACATGGACTCATACACACATGCTTCTGCTATCTCACTAGGTCATACCCTCCTCACACCTACTCCTCTCTCCTCCCCTACCCAACCATGGAAATGAATTAACCCCTGACATATATTTTTCTCCTTTTGAAATGTTTTAGAAGGTGGCAGTTATTATTGACTGCCAAAGGGTGGACTGTCAAAGTCAGAAAAATATCCCTATACACGCTGCCATATTTGCACCTCACACTGGTCCGAGCTGCGCATGCGTGCGCTTTCCCGTGATAGCGCATACCCGTTGTTGCGTGCACCCGCTCGCACTCGGTATGCGTATTTACGGTAAAGAGTATGTAGTCGTAGCGTGCGACCCAATCGTTACATATTTTCACAATTAATGTAGTTTATAGATCATGGTCCCTTTGATAGATTCTGAAAGTTTGGTTAATATAGAATGTCCCTGAACGGAGGAATCCCTCTTTGCATTGTACGAAGGGTCTAACAGGAGTCATACGGCAGTGTTTGGTACCCATCGGAAGAGTATTTAAATAGCAATATTCCGGTGTTGGTTTGGAGCGGATCAATCGCTCGTGCGAATAGTTATGAACATAAGAAGTTTATGTTCATTTACTATTATTTGTTCTTACTTAATCATGCGGCGGGAAACCTAGTTTCCCACCCACCTGAACAGTTGGAAACAGTCACAGCCCACCTGTATGAAACAACCTATGACCTTTTGTTATAATGCGAAGCCGAATTCCTGTGTCCAATGGACGATAAGATTGTAGGGACCATTAGATTGCATTGTGTGTGGAGCATAAAAGACGGGCCTGTGGCATCCAGCTTACACTTCTCTTCAAACGGTTCTCATTGCTGATAATCGGGAAGCTGGATGTCCAGAGGCGCTTGCGATCGTTTCCCCTTGTGCGTAAGTTTTCTCCGTAATCATATTGTCTTACTGTGAGCCATCTTCTCTCTCTCTCTCTCTCTCTCTCTCTCTCTCTCTTTTCTCTCTCTCTCTCTCGTATATCCCTTTAAGTATATTGTATTATATTATATTTCCTGTGCAGTTATCTGGTTAGTTGGTTTATGTTATACTGTAGTGTATGCTTTGTACTGTGATTCTTTTTGCAAGTAATAGTCATAATACATATAATAGGTTTCGGACCCTAAGCCAGGTATCTGTGTATTCTTTATAGTGTTAAGTATTCTCTGAGCGTCGGTGACGCTCAAGCAGCTTTGTAGGTAATCAGGTTACACAAGGTTGCACTTACACATTGTCTCCACACTAAGGTTTACTGTGTATTTCATTGCTGAAGGTATAGATATAAAGGTTTAACGTTGTGAGCGTCTGCATCGCTGGTGATCTCCTCGTGGTCCCGAGCGTCCGCTACGCTATAGCTAATCATTACGTTAGTTGGCAGCCAATAGCGTGCCTGCCTGTGATCACTAAGCCGTAAGCGAACGTGACGCTTGAGCGTCTCGACTACGGCTGAGCGATCGCTACGCAACTTGCGTACCCTTACGGTACTTCTTACGTAGATAGCGTACAGTGTTCTTAGACCTCTTAAAGGATATGATATAAGATAAAAAATTCAGCTTTATCAGGCCCTAGTGCACTCCTATGCCCAGGGGCCTACACTGCTGTTAAGACAGCCCTGCATTGCGCCCATATGAAATGACGGCCCTGGTAGTGTCCAAATCACACCCCAACACCCTTCGCCTAAAAACACATCAGCGTTGCTCCTGTGAGTGGGAGGAGCCTTCTGCAGTCATGGTAATAGTGACAACAGTCCAGATCATTCAGCCATCTGGACAGTCCCTCTGTAAATGTGTAAAATGAAAGGTTCTTTGATTTATTATGACACAGCTGTACAGTACATATGTATGGAGGTTGAGTTCAGCATTCAGTTGAAGTCAGGATGTAAAGCATGTTGGTTGTAATGCCATGTGTGTGGTAGAAGTGACGGAATCTCCTAAGTCAATTACAGTGCCTCCCCTGACTTTTGTAGTAAACACATTTCCCTGCAATAGAGAAGTAACGTGTGGTGATAACCCAGAGCAAGGCGGACTGTAACCTGAGGTGTTTTCCCATTACCACCCTCTAACTAGATGCTGCTAGGTGGTTAATTTTAGGGAAAAGCAGTTAGCTAATAATCCAGCATGTTACAGAAATAGACAGTAACTAATAATATAGCGTGATGCATACTCTAAATGCTACTTCAGGAGGAACTATGACAGTGGTATGGGTTCTGTACATCTTCTGATCTCTGGCACGTACTTTTCTTAAGCTTTAACCATAAGACTGTAGGGAGCTGTGGGTGAAGTTACTCATCACAGTGAGATAGTCAAAATGTTTTTGTCTTGTCCAAAAATGACCAGTTGTTTAATCTGGTTGTGTTATTCAGGGTCTGATTCAGAGATGGAAAGATATTCTCATCGCTGCTGCATCTTTGGACGCAGCCGTGATGAGAATGCTACAGGCGGCGTCTGAGGACAAAAGATGTCCCCTCATAGCATCACTGATCCAAATGCTGTGATGGTTGGAGCCTTTGGCCATCGGTGTAAGCCTCAGCTTACTCAGAATGACCAGCGGAACTACTGAGCCAGGGCCAGAAAGCCTGCATCGGAAGACGCTGACCGTGACCTGGCCATGCCTACAAAATGAGGGCAACAATGCAGGGCCGTCCAATTGGAAACATTTTTTAAAAATTTTATAAAATGTAATGAGTTTTAAAACTTGTTGCATATGATTAATGGTGCTCCAGCCAATCAGCTTCTAACAGTTATGTGTTTGAAAAATGACAGTTGTGAACTTGTTAGCTGATTTCCCGCCATCGATGGTACAGTGCTACTGATTTTTTTCTCTCAAAGTGTCAGGGCATGGAGCTTAGCCCCTCCCCCTGACACCCATGAAGCCACACCCCCAGGCTCTGATTGGCCCGCATGTCATTGCACAGTAATGCAGGGATGACCATCGATGGGTAAAACCATTGATGGATCTCTTCCAGATGGTTTTACACCATCAAGGTTATCCACCAATGGTACCATCGATGGTGACCATAGATTCATAACCCACCGATGGCCATCCTTAGTTTTAACACTCATTGCATATGATAAAACTCATTGATAAATCAGCCCAATAATATGTTATGCCATCTGGCAAAGTACTCATCCTGTGTCAGCCCCATAGTGCCCCATAGGGGAGAAACGGGTTGGCCTGGTGTCAGTATTGGAGACTTTTTCATGGTGCCCACAATACATCTGTATTTTCATTCATTAGAGCCATGCCTCAAGGGACATTCCCTACACGTCTAACGTGTGTAATTAGGGCAGGTCAGACCCAGCCATTTCCTGTAATCTTCACTTAATGGTCAGCTCTTCTTTCCTCCCACACATTATTGAAATTGTCGTAACTTCCTTGACTTTCTTATTTCTCAGTCTGTGGTTCCAGGTACGTGCAGCGGAATTTCACTATTTGGCATTTTCAAAGAATTGCTGTGGTATAATAAGGCCAGTGTGAAACTAATGCATATTGTACTATGATAACACTAAATGAGAGAGGAAAAGTGAAAGTTTGACAGAGACTATTGAGGTCACCTAAACAGGGAAAAGGGGATCGGGAAATCTACTGCACTAGTATTCTATTTAGAATGGTAAGATAAAAAAAACAAAAACATTTTACAGTTCTGTAACGTTTTATTAAATCAGACTTGGGGGTGCTGCCACAAAATATATTGTTACCAATATATAAGGATTAGTTTCAAAGAAAGGGAAAAGAATTGGTCTTGTAATGGCGCACTAATAATAATAATTGTACACTTTTAACTTTTAATGACATTAAGTTAAAAAGCCTGTAACTGTGAAATATTAAAATTAACAACAACGGGTGCAAGACAAGGTGTGACACAGTGGCGTAACTACTGCCCCCGCAGCCCCTGCGGTGGCTTGGAGGCGGGGGGCGCCGCCACTGATTTAGCACAGATTGACATGCGGACGAGCCGTCCGCATGTCAATCTGCTGTCTCCTTCCTTCCCTCCACTGCTGCTGCTTCTTGAGGGGAGGAGAGCGCGCATCGTGCGCCTCTCCTGCCCCTCTGTGTCTACTTTCAATTCGGCACCGGCGCGTGAGCCAATCAGAGCACACGCTCTGGCAGCCAAGGCTCCTGATTGGCTGCCAGACCGCAAGCTCTGATTGGCTCACATGTCAGTGCCTAATTGAAAGTAGACACCCGCACCACTGGAGACTAAGCTGAGGGGCAGGAGAGGCGCACGCTGCGCTCTCCTCCCCTAACACTAAAACACAGGGCAGCAGCAGCAGCGCAGTAAGGAAGGGGGACACAGGACATATGTAACTGGCACTGGGGGCATATCTGAATCTGGCACAGGGCGTATATCTGGCATTGGGGGGCATTTCTGTATCTGGCATTGGGGGGCATTTATGTATCTGGCACTGGGGGCATATCTGAATCTGGCACTGGGGGCATACCTGGCATTGGGGGGCATTTCTGTATCTGGCATTGGGGGGCATTTATGTATCTGGCACTGGGGGCATATCTAGCACTGGGGGCATCTCTGTATCTGGCATTGGGGGGCATTTATGTATCTGGCACTGGGGGCATATCTAAATCTGGCACTGGGGGCATATCTGGCATTGGGGGGCATTTCTGTATCTGGCACTGGGGGGCATTTATGTATCTGGCACTGGGGGCATATCTAAATCTGGCACTGGGGGCATATCTGGCATTGGGGGGCATTTCTGTATCTGGCACTGGGATCATCTCTGGTACTGTGGGGGCATTTCTGTATCTGGCACTGGGGGCATAACTGGCACTGGGGGTACAGGTGTATTTGGCACTGGGGGCATCTCTGTATCTGGCACTAGGGTCATATCTGGCACTGTGGGGCAATGTGTACCTGGCACTGTGGGGGAATATCTCGCATTGGGGGCATATGTGGCACTGGGAGCACAGCCCTAGCAACAAGCATTACCCCCTGGTTACAAGCACAACACCCAGCTCATGAAACCCCTGGCAACGAGCATGACACCCTGAGAATGAAAACCCCTGGCACTGCATGGAATCAAGAGCATGAAATCCCTGGCAACGAGCAGGTAATTTAAAAGTAATTAGAAGCCTTACTATAGGTCTTAATGTGTAATGGGCATTACGGTGTGTGGCATAATGTATCACGGACATTGCGGTGTGTGGCATAGTGTATCACGGACATTGCGGTGTGTGGCATAGTGTATCACGGACATTGCGTTGTGTGGTATAATGTGTCACAGGCATTACGGTGTGTGGTATACTATATCATGGACATTGTGGTATGTGGAATAATGTTTCGGGCATTGCAGTGTTTGGCATAATTTATAATGGGCATTGCGGTGTGTGGCATAATATGTCACAGATATTACGGTGTGTGGGATAATGTGTCAGGGGCATTACGGTGTGTGGTATAATGTGTCAGGGGCATTATGGTGTGTGGCATATTGTGTAATGGGCATTATGGTGTGTGGCATTATGTCTAAGGGCCATTGCAGTGTGTGGCATGATGTATAAGGGGCATTACTATAAGGAGGAAAAATTACAAATAATGTTAGGGACATGAATCAGGATTATTTTTTTTCCCCCTGTGGTGGCCAATGTCTCGGCGTGCAGGTTGCAAAACTGGGGTATAAGGAAGACTTTACCTGTATTGTCACGCCCCTTTCAGTGAAGCCACACCCATTTTAGTGAGACCACGCCCCCTTTCCGGCACGCGTCTACGGCTCGCGCATCTTCACTTTTATAGTGCCGTTTATGAAGGGGGGGGGGCAGAGAATTTTTTGGCTTGGGGGAGAAAAATTCCTAGTTACGCCACTGGTGTGACATGCAATTTTAAAAACACACACTACACCAAATGTGTTGCGCAATATATGTAAGATCAATATTTCATATTATAGGTACTATGACCTTAATTGATATTATTTGTTCTGTCAAAATGTGTATTGTCCCAAATAAACAAGTTTTAATATCAATTGTGTCGTGTCATATTCTTATCAATACACAATAAGATCTGGGTTCAATAAATGCACTGTTCTATGTTATAACTCCAGTCAATATATTAGTCCAATGCTGGGCTTAATGGATCCTTTGTACTGTACGTTGGTAAGCTATTTTAAATAAAGATATTATAACACTGCTGGCTAGTGTATCCCTCTCACACATCCCCACCAGTTCACTAAACAACTGATATTCGCAGTAATAATTGTTCCATAAGTGATAAGGCAAATTAGGTACTTCCACATAATGGGGGTCATTCCGAGTTGTTCGCTCGTTATTTTTTTCTCGCAACGGAGCGATTAGTCGCTAATGTGCATGCGCAATGTCCACAGTGCGACTGCGCCAAGTAAATTTGCTATGCAGTTAGGTATTTTACTCACGGCATTACAAGGTTTTTTCTTCGTTCTGGTGATCGGAGTGTGATTGACAGGAAGTGGGTGTTTCTGGGCGGAAACTGGCCGTTTTATGGGAGTGTGTGAAAAAACGCTGCCGTTTCTGGGAAAAACGCGGGAGTGGCTGGAGAAACGGAGGAGTGTCTAGGCGAACGCTGGGTGTGTTTGTGACGTCAAACCAGGAACGACACTGACTGAACTGATCGCAGTTGCCGAGTAAGTCTGGAGCTACTCAGAAACTGCTAAGAAGTGTCTATTCGCAATTCTGCTAATCTTTCGTTCGCAATTTTGATAAGCTAAGATTCACTCCCAGTAGGCGGCGGCTTAGCGTGTGCAAAGCTGCTAAAAGCAGCTAGCGAGCGAACAACTCGGAATGACCCCCATTGCCTCAAATAGTGATCTCAGTTCAGATATATAATTAAGATGGAAATAATATCTTCAAAGTTGTTTCCTGTATGTAAAAGATATTATTGGCCAACGTTCTCAGTCTCTGCTGTCAACATTGCCTACTCAAATCCACTATTCTCTTGTGAGCTCCGTGTGTACAATTTTATTCAATTTTATATATAGCTGTTGGCAATCTCGGCCTAATCATACAGCATTGTTAGGAATATAACACACTGTTAGAGAAGTTCTTAATTCCTTACAAAATATAATTTTAAGTAAGTAACTATTGTCTATGTGAATCTGGTGGGTTGACAGTGTGGGGGAAACACTAAACTATATCCCTGCAGCATAGAACGGCTCCTAAAACTAACTGGAATATTTTCTACACATGGGATTTAAATGTTTATAATGGTCTAAAGTGATCTAATGCACATTATGCACATTACAAAGTCCTCATGTGATTCTAATCGTGACAATAGTTCCTAGAGCCTGGCAGGCATATATCCACTGTGTCAAGTACTCAGACTGATACATAAACCAGGTATATGGCAGTGTCTTATAACAATATTGCAATCCTTAAATTATTGAATTTATGATGTATTATATGTGACTATACACAGATCAGCGGTACAAGGCACTCCGATTAATACATAAGCCGAGAGTCTAATGGTATCAATAAACAATGTTGCACTCCTTAAATAATTAAGCTGCAATTCACAATGTGTCAAGTGTGACTGTATGCATATAGCCACAGTGTCAGATGTTCATACTAACATCTACGTTAAGTATCCAATAGTATCATTAAACAGTGTTGCAATCCTTGGATAATTAAACTACAGCCCACTATGTATTATGTGTGGCTACATCAGTGGCGGAACTAGCGAGAGGTGGGCCCACGTGCGACAAAATGCTTTGGGCCCCCCATCCCATCCAAGTCCACCCCCTCACCCCTGGAGAGGATCTGGTGAGGGGGACCTGCTCAGGGCCAGAGAAATGGATACCTAGCAACAGTGCCGTAACTAGACATTTTAGCACTGTGCGCAAGAAACGGCATCGGAGCCCCACCCCTGCATGCAAAACAGGGGCAGTGCGCGCCATAGGCGCATGCAAAAATACAGAGTGGCGTGGCTTTGTGGGAAGGGGTGTGGCCACAAAATAATACCAATTCATAAAACGGTGCACAGTAGTCTCCATTATTCAAATTACGCAGCACAGTAGCACCACTACACCAGGTAGAGACCCTTTTACACCTTACGGCGGACAGCGTCCCCTTTTTACACATTACGGCAGACAGCGTCCCCCTTTTTACACATTACGGCAGACAGCGTGCACTTTTTACACATAACGGCAGACAGCGTCCCCTTTTTACACATTACGGCAGACAGCGTGCACTTTTTACACATAACATCAGACAGTGTGCCCTTGTTACACATAGCGGCAGACAGCGTACACTTTTTACACATAACGGCAGATAGCGTGCCCTTGTTAAACATAGCGGCAGACAGCGTACACTTTTTACACATAACGGCAGACAGCGTGCCCTTTTTACACATTACGGCAGACAGCGTGCCCTTGTTACACATTACGGCAGACAGCGTCCCCCTTTTTACACATTACGGCAGACAGCGTGCACTTTTTACACATAACGGCAGACAGCGTCCCCTTTTTACACATAACGGCAGACAGCGTACACTTTTTACACATAACGGCAGATAGCGTGCCCTTGTTAAACATAGCGGCAGACAGCGTACACTTTTTACACATAACGGCAGACAGCGTGCCCTTTTTACACATTACGGCAGACAGCGTGCCCTTTTTACACATTACGGCAGACAGCGTGCCCTTTTTACACATTACGGCAGACAGCGTGCCCTTGTTACACATTACGGCAGACAGCGTCCCCTTTTTACACATTACGGCAGACAGCGTGCACTTTTTGCACATAACGGCAGACAGCGTCCCCTTTTTACACATAACGGCAGACAGCGTGCCCTTGTTACACATAGCGGCAGACAGCGTACACTTTTTACACATAACATCAGATAGCGTGCCCTTGTTAAACATAGCGGCAGACAGCGTACACTTTTTACACATAACGGCAGACAGCGTGCCCTTTTTACACATTACGGCAGACAGCGTGCCCTTGTTACACATTACGGCAGACAGCGCCCCCCTTTTTACACATTACGGCAGACAGCGTGCACTTTTTACACATAACGGCAGACAGCGTCCCCTTTTTACACATAACGGCAGACAGCGTGCCCTTGTTACACATAGCGGCAGACAGCGTACACTTTTTACACATAACATCAGATAGCGTGCCCTTGTTAAACATAGCGGCAGACAGCGTACACTTTTTACACATAACAGCAGACAGCGTCCCCTTTTTACACATTACGGCAGACAGCGTGCCCTTGTTACACATTACGGCAGACAGCGTCCCCCTTTTTACACATTACGGCAGACAGCATGCACTTTTTACACATAACGGCAGACAGCGTCCCCTTTTTACACATAACGGCAGACAGCGTACACTTTTTACACATAACGGCAGATAGCGTGCCCTTGTTAAACATAGCGGCAGACAGCGTACACTTTTTACACATAACGGCAGACAGCGTGCCCTTTTTACACATTACGGAAGACAGCGTGCCCTTGTTACACATTACGGCAGACAGCGTCCCCCTTTTTACACATTATGGCAGGCAGATTCCCCCTTTTTACACATTGCTGCAAAGATTCCCCCTTTTTACACATTACATCAGGCAGATTCCCCCTTTTTACACATTACATCAGGCAGATTCCTCCTTTTTACACATTGCGGCAAGCAGATTCCCCATTTTTACACATTGCGGCAGACAGATTCCCAATTTTTACACATTGCGGCAGGCAGATTCCCCCTTTTTACACATTGCAGCAGGCAGATTCCCCCTTTTTCTCTAACGTCCTAGTGGATGCTGGGGACTCCGAAAGGACCATAGGGAATAGCGGCTCCGCAGGAGACTGGGCACAAAAGTAAAAAGCTTTAGGACTACCTGGTGTGCACTGGCTCCTCCCCCTATGACCCTCCTCCAAGCCTCAGTTCGATTTTTGTGCCCGAACGAGACGGGTGCAGGCTAAGGGGCTCTCCTTAGCTGCTTAGTGTAAAAGTTTAAAGTAGGTTTTTTATTTTCAGTGAGACCTGCTGGCAACAGGCTCACTGCACCGAGGGACTAAGGGGAGAAGAAGCGAACTCACCTGCGTGCAGAGTGGATTGGGCTTCTTAGGCTACTGGACATTAGCTCCAGAGGGACGATCACAGGCCCAGCCATGGATGGGTCCCAGAGCCGCGCCGCCGGCCCCCTTACAGAGCCAGAAGACTGAAGAGGTCCGGAAAATCGGCGGCAGAAGACGTCCTGTCTTCAATAAGGTAGCGCACAGCACCGCAGCTGTGCGCCATTGCTCTCAGCACACTTCACACTCCGGTCACTGAGGGTGCAGGGCGCTAGGGGGGGCGCCCTGAGACGCAATAAAACACCTTTTTTGGCAAAAAATACATCACATATAGCTCCTGGGCATTATGGATGCATTTAACCCCTGCCAATTTTTCCATAAAAAAGCGGGAGAAAGGCCGCCGAGAAGGGGGCGGAGCCTATCTCCTCAGCACACTGGCGCCATTTTTTCCTCACAGCTCCGTTGGAGGAAGGCTCCCTGACTCTCCCCTGCAGTCCTGCACTACAGAAACAGGGTAAAACAAGAGAGGGGGGCACTAAATTGGCATATAAATATATACAGCAGCTATATTAGGGAAAAACACTTATATAAGGTTATCCCTGTATATATATAGCGCTCTGGTGTGTGCTGGCAAACTCTCCCTCTGTCTCCCCAAAGGGCTAGTGGGGTCCTGTCCTCTATCAGAGCATTCCCTGTGTGTGTGCTGTGTGTCGGTACGTTGTGTCGACATGTATGAGGAGGAAAATGGTGTGGAGGCGGAGCAATTGCCTGTGTTAGTGATGTCACCCCCTAGGGAGTCGACACCTGACTGGATGGTCTTATGGAAAGAATTACGTGATAGTGTCAGCACTTTACAAAAGACTGTTGACGACATGAGACAGCCGGCAAATCAGTTAATACCTGTACAGGCGTCTCAAACACCGTCAGGGGCTCTAAAGCGCCCGTTACCTCAGGTCGATACAGACACAGACACGGACACTGACTCCAGTGTCGACGGTGAGGAAACAAACGTATTTTCCAGTAGGGCCACACGTTACATGATCACGGCAATGAAGGAGGTTTTGAACATTTCTGATACTACAAGTACCACAAAAAAGGGTATTATGTGGGGTGTAAAAAAACTACCCGTAGTTTTTCCCGAATCAGATGAATTAAATGAGGTGTGTGATGAAGCGTGGGTTTCCCCCGATAAAAAACTGCTAATTTCTAAAAAATTATTGGCATTATACCCTTTCCCGCCAGAGGTTAGGGCGCGTTGGGAAACACCCCCTAGGGTAGATAAGGCGCTCACACGCTTATCAAAACAAGTGGCGTTACCGTCTCCTGATACGGCCGCCCTCAAGGAACCAGCTGATAGGAAGCTGGAAAATATCCTAAAAAGTATATACACACATACTGGTATTATACTGCGACCAGCAATCGCCTCAGTCTGGATGTGCAGTGCTGGGGTGGCTTGGTCGGATTCCCTGACTGAAAATATTGATACCCTGGACAGGGACAATATATTATTGACTATAGAGCATTTAAAGGATGCATTTCTATATATGCGAGATGCACAGAGAGATATTTGCACTCTGGCATCAAGAGTAAGTGCGATGTCCATTTCTGCCAGAAGAGGATTATGGACGCGACAGTGGTCAGGGGATGCGGATTCCAAACGGCATATGGAAGTATTGCCGTATAGAGGGGAGGAGTTATTTGGGGTCGGTCTATCGGACCTGGTGGCCACGGCAACGGCTGGGAAATCCACCTTTTTACCCCAAGTCACCTCGCAGCAGAAAAAGATACCGTCTTTTCAGGCTCAGTCCTTTCGTCCCCATAAGGGCAAGCGGGCAAAAGGCCACTCATATCTTCCCCGGGGCAGAGGAAGGGGAAAAAGACTGCAGCAGACAGCCTCTTCCCACGAACAGAAGCCCTCCCCCGCTTCTGCCAAGTCCTCAGCATGACGCTGGGGCCTTACAAGCGGACTAAGGCACGGTGGGGGCCCGTCTCAAGAATTTCAGCGCGCAGTGGGCTCACTCGCAAGTGGACCCCTGGATCCTGCAGGTAGTATCTCAGGGGTACAAATTGGAATTCGAGACGTCTCCCCCTCGCCGGTTCCTGAAGTCTGCTTTACCAACGTCTCCCCCCGACAGGGAAGCGGTATTGGAAGCCATTCACAAGCTGTATTCCCAGCAAGTGATAATCAAGGTACCCCTCCTACAACAGGGAAAGGGGTATTATTCCACGCTGTTTGTGGTACCGAAGCCGGACGGCTCGGTGAGACCCATTTTAAATCTGAAATCCTTGAACACTTGCATAAAAAGGTTCAAGTTCAAGATGGAGTCACTCAGAGCAGTGATAGCGAACCTGGAAGAAGGGGACTATATGGTGTCTCTGGACATCAAGGATGCTTACCTCCATGTCCCAATTTGCCCTTCTCACCAAGGGTACCTCAGGTTTGTGGTACAGAACTGTCACTATCAGTTTCAGACGCTGCCGTTTGGATTGTCCACGGCACCCCGGGTCTTTACCAAGGTAATGGCCGAAATGATGATTCTTCTTCGAAGAAAAGGCGTCTTAATTATCCCTTACTTGGACGATCTCCTGATAAGGGCAAGGTCCAGAGAACAGTTAGAGGTCGGAGTAGCACTATCTCAAGTAGTACTACGACAGCACGGATGGATTCTAAATATTCCAAAATCGCAGCTGATTCCGACGACACGTCTGCTGTTCCTAGGAATGATTCTGGACACAGTACAGAAAAAGGTGTTTCTCCCGGAAGAGAAAGCCAGGGAGTTATCCGACCTAGTCAGGAACCTCCTAAGACCAGGCCAAGTGTCAGTACATCAATGCACAAGGGTCCTGGGAAAGATGGTGGCTTCTTACGAAGCGATTCCATTCGGCAGATTCCACGCAAGAACTTTTCAGTGGGATCTGCTGGACAAATGGTCCGGATCGCATCTTCAAATGCATCAGCGGATAACCCTGTCTCCAAGGACAAGGGTGTCTCTCCTGTGGTGGTTACAGAGTGCTCATCTCCTAGAGGGCCGCAGATTCGGCATTCAGGATTGGGTCCTGGTGACCACGGATGCCAGCCTGAGAGGCTGGGGAGCAGTCACACAGGGAAGAAATTTCCAGGGCTTGTGGTCAAGCATGGAAACGTCACTTTACATAAATATCCTGGAACTAAGGGCCATTTACAATGCCCTAAGTCAGGCAAGACCTCTGCTTCAGGTTCAGCCGGTGTTGATCCAGTCGGACAACATCACGGCAGTCGCCCACGTAAACAGACAGGGCGGCACAAGAAGCAGGAGGGCAATGACGGAAGTGGCAAGGATTCTTCGCTGGGCGGAAAATCATGTGATAGCACTGTCAGCAGTGTTCATTCCGGGAGTGGACAACTGGGAAGCAGACTTCCTCAGCAGACACGATCTTCACCCGGGGGAGTGGGGACTTCACCCAGAAGTCTTCCACATGATTGTGAACCGTTGGGAAAAACCAAAGGTGGACATGATGGCGTCCCGCCTCAACAAAAAACTGGACAGATATTGCGCCAGGTCAAGGGACCCTCAGGCAATAGCTGTGGACGCTCTGGTAACACCGTGGGTGTACCAGTCAGTGTATGTGTTCCCTCCTCTTCCTCTCATACCAAAAGTACTGAGAATCATAAGAAGGAGAGGAGTAAAGACTATACTCGTGGCTCCGGATTGGCCAAGAAGGACTTGGTACCCGGAAATTCAAGAGATGCTCACGGAAGACCCGTGGCCTCTACCTCTAAGAAAGGACCTGCTCCAGCAGGGACCATGTCTGTTCCAAGACTTACCGCGGCTGCGTTTGACGGCATGGCGGTTGAACGCCGGATCCTGAAGGAAAAAGGCATTCCGGATGAAGTCATCCCTACCCTGATCAAAGCCAGGAAGGATGTAACCGTACAACATTATCACCGTATTTGGCGTAAATATGTTGCATGGTGCGAGGCCAGGAAGGCCCCTACAGAGGAATTTCAACTGGGTCGATTCCTGCATTTCCTGCAAACAGGACTGTCTATGGGCCTCAAATTAGGGTCCATTAAGTTTCAAATTTCGGCCCTGTCAATATTCTTCCAAAAAGAACTAGCTTCTGTTCCTGAAGTTCAGACGTTTGTCAAGGGAGTACTGCATATACAGCCTCCTTTTGTGCCTCCAGTGGCACCTTGGGATCTCAATGTAGTTTTGGGATTCCTAAAATCACATTGGTTTGAACCACTCACCACTGTGGACTTAAAATATCTCACATGGAAAGTGGTAATGCTGTTAGCCCTGGCTTCAGCCAGGCGTGTCTCAGAATTGGCGGCTTTATCCTATAAAAGCCCTTACCTAATTTTTCATACGGACAGGGCAGAATTGAGGACTCGTCCTCAATTTCTCCCTAAGGTGGTTTCAGCATTTCACTTAAACCAGCCTATTGTGGTGCCTGCGGCTACTAGGGACTTGGAGGATTCCAAGTTGCTGGACGTAGTCAGGGCCCTGAAAATATATGTTTCCAGGACGGCTGGAGTCAGAAAATCTGACTCGCTGTTTATCCTGTATGCACCCAACAAGCTGGGTGCTTCTGCTTCTAAGCAGACGATTGCTCGTTGGATTTGTAGTACAATTCAGCTTGCACATTCTGTGGCAGGCCTGCCACAGCCAAAATCTGTAAAAGCCCATTCCACACGGAAAGTGGGCTCATCTTGGGCGGCTGCCCGAGGGGTCTCGGCTTTACAACTTTGCCGAGCAGCTACTTGGTCAGGGGCAAACACGTTTGCTAAATTCTACAAATTTGATACCCTGGCTGAGGAGGACCTGGAGTTCTCTCATTCGGTGCTGCAGAGTCATCCGCACTCTCCCGCCCGTTTGGGAGCTTTGGTATAATCCCCATGGTCCTTTCGGAGTCCCCAGCATCCACTAGGACGTTAGAGAAAATAAGAATTTACTTACCGATAATTCTATTTCTCATAGTCCGTAGTGGATGCTGGGCGCCCATCCCAAGTGCGGATTGTCTGCATTACTTGTACATAGTTATTGTTACAAAAATCGGGTTATTGTTGTTGTGAGCCATCTTTTCAGAGGCTCCTTCTGTTATCATGCTGTTAACTGGGTTCAGATCACAAGTTGTACGGTGTGATTGGTGTGGCTGGTATGAGTCTTACCCGGGATTCAAAATCCTTTCTTATTGTGTACGCTCGTCCGGGCACAGTATCCTAACTGAGGCTTGGAGGAGGGTCATAGGGGGAGGAGCCAGTGCACACCAGGTAGTCCTAAAGCTTTTTACTTTTGTGCCCAGTCTCCTGCGGAGCCGCTATTCCCCATGGTCCTTTCGGAGTCCCCAGCATCCACTACGGACTATGAGAAATAGAATTATCGGTAAGTACATTCTTATTTTACACATTGCGGCAGGCAGATTCCCCATTTTTACACATTGCGGCAGGCAGATTCCCCCTTGTTACACATTGCGGCAGGCAGATTCCCCCTTTTTACACATTGCGGCAGGCAGATTCCCCCTTTTTACACATTGTGGCAGACAGTCCCAAGAAAGAAAGAAAGAAAGAAAGAAAGAAAGAAAGAAAGAAAGAAAGAAATTGGTGGAGGCGCTGCTGCTGCTGCCCCTCTGCTTCACTATAGGCTGTTCTCGGAAGACAGCCTATAGTGAAGCAGAGGGACATCAGCAGCAGTGCCTCAACCAGTAACAAAGCGCTGCTGCGGCTCCCTCCTCCACCTCCCTCCAACTCCTCCTCCCCCGTGCTGCTGCAGTGCGCTCCTCTCCTCTCTGGGCGGCTGTGTGCTGCGGGCAGTTTGACTCATTACATGCTTTGGGCCCCTGGAGAGAGGCAGGCCCCAGTGCAACGCACTGGTTGCACTGGCGGTAGTTCCGCCTCTGGGCTACATGTATTGTTCCATAAATAGACAACATTGTACTCGGTTTTATCTGGCCACAAATGCTGCACTATGTTAGTCTCATGATATTCACATCTGAGCAGCTAACAATCCATTTTGCATATAACCCATACTGATCATAACACATAGATTTTCATGCACATTTTGTTAAACACATAGGTATAGTGTGGAACGCCAACACACATTTCACAGATAGTTTCCTTTCCTCAGGGCCAATTTATTTGGGACAATACACATTCTGACAGCACAAATAATATCAATTAAGGTCATAGTACCTATAATATGTAATATTGATCTTACATATATTGCACAACACATTTGGTGTAGTGTGTGTTTTTAACATTACATGTCACACCTTGTCTTGCACCCGTTGTTGTTAATTTTAATATTTCACAGTTACAGCCTTTTTAACTTAATGTCATTAAAAGTTATGTTTTAAGTGTACAATATTATTATTAGTGCGCCATTACAAGACCAATTCTTTTCCCTGTCTTTGAAACTATTGAGGTCACGCAAGACAGAATAGCATGTTGGTGCATCATCATCAAAGTTTATTTGTGTGATGCAACAAATTCTACAGTCTGCCATCAAATCTTGGGGAGCATGCAAACAATTAAAAACACCAAAAACAGCAAAGAATGTGAGGGCAAATACAAATGAAAGTTGTAAGTGAAAAAAAAAAAAATTCACAATAACAGTTACATACAAGGATGACAAAGAAGGTATGGACAAGAGACGTACGGTAGAGAGGGCCCCGCTCATGTGCACTAACAATCCCAGTGTCCCTCGATGCTCACACATGATCAGAAGGTCAGAAACCCGGAAGTCCTCTAATTATCGAGAAAGCTGTTATTTGCCTTTATAGCTGAAATTATATACCTTTTGTCCTACCTCCTTATCTCTTTCCAGTTCTCCTCCATTGTTCCACACCTCTAAACTGTAAACTCGCACAGGCAGGGCCCTCCACCTACATGTTCTCACCTTGCACTATCCATGTCTCCAGCGTACTCTCACTGAATCAGCAGCCCTTACCCCATCTGTATGCTCTCCCAGGGTCTCTGAGTGCAGAGTTATAAAGACCAGTAAGCAGCCATCCCTCCACAATCTTCCCTTCCCTGCCCCACCTAAACTGCCTCTAATCTTATTCTAAAATGAGTGCAGTTAATTGTTGGATGTACTGTTTGCTCCATGTTCCTGTTACGGCGCATGTTCTGTGTTCTCATTTTGTCTTCTTTTGTCATTGTGTCTCCAAATGTTACTTCTTCTACTATTCTAATCGGTTTGTATCGAATACTGGCGGTCGGGATCCCAGCGGTCAGAGCTCTGACAGTGTAATCCCATCAGTCAGAAATCTAGACATATCGTGGTGAGCATTGTAAGCCTAACCCAACCACTAACCTATCCCTCCAGCAACCTAACCCTAACCGTCCCCTCCCGCAGCTAACCTTTACTGTCCTCTCCAACAGCCTAACCCTAACCATTACCCCCTCCTTGCGGCCTACCCCTAACTATCCCCCTAGTGCCTTACCCCAGTACTTACCGTCACAATCCATTGGGATTCTAACCATTGAGATTCTGCTGTCGGTATTCTGAACATCGGGATCCTGACCGCATCCCTTGTAATTTGATTCCAAAATTAAAGTTTGTTGGGGGGTTTTAAAATAAAAAGGACCTACAAAAGACAGATGCCTGTACACTGCGCATTGCTTTTGTTAATTTCTGTAGCTAACCCCATTATGACATCATAATGCCGACTGCCTGTCCCTGTCTATATTTGTTTTTGTTAATAAAGTTTATATTGTTGTCAAAAAAGACAACCATATACTAGCAATGAAACCTCCTATTTTATCTTTATGAGAAAAAGTCAAATTTTATTTATAAAATACCCTCTGCATTATGGAAATTTCTGACACATCAGCAACAGGCTGTGGTCCTAGAAATAGCCATTTTAGCTATATAAATAAATACAAACTCCATTAGCTGTGTTTTAGCAGTCGGTATTATATAGAAATAGATTTGGGTGGCTATTAAGTCAAACCACTTTTACAATTGTGCATTAGAAAATGAACTATTTTATCATTGATCCCCAAGAGCTGTATTGAAATCACCTAAATCTAAGCATCCTCCCACTTTGCTACAAAATATTTGGTTTAGAGACACTTAATATAGTTGGTTTGCCATTTCCAAAATGTAGCGAATGTGCACGGTGCGCACAGTGGGAGTCGTGGCGTGCAACAAGCACCTACTACCAGCCCTGAGGTCTTCTATAAAGCAAGTTCCATCTGCTATACAGTAGAGATGTGCACTTGAAATTTTTCGGGTTTTGTGTTTTGGTTTTGGGTTCGGTTCCGCGGCCGTGTTTTGGGTTCGACCGCGTTTTGGCAAAACCTCACCAAATTTTTTTTGTCGGATTCGGGTGTGTTTTGGATTCGGGTGTTTTTTTCAAAAAACACTAAAAAACAGCTTAAATCATAGAATTTGGGGGTCATTTTGATCCCAAAGTATTATTAACCTCAAAAACCATCATTTCCACTCATTTTCAGTCTATTCTGAACACCTCACACCTCACAATATTATTTTTAGTCCTAACATTTGCACCAAGGTCGCTGGATCACTAAGCTAAGCGACCCTAGTGGCCGACACAAACACCTGGCCCATCTAGGAGTGGCACTGCAGTGTCACGCAGGATGGCCCTTCCAAAAAACACTCCCCAAACAGCACATGACGCAAAGAAAAAAAGAGGCGCAATGAGGTAGCTGTGTGAGTAAGCTAAGCGACCCTAGTGGCCGACACAAACACCTGGCCCATCTAGGAGTGGCACTGCAGTGTCACGCAGGATGGCCCTTCCAAAAAACACTCCCCAATCAGCACATGATGCAAAGAAAAAAAGAGGCGCAATGAGGTAGCTGTGTGAGTAAGATAAGCGACCCTAGTGGCCGACACAAACACCTGGCCCATCTAGGAGTGGCACTGCAGTGTCACGCAGGATGGCCCTTCAAAAAAATACTCCCCAAACAGCACATGACGCATATTTTAATAGGCACAACTAAAAGGCACCTCAGGTAAACAATGGAGATGGATGGATACTAGTATACTTATGGATGACGAGCGACTGCCGACACAGAGGTAGCTACAGCCGTGGACTACCGTACTGTGTCTGCTGCTAATATAGACTGGATGATAATGAGATAAAATTAAAATATATATATATATATCACACTAGTACTGCAGCCGGACAGGTATATATTATGTAATGAAGGACCTGCTGGACACTGTCTGTCAGCACTGCAGACTCCTAAAGTAAGCTACTAGTATCAAGAAGATAGAAAAAAAAACCACGGGTAGGTGGTATACAATTATGGATGGACCAGCGACTGCCGACACAGAGGTAGCTACAGCCGTGGACTACCGTACTGTGTCTGCTGCTAATATAGACTGGATGATAATGAGATACAATTAAAATATATATATATATCACACTAGTACTGCAGCCGGACAGGTATATATTATGTAATGACGGACCTGCTGGACACTGTCTGTCAGCACTACAGACTCCTAAAGTAAGCTACTAGTATCAAGAAGATAGAAAAAAAAACCACGGGTAGGTGGTATACAATTATGGATGGACCAGCGACTGCCGACACAGAGGTAGCTACAGCCGTGGACTACCGTACTGTGTCTGCTGCTAATATAGACTGGATGATAATGAGATAAAATTAAAATATATATATATATATCACACTAGTACTGCAGCCGGACAGGTATATATTATGTAATGACGGACCTGCTGGACACTGTCTGTCAGCACTGCAGACTCCTAAAGTAAGCTACTAGTATCAAGAAGATAGAAAAAAAAACCACGGGTAGGTGGTATACAATTACGGATGGACCAGCGACTGCCGACACAGAGGTAGCTACAGCCGTGGACTACCGTACTGTGTCTGCTGCTAATATAGACTGGATGATAATGAGATAAAATTAAAATATATATATATATCACACTAGTACTGCAGCCGGACAGGTATATATTATGTAATGACGGACCTGCTGGACACTGTCTGTCAGCACTGCAGACTCCTAAAGTAAGCTACTAGTATCAAGAAGATAGAAAAAAAAACCACGGGTAGGTGGTATACAATTATGGATGGACGAGCGACTGCCGACACAGAGGTAGCTACAGCCGTGGACTACCGTACTGTGTCTGCTGCTAATATAGACTGGATGATAATGAGATAAAATTAAAATTTATATATATATCACACTAGTACTGCAGCCGGACAGGTATATATTATGTAATGACGGACCTGCTGGACACTGTCTGAAGAATGCGTTTATAAAAACACCACACGACGAGTGTTTAACTTTTTCAGGCAGACAATCACAATATACTGGTGGTCAGCAGACAATCACAATACTGGTGGTCAGTGGTCACTGGTCAGTCACACTGGCAGTGGCACTCTGGCAGCAAAAGTGTGCACTGTACTTAAATGTACTCCTGCTATAACTGCTCCCCAGTCTCCCCCACAATTAAGCTGTGTGAGCAGTGAGCACTGAGCACTCAGCAGTCAGATAATGATATACAGTATATGATGCAGCACACTGGGCTGAGCACAGATATGGTATGTGTGACTGTGTCACACTGTGTATCATTTTTTTTCAGGCAGAGAACGGATTAATTAAACTGGTGGCACTGGTCACTGGTCACACTATCATCAGCAAGTAGTACTCCTCCTATATGCTCCCCAAAATTTGTGTCTCTCTCTAGTACTCTAGTCACTCTAAATGGAGAGGACGCCAGCCACGTCCTCTCCCTATCAATCTCAATGCACGTGTGAAAATGGCGGCGACGCGCGGCTCCTTATATAGAATCCGAGTCTCGCGATAGAATCCGAGCCTCGCGAGAATCCGACAGCGGGATGATGACGTTCGGGCGCGCTCGGGTTAACCGAGCAAGGCGGGAAGATCCGAGTCGCTCGGACCCGTGTAAAAAAACCTGAAGTTCGGGCGGGTTCGGATTCCGAGGAACCGAACCCGCTCATCTCTACTATACAGTCCAGGTTTCATCCACACCCCTTACTCAGTCAGGTTTTATATTTATGTGATGCATCTTTGGTAATAAATGATTGTGTAATAAATTATATTTTATGGTATTATACTACGGATACTTTTTTTTTATTTGCATGTGACTTGACAAACACCACCCCTGTCTAAGCTGAAGGTCATCCTATTTGCTTCTTGAAAGATACAGATGCATCCTCATTCATCATTGCTGCAGTTGCGACAAACAGCCTCTCTCGGCGCGCCAAGTCCCATGAGACTTTGCTAGCATTGGGCGCCTATTTGTGTCTATTTTGGGTTAAAATGCGTCTTAGTTGCAATACAATACGACCAGGATGCACCAGGAGAACGTGCTGATTATATATGCATATGTAATGTACATCTGTGTATGACTAATGGGGGTATCCAACCAGTAGTGGATCTTGCTACGGGCACACAGGAATTTTGCCCGGGGCGCCACCTTCCGGAGGGCGCCGCCTCCATCCGGAGGGCGCCGCCGCCGTGGCAAGATCCGCTACTGGTGGTTTTCCCCCCCCTGGTGCCGGTACTGCTGTGCGCGCGGTGCGCGATTACGTCATCGTGCACCGCACTGCATTGTGGGAGCGGCACTTAGACACTAGGGGTCATGATTGACCTCGTGTCTATGCGGTTCTATGGGAGAGATGTCATGACGTCTCTCCCATAGATCAGAGGAGCAGCGCCAGCAGCCAGAGACGGAGGGTAGCAAATGGGGGCAATACTACTGGGGCCCCAAATGAGGGCAATACTACTGGGGCCACAAACGGGGGCAATACTACTGGGGCTACAAATGGGTGCAACACTACTGGGGGCACAAACGGGGGCAATACTGCTGGGGGCACATTGACCACACCCCTTTATGAAGCCACACCCCTATTTTTGCCTGGGGCGCCACAAGGGCTAGAACCGGCTTTGTATCCAATTACCTTGGGTAGAACATTGGAAGCAAAAAAGTAATGTTTTTTGCGATTTCTCCCGATATTTTTTTACAGGCTATCCAATTTGGTTGCCTGCAAAAAAAAAAAAAAAATTCTCACGAAACAGCGCCATTTTCATTCATATTTGCCTTAGGCACGTGAAACAAAATCCCAGATAAGCAGCGGCTCGCACCAGCTTATCTGGGCTATTTGGATGCCGCAGGTTATGTTCCATTATAAAGCGGAAGCTATTATGACTTAAAACTCTGCATCGCCCTCTTGTGAATAAAGAATTGTGGGGTATGGATCAATCGATTGACAATGTCACAGTCATCAGTCATTCGGTCGACACCAAAAGGTCAACATGCATTAGGTACAAAAGGTTGACAGGATCAAAATGTTAACATGACAGTGGTCAACACACAAATTAATCAACACACGGTCGAACTTGGATGTTTTTTAAAGGGGCATTCACTTACAAGGCAAAACCATGTCTTGTAAGTGATTGCCCCCTTAAAAAAATGTCCGAGTTTGGCCGACATGCCGCATGGCCGCCGAACTAGGTTGGCATTACATCACCATTGATCACTGGGCCTGCATAGGTCTGGCGTACTGTGCTAGATACATTGCACTATGTTTGGGGCAGACTATAGCCTGTTACATGCTAATTATGCATCCTTCATGGGCCGGCGACAATCACTCTAAAATCCAACATTCAGAAACCCCACTCCAAAAATTCTGCTTTTGCCCCTGATATTAAGTACCATGGCCTACAATGAAATAAACCTGTAGGGGTTTGCTCTCCCAACGCAGCCACTGGGCAAGCTAGGACCATATGTGCTCGCCATCAAAATGAGGATGTAGTCACATAACACTAGGGGAGTGTCCAGGACCATCTTAACAGCAGTGTAGGCCCCTGCCCATCCTTCAGCGGTAGGGGGTTCCGCGGGCGATAGGAGGTGTTCTATCTTCCGCTCAGCATGTAGGACCTGGAGCAGTAATTCTGCTACTTACTCCTTTACTGCACATATGGTGGGAGATGGGGCGGGAGGGAGAACACTAAACTGTAGAAGAGGGCATTGGGCTGAATGAAGGGTCCCTGTACATGACTTCCACGGTGGGAGGAGGTGTTTATTATGGGGAGGGTGGATAGTGGAGTGGGCTTAATAGTCTTCATTTTCTGGTGGGAGAGCAGCTTTCTTGACTGCAGATTTCTCCAGTTCCTGACAAAGATTGCTTAGCTGTTAATGGGATAAAAATCTAGAGAATCCCACCTTTCAGGAGATACTGGGAACTTGGGGGTCAGAGTTCAGAAGCCAGAGCAATCCACTGACAAAAATATAAAACTGCTTACCAGGCGTGTGGAGCTGGAAGGCTGATATCTCTGGTTCTGGACAAAGTAGAGACAATCTGCCAGTGTCCACTGAAAGGAGAGAGTCCCAGCTTTAGGAATTCAACATCAGAAAAACTCTAACTCAGACAGAACCAGAGATATCTGGCTGGGAATAGCAATTAACAGGCTCGGATAAGGACACCTGCTTTGAAGTCGGATATCCCCGGTTCCCCAGGGCCGATTTTAAAAAATCTGGTACCCTGGAAAAAGGGGAACCTTAGCTATCAGCCTAGGGCCATTATCCTCCTGGGGCCCTTGGGAAAGTGCCCATTGAGCCCATATGAAATGACGGCCCTGGTAGTGTCCAAATTTCCTAAAGACACATCAGCGTTGCTCCTGTGAGTGGGAGGAGTCTACTGCAGTCATGGTAATAGTGACAACAGTCCTGATTGTTCAGCCATCTGGACAGTCCCTCTGTAAATGTGTAAAAGGAAAGGTTCTCTGATTTATTAAACAATGAAACAGCTGTGCTGTACATATAGTATGTATGGAGGTTGAGTTCAGCATTCAGTTGAAGTCAGGATGTAAAGCATGTTGGTTGTAATTCCATGTGTGTGGTAGAAGTGACGGAATCTCCTAAGTCAATTACAGTGCCTCCCCTGACTTTTGTAGTAACCACATTTCCCTGCAATGGAGAAGTAACATGTGGTGATAACCCAGAGCAAGGCGGACTGTAATCTGAGGTGTTTTCCCATTACCGCCCTCTAACTAGATGCTGCTAGGTGGTTCATTTTAGGGAAAAGCATTTAGCTAATATTACAGCATGTTACAGAAATAGACAGTAACTAATAATATAGCATGATGCATACTCTAAATGCTACTTCAGGAGGAACTATGACAGTGGTATGGGTTCTGTACATCTTCTGATCTCTGGCACGTACTTTTCTTAAGCTTTAACCATAAGACAGTAGGGAGCTGTGGGTGAAGTTACTCATCACAGTGAGATATTCAAAATGTTTTTGCCTTGTCAAAAAATTACCAGTTGTTTAATCCGGTTGTGTTATTCAGGGTCTGATTCAGAGATGGAAAGCTATCCTCATCGCTTCTGCATCTTTGGACGCAGCCGTGATGAGAATGCTGCAGGCGGCGTCTGAGGACAAAAGATGTCCCCTCATAGCATCACTGATCCGAGTGCTGCGATGGTTGGAGCCTTTGGCCATCGGTGTAAGCCTCAGCTTACTCAGAATCAAGGGCGTAGCTGCCATAGGCATAGGCAGTGCAGCTGCTATGGGGCCCAGACTTTTTACTTGGGGCCTGCAATATATCTAGGTTTGTTGCATATGATTGATGGTTCTCCAGCCAATCAGCTCCTAACAGTCATGTGTTTGAAAAATGACAGCTGTGAGCTGTTTGGCTGGACACCATTTATCATACGCAACGAGTTACCCATCAACCATCGATGTTTTGAAATCATTGATGGTCTATGGCCGATGTTGAATACTTTTACCATAGATGGGAGAGAACCAGATGGTTTCCCGCCATCGATGGTACAGTGCTACTGAATTTCTTTATTTTTTTCTCTCAAAGTGTCAGGGCATGGAGCTTAGCTCCGCCACCTGACACCCATGAATCCACGCCACCGGGCTCTGATTGGCCCGCATGTCATTGCACAGTAATGCAGGATGACCATTGATGGGTAAAACCATTGATGGGTCTCTTCCAGATGGTTTTACACCATCGAGGTTATCCATCAATGGTACCATCAATGGTGACTATCGATGGATAACCCACCGATGGCCATCCTTAGTTTTAACAGTCATTGCATATGATAAAACTCATTGATATATCAGCCCAATAATATGTTCAGTTAAGCCATCTGGCAAAGTACTCATCCTTTGTCAGCCCCATAATGCCCCATAGGAGAGAAACGGGTTGGCCTGGTGTCAGTATTGGAGACTTTTTCATGGTGCCCACAATACATCTGTATTTTCATTCATTAGAGCCATGCCTCAAGGGACATTTCCTACACGTCTAACGTGTGTAATTAGGGCAGGTCAAACCCAGCCATTTCCTGTAATCTTCACTTAATGGTCAGCTCTTCTTTCCTCCCACACATTATTGAAATTGTCGTAACTTCCTTGACTTTCTTATTTCTCAGTCTGTGGTTCCAGGTACGTGCAGCAAAATTTCACTATTTGGCATTTTCAGAGAATCGCTGTGGTATAATAAGGCCAGTGTGAAACTAATGCATATTCTACTATGATAACACTAAATGAAAGAGGAAGAGTGAAAGTTTGATAAAGACTACTGAAGTTACACAAGACAGAATAACACCTTGATGCATCATCATCATCATCATCATCATCATTATCATCATCACAGTTTATTTGTGTGATGCAACAAATTCCACAGTCCACCAGCAAATCTTGGGAAGCATGCAAACAACTAAAAACACCAAAAACAGCAAAGAATGTGTGGGAAAATACAAATGAAAGTTGTAAGTTAAAAAAAAATCACAATAACAGTTACATACAAGAATGACAAAGAAGGTGTGGACAAGAGACGTACGGTAGAGAGGGCCCCGCTCATGTGCACTAGCAATCCCAGTGTCCCTCGATGCTCACACATGATCAGAAGGTCAGAAACCCGGAAGTCCTCTAATTATCGAGAAAGCTGTTATTTGCCTTTATAGCTGAAATTATATACCTTTTGTCCTACCTCCTTATCTCTTTCCAGTTCTCCTCCATTGTTCCACACCTCTAAACTGTAAATGCGCACAGGCAGGGCCCTCCACCTACATGTTCTCACCTTGCACTATCCATGTCTCCAGCGTACTCTCACTGAATCAGCAGCCCTTACCCCATCTGTATGCTCTCCCAGGGTCTCTGAGTGCAGAGTTATAAAGACCAGTAAGCAGCCATCCCCCCACAATCTTTCCTTCCCTGCCCCACCTAAACTGCTTCCAATCTTATTCTAAAATGAGCGCAGTTAGTTATTGAATGTACTGTTTGCTCCATGTTCCTGTTACGGCGCATGTTCTGTGTTCTAATTTTTGTCTTCTTTTGTCATTGTGTATCCAACTGTTACTTCTTGTACAATTCTAATCGGTTTGTATCGAATACTGACGGTCGGGATCCAAGTGGTCAGAGCGCTGACAGTGTAATCCCATCGGTCAGAAATCTAGACGTATCCCGGTGAGCATTGTAAGCCTAACCCCACCCCTAACCTATCCCTCCAGCAGCCTAACCCTAACCGTCCCCTCCCGCAGCTAACCTTTACTGTCCTCTCCCACAGCTAACCTTAACTGTCCTCTCCCGCAGCTAACCTTAACTGTCCTCTCCCGCAGCTAACCTTAACTGTCCTCTCCCGCAGCTAACCTTTACTGTCCTCTCCCACAGCTAACCTTAACTGTCCCCTCCCGCAGCCTAACCCTAACCATTACCCCCTCCTTGCGGCCTACCCCTAACATCCCACTAGTGCCTAAGCCCAGTACTTACCGTCGCAATCCATTGGGATTCTAACCATCGAGATTCTGCTGTTGCTATTCTGTGCATCAGGATTCCAACTACCGGGATCCTGACCGCATACCTTGTAATTTGCTTCCAAAAGTAAAGGTTTTCGTTTTTAAATAAAAAGTACCAGGAACCTATAAAGAGGTTTATAATAACAAGATCTCTCCAAATTACCATTGACGAGATCTTAGAAGCAATGAAAACTTTCAAACAAGCATCAGCGTTGGGCCCATCAGTACCAAGTACTGATGCTGGATTGAGAATTTTAATTGCTTCTGAGATCTCTTTAAAGGTAATTTCTTTATTGAGGGGTGCACTTTGCGAGCTGATCACTTGGGGAGCTGGCATGTGCGAAGGGTTTATTTGTGTTCAGAAATAAAAACAATATACAGTAATTATAAATTGCCCTCCATGTGTGATTGCATTGTACAGTCCGCGTTAAAAATTGGAGCATTACAAAAATTTCCATGGACAAATCTGTTAAACATGGGACTGTCCCAGGGGAGTTGAACCTATTCATCTGCTGTTCAGACTCCTTACGTGTGTGCAGACTCAGGGAGTCATTCCGACCCGTTCGCACGCTGCAGTTTTTTGCAGACGTGCGAACGGGTATGTCCTGCGCATGCGTGCGGGCCGCAATGCGCAGGCTCGTTGCTGCCTGGCGACGCCCGTCGTCAGGCAGTAATGAAATTAATGAAGAAAGCATTCGCAGCGGCGAGCGCTAGAAGATTGACAGGAAGAGGCCGGCCGGGAGTGTCAATTCACCATTTTGAAGGCGTGTCCGGGCGAACGCAGGCGTGTCCAGTCGTTTCCAGGGAGGGTTCCTGACGTCGGCTCCGAACAAGATCATCGCAGCGGCTGAGTAAGTCCTGAGCTGTGCAGAAACTGCACAAACTTTTGTTTGTGCAGCTCTCTGCACAAGCAAGCGCAGCCCTGCACAGCGAAACCCCCCTCCCCTGGCGGCGACTACCTGATCGCAGCAGTGCTAAAAGTAGCCTGCGAGCGATCAGATCGGAATGAGGGACTCAGTCCCTCATTCAGCAAAAGAAGAAGTGACTAATATACTGTACGATATACAATCGAAGACTTGCATTATACACCCATAGGGACCTTACAGGAAATTTCATTTATTTTTGTATTGCAGCTACATTAGAGGGATGCAAGTAGCAGAGCAGCACCCAATGAACTGTAATGGAAGCAGTTTATATGTTGATGGGTTACTTTTCTTTATTTGATTATTTTTTGTTAAAAAAAAAGTTGCACAGTAAATACAATCTCTTGTCTGTAGGGTTCTATTTATGAAGTCAAAATCATGTAGTAAAATTTGAGGCATCATTTTAGAATACTTGATATTCAACAATAGCGGAAAGCAAAATATAACAGAGATATATCCTGCATTCCGCTAAATAACATGGAAAACCACAGCCCCCACTATTCTCAAAATGTATTATGGCATTGGCTAATTTACCGACTTAGTTTTTCAGAGCCTGGCCCCGATAGCTAATGCCAATAGGCCACACTTTCCTTGTCATTTTAAAATCAGAATATTTAAATAATAAAAAAGTATTTTAAATGTTTTGGGTTTTTTTTTAATGGCAGATACTACAGTTCAGAATTCCCAGTTTTCTCTTTGACATTTGAAGTCAATGGGGGTAATTCCAAGTTGATCACAGCAGGAATTTTGTTAGCAGTTGGGAAAAACCATGGCCCTCATTCCGAGTTGATCGGTCGCAAGGCGAATTTAGCAGAGTTACACACGCTAAGCCGCCGCCTACTGGGAGTGAATCTTAGCTTCTTAAAATTGCGACCGATGTATTCGCAATATTGCGATTACTAACTACTTAGCAGTTTCAGAGTAGCTCCAGACTTACTCTGCCTGTGCGATCAGTTCAGTGCTTGTCCTTCCTGGTTGACGTCACAAACACACCCAGCGTTCGCCCAGGCACTCCCACCGTTTCTCCGGCCACTCCTGCGTTTTTTCCGGAAACGGAAGCGTTTTCAGCCACACGCCCCTGAAACGCCGTGTTTCCGCCCAGTAACACCCATTTCCTGTCAATCACATTACGATCGCCGGAGCGAAGAAAAAGCCGTGAGTAAAAATACTTTCTTCATAGTAAAGTTACTTGGCGCAGTCGCAGTGCGAACTTTGCGCATGCGTACTAAGCGGATTTTCACTGCGATGCGATGAAAAAGAACGAGCGAACAACTCGGAATGAGGGCCCATGTGCACTGCAGGGGAGGCAGATTTAACACGTGCAGAGAGAGTTAGATTTGGGTGGGGTGTGTTCAATCTGCAATCTAATTTGCAGTGTAAAATTAAAGCAGCCAGTATTTACCCTGCACAGAAATAAAATAACCCACCCAAATCTAACTCTCTCTGCACATGTTATATCTGCCTCCCCTGCAGTGCACATGGTTTTGCCCAACTGCTAACAAAATTCCTGCTGCGATCAAATTGGAATTACCCCCACTGTCTCAATTTAAGCTTCAACATGTTTCAGCTGGTTCACATATTTGCAAATTGGTCCAGGCATAAAAAGAAGCCATTTGACTTTTTCAATTTAAACTTTTTTAATCAATCTAAAATTCAAGAAATTCCCAATCAGTGAACCAATTTGAGAAATGATTTTTTGAGGATAAATTAGAAGGTTAGATACTAAGACAAAAAGTGAATGACAAATAATTCAATAAACTTCCAAGTAAACATTAAACTATAAAATTCACATCTTGAGGGGTATTCGGACTATAGAGCTACACTAAAAAGGTCTACAGTCTATAGGTCTACCACTAATGGTAGACATGAATTAGGTCGACAGGATCAAAAGGTGGACAGGATCAAAAGGTCAACGTAAAAAGAAGACAGGGTCAAAACATCGACATGACAATGGTCGACACACAAGGTAAAAACAAGTTAGTGTAGATCTAATAATCCACACTCTGATGAGGACCTGTGACCAGATCTAAAGAAATCAGAGGAAATATCTCAAGGCCCAGTTTTGGAATTCAACAGCCGTATACAAAGCCAGCAAATATCAGATAAACCTATGATTTGTGATTCATGTACAAATTTTTAAACTTCAGTTTTAATAAATTGTAAGTTTGATACGTCATAGGATTGAAATACACGGACGAGTCACATTATTACGACCACCTCCGACATATAGCTTCGGCAGCGCGTACATCATGTGTTGTGCTTTGGCTTGGTGCGTATATAAGGTGTACGATCTGCATCACGTATCACTCATTGCTGTCATGTGTAAAAAGGGCAATTTATCGGAGGTGCAAAAAGGGATGATTAACGGCTTTCGGGCCAAGGGTGGCAGTATTTCAAAATGAATCTGGGGGCTACCAGACGTGTGTCTAAAATGACAGTTCATCCCGTCTAGCTGCTGTCCGTGCTGCACACGGTGGTTAATCTGGTGATTAGCTGGTGGTCATTATAATGGGACTCAACTGTGTATATATATATATTAAATGTGTGCGTGCGTGTGCGTATGTGTATATATATATATATATATCTATATATATATATAGTAGAGATAGACAGATAGATATGTAAAAAGGGGGAGTGGCCTTGCAGGAAAAGACTACCTTAAACTCCAGTTTTGCAACCTGCACGCTCAGACATTTATCCTTCTTATAGTAATGTCCTTACACAATATGACACACACAATAATGCCCATTACACATTATTCCACACACCATAATGCCCATTACACATTATGCCACACACCGTAATGGCCATTACACAATGACACACACCATAAGGCCCATTACACATTATGCCACACACTGTAATACACAATATGCCACATGCAGTTATGCCCCGGACACCATGTTATGCCCCACACACAATAAAGCCCCTTACAAATTATGCCCCACAGTAAGGCTACTAATTACTTTTAAATCACTTGCTCATTATCAGGGGTCTCATGCTCTTTGTCAGGGGTTTCATGCTAATTGTCAGAGGATTCATGCTTGCTGCCAAGGATTTCTTGCTCATTGCCAGGGGTTTCATTCTCTGTGTTTCATGATCATTGCCAGGTGTTTCATGTCATGTTCGTTGTGAGGGGTCTCATGCTCATTGCCAGGGGTCTCATGCTCGTTGCCAAGGGTTTCATGACATGCTCGTTGCCAGTGGTCCCATCCTCGTTGTCATGGGTTTGCTGCTCATTGTCAGGGGTCTCCTGCTCATTGCCAGGGGTCTCATGCTCTTTGCCAAGGGTTTCATGCTCATTGTCAGGCGTTTCCTGCTCATTGTTAGGGGTCTCCTGCTCATTGCCAAGGGTTTCATGCTCATTGTCAGGGGTCTCATGCTCGTTGCCAAGGGTTTCATGCTCATTGTCAGGGGTTTCATGGGAGAAGATGCATTTCTGCATTTTCTCCTGGCAGCACCAGCATTCCCAATACTTCTGGGTACGCTATTTGCGCCTTCACTGACAGATGCTAGAGGTCAAGTATGCAAAAAACAATACATGTATTTTCACCCCTGGCATTGCGCGCGGTTTGGCCAAAGTGCAAGTTACTAGCTTTTTATTTTATTTTTTTCATCTACTGACAACTCAGACCATTAATAAAAAAAAAGCGTAGCAGGCATAGTGTAAGTGTGAATATGAAGGCATCAGAGTGCTTGTGTCAGAACAAGACTTCATCCTGTATAAATTGCTTAGTTAATCTTTGCAACACTTTATGCAACAATTTGTGAGCCTAGACCACAAAACACACAGCGTAGACACGTGCACCTGTAAGACCACAATCCTGGACCTTGCTGCTGGGGTGAGTGCTTTACAAGGGCATTTGGTGATATTTCTACATTTCCATATCTCCACTGTTTTTGTGACAGGTCAATCAAAATAATGATTAATCTATTTATGTGCAAAATAGAAATAAAAAAAACAATCGCTCTGATTGTGGGGATTTCTTTGCGTGCTCTGAGTCCCTGGTTCTGTCAGTCGGTTTCCTGTTGCTTCGGCTCTCTCTCTCTTTTTTGGCTGTGGGTTTCCCCTATCTCTTCACACTCTCCCTTCCCTCCCACCTTTTCTTCTGTGCTGTCTATAATATGGGTCACTTACACACTTCAGCCATTACTGCCTCTCAGTTCTTGCCATCTGTATCATCACTGACATTTCAGACACCATGACTGTGACATTACCCAGATGCACCTGGGGCTGGCAGAGCCTAACCACCAGGAGATACCTGTCAGCAGTCCTGTTGACCCTTTCTTGTGTTGCACCGCTTGTGGTAGGATCTCCAGTAAAGGTAAGATCTCTTGCCATTTGTTACATCCAAAACATAAGTTGTGAAGATAAATAGTTTGCTTCCAGCCATTATGCTGTCTGGGGAACCTTGTGGAAAGGTGTCCATCTCAACCGCTGGACCAACTACTATAAGTATTTGTACCTATGTGTTTTGCACCACGCGGTAATTCAATATCTATGACTCAGTCAAGCATTGGGTGCCTAAGCCTGGTGTATATAATAATATATGTACTTAGATGTTTTTAAACTAATGCATATACAAGGAATTAACCAGACAGGCAACAGTAGATATATTCTCTATGTATTATATAACTATGCCTATAGCCATATAGGCAAGAATTGTCTATTTCAGCTGGTAGAAATGGCAGGTTGAAATGGCTACTTAATACTCCCCCCCCCCCCTATTGAAAATACAGTCATTTGAAAATTGCTCAAGATATTTCTACTGCCTTCTGTTACGAATACAAGCATATTTTGAAGTTGTGCCTAACCTATCTACTTGTGAATTGGCGGGAATGTTTTTGCCATGAAGCACGTCTGGTGAAGGATGTACAGAGAAGCCACTTACTATAACATAATGCAAATATAGATTAATAAATATTAAAAATCCTTTGGTGCACTTGGCCACCAACCAAATAAATGGTATTAGGCCTTGGAGGAAGCTGGAGTAAATGGGTTAGATAGACAGAGAGGAGGTAGCCATTGGGTCATTAACAGACCAATCACGGCCTACTTACACTGTCTGAGGAACTGGGGTGGTTAGCTTTCGGAGGGTGTTTTATGTTAAGTATTGTTTCTTCCAAGAATGGGCTACATTGGTCAGCGAATGGACCAGCAATGGTCCTACAAGGGGAACAACTCAGCTGGCATGTACTATATCATGTTTAGAAAGATTTTAGACCTGACTCACACTTTCCCTCTACCTTCCGTATATACTGTATTACCAAGGGACTTGGCAGTCAGCCACCATGAGTCTTAATTTTTCAGATTGCATAGTAAGGTTGTAAAAATTCATCCATTTCCACCCTGCAATTGCCTTACTCCAGAGCAAGACAAAGCAAGACCCCAGTGTGGAAGTAACCAACCGAGCCTCACTGAAGGGAAAAATTTCTTCCATACCTCAGCTAGACCCTCGTTTGTCTAAGCTCTCATTATTAAATCCTTCTATTTCCTTTATTATAAAGGTTGCCTGTCTCTCGGCCCTCTTGAGTCCTCCTATGTCCTTCTTTCAGCCCAAACTTTTGCCCACATTCAAGCAGCTGTTTATACCATGGTAATATTCTCTGGGTCATGGATACTTATCCCTGGGATTCCTATATCAATGCGGTGGCACTCTACAAATGGATCATGGATAGTGCTGCAGAGAAGAGGAACATTCTAATCCCAGTTCTTAAACAGAAGGCAAAGCAAAAAGGAATTAAAGTGTTTATAAATCACCTTAGTGCTAGTAATAGGACTAAATAAAGAGCTGGAAGTAGTTGTCTTTCTTAGATGACTCTAAAGTGTGATTTTTGTTGGTGTGATAATAAGTATAATATGAATACTAATGTATGTACTGTACGTAACAGTAATATGTGACCTCGCTTATTGGTAGGGATCTCTGATAGGGTTTCTCTCCAGAAGCCCCAATTTCTGTGTCACCGTTGAGTCACTGTATTTTAAAATGCTAAATTTAATTTCCTTACGCAGGAAGAAACAAGAATATCTCCAGTGCACTCAACAAATCGAGGTATGAGCAAAGTCTGACTGGACTTACCCATTGACTGTACATCCATGCTACTTTCTTTCTCTTACGGTTCTCTGTATACCCTGCAAGCAATGTACTTGGTGGAATACAGTTGGGGTCATTTGCCAAGGACATACATAATGCAACACTGTGCTGTACACATACAATACATGCAGCGGGGTTTTTTTTTTAAGGAATCAAACCTGATGGGCATCTGACTACTTTGTTATTCCTTTTCCTGCCATTCTTTCTCTCTGTAGGACTGTCTTCCAACACTAGTCCCCTCCCCCTTTTGCCTCATTCTAATCTTGGTGGGCCACCTTTTCCCTCTCTTTGCCCTTTCTGCCTTCATGGGCTCCTCATTTTCTTCTATTTCTTTCAACACGTTTTCCCTCCACCAACACCATCTCCCCATCTCCTTCTACACCATCTCCCTCTATCATCCACTACTATGTCTCTGTCTCTCACAATCCACCAGAACCATCTGCCTTCCTCCACCAACATCATCTTTTCTCCCTATTCTATAACATCATCTCCCTCTATTCATACCAACACCATATCTCTCATATATCATTCTTGCAAAACCATTTCTCTCCTTGCTCCATCTAAAGCCATCTCTCTCCCTTTACAAATACCAGCTCCTTCTCCACTGACAGCATCTCTTTCCATCCACCAACAGCATCTCGCTTCCTTAACCAACACCAGCTCCCTTCCTCCCCCAACACCATCTCACTCTGTCTACCACCATCTCTCTCCCTCCACCAACACTATCTCCCTCCACCTAAACCATAGCATTCCCTCCACAAATAGCATCTTTCAGCATCCAACACTAATTCTCTCCATCTACCAACATCATCTCTCTCCATCCAAAAACACAATCTCTCCCTTTATCAATATCATATCTTCTTTCACCGACATCATCTCTTTCATCCATGAACACTATCTCTTTCCATCCGCCAATACCATCTCTTGAACCTTCACCAACAACATTTCCCTCTCTTTACCACCAATAAAATCTTCCTCACTCCACCAACACCATCTCTCTCCATCCACCAACACTATCTTTCTCCCTCCACCAACATCGTCTCCCTCCACCAACACTATCTCTTTCTATTCACCAACACTATCTCCCTCCCTCCACTAACACTGTCTCCCTCCCTCCACCAACACTATCTCTTTCCATCCACCAACACTATCTCTCTCCCTCCATCACCATCTCTCTCCCTCCACCAACACTATCTCTTTCCATCCACCAACACTATCTCTCTCCCACCACCAACATCATCTCCCTCCCTCCATTAACACTATCTGTTTCCATCCACCAACACTATCTCTCCCTCCACCAACACCATCTCCATCCCTCTACCAACACTATCTCTTTCCATCCACCAACACTATCTCTTTCCATCCACCAACACAATTTCTCTCTCTCTGCCAATACTATTTCTCTCCCTCCACCAACACCATTTCTCTCCCTCCACCAACACCATCTCTCTTCTTCCACCAACACCATCTCCCTCCTTCTACCAATACTATTTCTCTCCATCCACCAACACCATCTCCCTCCCTTTACCACCATCTTTGTTCCTCCATCAATACAATCTCCCTCATTCCACAACACCGTCTCCCTCCCTCCACCAACACTATCCCATTCCACAGCCACCATTTTTCTCCATCTGCCAGCACCATCACCCTCAATCCACCAGTACTGTCTCCCTACCTTCACCAATACCGCATCTCTCTCAACCCACCAATAGCATCTGCCTTCCTCCACCTCTAACATTTTACTCCCAATCCACCAACATCATCTCCTTCCCTTCCACCCTCCACGACCAACATGTCTCTCCTACAGTAATTCAACAATACCAGGTCTCTCCCTCCACCATCAACATATGCCTACCTGTAACACCTTCTTCCTACATCCACCAAACCCATTTCTCTCCCTCAACCAGTAATATAAACCTACCTCTAACCATCTACCTACTTTCGCCAACACCATCTCCCTCCAACATTTTCTTTCTACCAATCCAATAGTACTGTCCTAGTTTACTGTGATTCTGTGAATTGGTTCATGACATATACAAGTTATTCACTGGAAAAATGTAAATGCATAAGGGTCACATTATAATTCTTTTCTTAATGCCTAACATGATGCAGCCACTAGCCAGCTAATTCCCCTGGAAAAAAACAACTGTGTGAGGAAAAAAGATTCTATATTACAGAGCCCTCTTAGCCCTATCATCTTTTTTATTATTTCACTCAATGTACAAAGCCAAGGCGGAGGTTGGGTTTCCGTCCGGCGTTATTTCACCGGTTGCCGGGATTCCATCGTTGTTCTCCTGAATATCGGGATCCCGACAGCTGGCATTTTAACTACATCCCACAGCCCGTACCTTATCCCTTCTGCTTTCCCCAGTCATGCTTCATCATCGCCACTGAGGAACAGATGTATTAACCTGGAGAAGGCATAAGGAAGTGATAAACCAGTAATATGTGCAAGGTGATAAAGGCACCAGCCAATCAGATCCTAACTGTTAATTTACATCTTGGAGCTGATTGGCTGGTGCCTTTATCACCTTGCACATATCACTGGTTTATCACTTCCTTATGCCTTCTCCAGGTTAATACATCTGCCCCTCAGTCTGCTACTCAGTGTCCCTCCATAGAGATGAATCACCTGTATGTCAATGAATATTTCTACTTTAGGAAAGGTGTATTTAATTTATACCTGCAGACACAAGTCTTACATTTTTCCTGTGACTTTAGTTATTAATAACACTGTCCAGTCATGTTGCAGTATGTATGAATATTAAACTCATGTTTAAGCATGTTTAACTATTACACTGACACCAAACCTTCTAACTCTGGCCCAATCTCTCCTGTCATTGGCAGAGGGAGCACATGTTCTAGGCTTGGCCTCATTTACTACCAGAACCTAGTGACATTGACGTCTCAAAATCCATCTATTTTATTTCTACTGCACTTCTAATATATCTCTTATATTTTACAGGAGAGAGAGTCCAAGATGCGGAGAGGCCGGCGGCTCATTTTGAAGGTACAATCTGAATATCAGGAGATCACTTCCATATTGAAAGGCCAAAACATTAGCATTCAGATAAAATAAACTATCTAGTAAGAGATTTATAAAACCCTGAGATATAAATTGAAGCTTTTTGAGCTTCATGGCAAAGGCTGTGAATACTTATGTACATGTGATTTCTAAGATTTAATTTTTAATAAATTTGCAAAAATTTCAAAAAGAACTTTTTTTCACGTTGTCATTATGGGGTATTGTGTGTAGAATTTTGAGGGGAAAAAATTAATTTATTCCATTTTGGAATAAGGGCGGGATGTACTAACCTCTCCCTCAACGTTAACTGGCTTTCTCTGCGGCCATCTGTCTCATCCCCATCCTGGCACTGCTATTTGCTTCTCCCCCTCACTGCCGCGGGGGCATGCGCCGGTGAATACCAAGGCTCAGCGCGGCATCCACAAAGCTCAGTGCGGCATCCTGAGTGGCCGCGGCGGTGAAGGGGAGAACTAAACAGCAGCGCCAGGATGGGGAGGAGACAGGCGACCATGGCGGTTAGGGGGAGAAGCGTATAGCAGCGCCGGGACAGGGAGGAGACAGATGGCCGCGGAGAAAGAACGTTAATGCTGCAGGAGAGGTCAGTACATCCCGCCCTTATTCCGAAATGGAATAAATTCATTTTTTTTCCTCAAAATTTTACACACAATACCCATTAATGACCACGTGAAAAAACTTTTTTTGAAATTTTTTTTAAATTTATTAAAAAATAAAAAACTAAGAAATCACATGTACATAAGTATTCACAGCCTTTGCCATGAAGCTCAAAAAGCTTCACTTTATCTCTCTCAAGGTTTAATAAATCTCTTAACAATATGTGGAAAAAGTGAAGCGCTGTGAATACTTTCCGGATGCACTGTATGCCAAGCATTCCAGTAGATTGGGCCCCCTGCAGCTAACGCCATCTAAAGTCTTTGGGCTATACTTTGCAACAATCACCTGGAGAGGGTTCCCCCAGATTCCTCCCCAGCAATGGCCATTGCACATGGTCAGCGGGAGAGCACATGCACTGGAGTGTCGGCACTGAAGCGAACACATCACAGAGATGGGTTCCTTACAGAGACCCTGTCCCCTGCGGGTTCCGCTTCATACATCTGCCCGATGTAATTGCATCCTGCAATGTGATCTTGGGTGCTAACATCACCCAGAACGCACTGCATATGTGGTGATTGATAAATGACCCCCCCCAGATGAGTTATTATTTTGCTTGCTGACACAGGCTTTCAAATATGTTAATGTCAAAATGCAGCTTTTCTTACCCCTTAAAATCTTTCTCAATCTCAGTAAATAAAACATTTCTTTCAGCCGATTCAATCACCGAAGGATCCCTAAATTGGACCACCGGCGGAGACAACTCGTTCAGCCAAGGAGGTCTGGTGCTAACGGACAACAAGCTGTACATTCAGCGCACTGGCCTGTACTTCCTATACACTCAGGCCACCTTTGGAGGAGACCATTGCCCACCAGAAAGAGAGAATCTTCTTTCCCACAGTCTGATTCTGCACTCCAAAGAGCATGGGGAACCAATGCAGCTGCTCGATGCTCAGAAAACAGCTTGTGGGGAGCAACCAAGACCAACGTCTGCAAGCAGGCAACCTGGCGCTAAATGGAGGAAAACTATTTTCCAAGGAGCCGCCTTTAAGCTTAATAAAGGGGATTTCCTATACACTGTGACCAAGGGAAGTGACTATCTGAGGACGGATATGGGGGCCAACTACTTTGGGATATATGCTTTGTAATTCCGTAGCCTCTCCTTGTACCCATCTCTTTGCCGTAGGTTAACCTAAATATTAATTGAGATGGCCAGATCCAACCTTATTAGTTCAAATGCAAGCTGCATAGATGTATATTGACCCGCCCCTCTCTAGCAGTTGTGGAACTACACATTCCAGCATGCCCTGGCAGCCTTGTTTTATAACAACTGCAGCAGCGCAGCCTACATCTGAACTAACGGAATGGCACGGAACCCTGCAGAGACTGGGCATACATTGATAAACTTGTAACCATAATCCATACTTTCCAACTGTCCTGATTTTGGCGGGGTAGGTCAGGGTTCAGGGGACGGTGACAGTACATAACTTGTATTCCAGTCAGTGCAAGTGAGAGCCTTGTTCCTAGTGAAGACATGTCTAAGGTAAGGACTGCGCCATAGGAGCCAGCTCTGTGTATTCCTGAGCACGCCCCATTGTTTTCAATAATGTACAATGGGTAACGTAAGCCCACCAGTCATTTAACATTTTTGCTCCCATAGACAGCACTAGCGGTTGTCGCAACTAGGTGCCGCAACCTCTAATGAGCATTTCCTAGTGTATAGCTTCCGTTTATTCATATCCGGCAATTATCTGATAAGGAAAGTACAGTATAGACAGAGGCCACTGAGCAAACCCCACCTCACCCAAGATGCCCTTATAGAGGGCAGGGGAGGGGGTAGTCTTTCCCAAGCCATGCACAGATCAGACAATGCATACAGACCATCGTTACTTCCAACCTTTCTACCTTCTCCCATGTCTGTCCCTCACACCTGACCCTCCTCTGATCCCTACAATGTATGCAGGAAATCTTCTCTCATGCTGGCAATGTTCTATTTCACTCTGAATAATATTATATGAGCTTTTTGAAATATGAATGTTTAATTTCACAGATCTGTCTAACTGTAACTTATACTGTACCTAACCTCTATGGGGGACATTTACTATGCAGTGATAAGGGTGGAGAAGTGAGCCAGTGGAGAATTGCCCATGGCAACCAATCAACACTGAAATAACATCTATAATTTGCATACTACAAAATTATACAGAGCTGCTGGTTGGTGCATGGGCAACTTCTCCACTGGCTCACTTCTCCGCTCTTATCACTGCTTAGTAAATGTCCCCCTATTCACCTATCATGAACAGGTAAAGCGACCATGGTTTGTGTATCTGTTAGCATTGGACGCACCCCTGAGCGTGTCTCAGTAATACCCATTTCAGATCAGAATCCCGGGACCGACTCGGTTTTGAACACAGGTCCAACCCAGATGCGACCCGGCTCAGACCCCTTTCACACTGGTGGCTGGACCCCTGTTATTCCCTGGTCCAGCCGTTCACACTGGAACTGGCTCTTCAGTGACCGGGTTCTATATGGCTTTACAGTGGGCACTTGGAGATTAAGTAATCTCCAAGCACAAGTGCAGGCAGCCAATCCAGTGGTATATGGTACGACCCGGGTCTGACCATTCAGACTGCACCATGACCCAGGTCAGACCCTTGTCCAACCCTGGGTTAGATTGCCGGGTTGACCCGGGTTATTTTTCCTTCCACCTTTCAGACTGAGCCACAACCCAGATTATCATGGCAGTCTGAGAGTGGTGTAAGAACACAATTGTGCAAAATCCAATTGGTGTGGGTACACTTTGACACTAGATATTATGCAGTGTAGATAGATAAATAGATAGATTATGGATATGTAGATAGATAGATAGATAGATAGATAGATAGATAGATAGATAGACAGACAGATTATGAATATGTAGATAGATAGATAGATAGATAGATAGATAGATAGATAGATAGACAGACAGACAGACAGACAGACAGATTATGGATAGATAGATAGATAGATAGATAGATAGATAGATAGATAGATAGATAGATAGATAATGCATTTATGGATATGTAGATAGATAGATAGATAGATAGATAGATAGATAGATAGATAGATAGACAGACAGATTATGAATATGTAGATAGATAGATAGATAGATAGATAGATAGATAGACAGACAGACAGACAGACAGACAGACAGATTATGGATATGTAGATAGATAGATAGATAGATAGATAGATAGATAGATAGATAGATAGATAGATAGATAATGCATTTATGGATATGTAGATAGATAGATAGATAGATAGATAGATAGATAGATAGATAGATAGATTATGCATTTATGAATAGCCAAAATCATTTTTAACCAGTCTAGGGCAAAATTAGACAAAAGCAAATGTTAGTTGCTATAGGATACTACAGACAATATGCTATTTCCAATATATTGAACAAGCCTTAACATGGATAACATAGTACAAACAATTAAATTGTAATTCAAATTATATTTTTATATATTATTTATGAATCGAAAAAAGTGACCAATTAATTTTTAATAAACTAATGTAAATAAAATCTACATATATTTATTTAGCCTGTACTTGTACAAAAATCTCTTGTGTACACACTATTTTATGGATGGGATGCACTAAACCCAGTTGAATGTTTCATATATTTCTCTTTAATGCTGTTTACTTTGGAAATGTCCAGATAAATCTTTATTTATATAAATATTTAAAGTATAAGTTATCTTGTAATGTAATGTTGTCTTGGTCGCTATAGAAACAAGCAAGATCCAATATAAAGTATTTATAGTATATTTATATACTTCAGTTTTTTTCATGGAAATTGTTCTTGGAATCCAAGTTAGTTGAGACTTTAGTGATCTGGTTGAATGTGAGAACTAAGAAATAAATTGTGATGTTTTACCTCCTTTTACAGCAGATTATTATCTTGTTTTCATTCAACGCATAAAGGAAAATAGATAAGGTGGAGCGTATTATTTCTAACCTATTATAAATATAGAAATACTGGGTATTACCATACAGACAGAGGTAGGAGGGCCCTGCTTGCAATCTTACACTCTGTGCCTTACATTCATTCTTATAAGTGGTTGTGTGCTGTAGGATTAATTGATCACTTCATCCCACTTCAGAACAAATTAAAGCTACAGTATAGCATTGAGCAACACCCAAAAAATATATGAGGACAGTGAAAAAAAGTAGTCCCGGACAGGAGCTGCATTACCCCCTACCATGGCGAGATCTTCAGTGTTATGATGCTGCTGTTGGTCATGTGACCGCCGCGTCATCCCGACCTCTGGGGATGTCATATCGAACCCCCAGTCAGTGCCAGATTAAGGGCCATGTGGGACAGGTGGCTGAATACAGATGGGTCCACGGTTATCTTGACTAGGTTTCTGCGCCTAGGCACAACATGATTTATTAGCATAAACCCTTCATCTATTGTTCTCAGCTGCAATACAATGCAGAGAACAGTACAGCAGGGGATTAAGTCATTACAGCAGGGGATTAAGTCCGACTGGCCAGCCTCAGTTAATCCTATTAAAGGTCAAGATAAATGTGGACCCATCTGTATGTTCAAGGGACTATTATGAGAAGGGGAGGAGCTGTGACCAGTGCTGTGTGGGTGTGGACAGTGCTGAGTGGGTGTGGTTAGTGGGGTGTGGGGTGTAGCCATAGCCATGTAGGCGTGTACATCTCCTACACTATCAGCCACAATGTCTTTAAAAATATGTAAAAGTTTAAAAATTGCATCATTCTGTGAGGAATATAGATATAGATATTTTATTTCTTCTGATTTATGGACGACCATTTATTGGCTGGTCATGCTCATACTGCCAGGATGATGGGCCTAATTTTAGACGATGGCCTGTAGCTGTAACCCCACCCGCCCTATTGTTAATGTGGCCCTGGTCCCAGAAGATGGACACAGTTGGTATATAAGTAGTGACTAAGATGATAATCGTCCGAGTCACTGTGGAATTTATCACATATTTTAGGTGAATTAAAAAAGCACTGAAAATAATCACAAAAAAACAGCTGAGTGAGTAAATTGAAGTCAGCACGGCATACAGGATAGACAGAAGTTGCGTAATTTGATAAATCAAAAGCGAATGTGTGATACAGAAATAAGCATAACCTCCTTGTGCCACTAGAGGGAGCCAGCACAACACTGTCAATTTATTTTTGACAGCAAACAGGACAAAAGCAGGAAGGGAACATGATCTGACTGGCAAAGCTAAAACAAGCCTGTAACCAATCACATCCAGGTTTCAGGTGGCCACATTAGTGATGCCATCAACAGATGGATGCTTCATCCTTCTTACAAATGTGTGCTCATTTTCTTATATTTGGAAAAGTGCGGTGAACAACAAAAAGATTAACCTCAGAGGCAGAGTCCGAAAAAAGCCGCAGTTGGATCACTGGTATCTGGTGCATGTGGAGAGTATAGCAAACACTCTGACAAAGTCTGTTATGTCCTCTGCAGATACACCAACCGGGAATTAGTAACTATGTTGACACATAGGTGCTCACAACACTGCTGTCATCTTGATAAAGACGCAGCAGAGCGTCGAAACGCGTAGAAAACAGTGGTTTTATATCGGGGGGCCCGCCGATAAGGCTATACAAAGGGCATTCTGGTGGACCACGAGCGTCACCAAAATTGTCCAAATGCTGAGCTGGCTGAATACCCCCGGCAGGCTGTCAGTGATTACACAGCTGTTAGATGCCGGCTCCAGCGCATGCCTGTGTCTCCAGTTCTGCAGTACTGTGCGTGTGACCAGGTATGACACACGTGTGTGTGACGTCAGATGCTTAGAGAGAGGAGCCGGGATGTGCACAGAAAAAACATGAGGTCCAGGACCATTTCTTGGGGCAGGCGAGCAGTGCAACCGCACTAGGCGCCCGCCCCGGCACTAACTGTGGCGCCCTGCTTCCCCCTCCTATTTCTCCCCTAGTAACCCGCTCGGGGGGCGGAGTTTCACGGAATGACGCGGTTGCGTCGTTACGTCACGACGCAACCCTGTCACTCCGCGAAACTCCCCCCCCCGAGCGGAGTACAGAGGGGGATCCAAGTTAGGAAGAGGGAAAGGCCGGCGCGAGGAGTGACTGGTGAGGCGGGCCGAAGAGCGGTAATCGCCTCTGTAAGTATTCTCTCTTTCTCTTTCTCTCTCAATGTGTAAAATGGGGACACCTGCCGTAATGTGTGAAATGGGGACTCTTGCCTGCCATAGTGTGGGGATTTAATGTATCAAGGGCATTGCGGTGTGTGGCATAATATGGTGCAGGGGGCATTACTGTGTGGGGCTTAATTTGGTAGAATTTTTTTTTCCTGTGGTGGTCGTGATCTGTTGGAGCACGGTCAAAAACTGGATTGTGAGGTAGTCTTTTCAGATGAGGCCACACCCATTTAGATGAGGCCACGCCCCCTTCCGGGTGCGCGCGCATGTTTTTTTTGTTATCTAGGTGTGTGTGTGTGTGTGTGTGTGGGGGGGGGGGCACATTTTTTTATGTCATGGGGGGGCGCATTTTTAAATCTCGCACTGGGAGCCAAATTGGCTAGAAACAGCCCTGATGAGGTCTTCCAGTGTACAAATTCCAATCAGGCGGAAGAGGGGGATGGGGGGGGTGGGGGGGTGGACAGTGTTATTTAAAGTACAGTGTGTAACATCTGCCTGCTACAGTCATGTCTGGGGAGGAGGCTACACACTGACTGGTGATATATCATTATGCTATAATAGTCTATTTTAAGTACTATCGTGTATGGTAGATGATATTACAATCAGTCGGGCACTGTTATTTAATCAAGGGGTGTAATAATGAGTATTATAAGGTATTGGTGCCTGCATTTTATATCAGTGCCCCCCACTGATTGTAGCACGTCCCATCCCCTATTTGCAGGTCCCTTATATCCTTTATAATATCCAGTATTGCACCCCTCAGTCGGTGACTGTGGTGACTATATATCGGTGCCTTTAATGTGACTCACTCCATTATACGTGGTCTGACAGCGAACTCGCCACCATGAAGTAGCGGATTTACCACTAGGCAATCAAAGCAGCCGCAAGGGCCCGGGGGGTCCCAGGGGGCTCGCCGACAGATCATGGGAGTCGGGAGGGCATTTCTTCTTTCTATCTGAGTGCTGGGCTGGCTGATTACTCCTGGCAGACGGTCAGTGACTATAGATAGCTGCCAGGTGCCAGTTGCCTGCACCCGCCTGTGCGCAGTGCCTACAGTGTGATTACAAGGGAAGCATGGATGGTGTAATGTAATGGTTAGCATTACTGCCTCACAGTACTCAGGTCATGGATTCAATTCCCGCCATGGCCCTAACTGTGTGGAGTTTGTATATTCTCCCCGATCTTACATGGGTTTCCTCCGGGTACTCCGGTTTCTGCCCACAATCCAAAAATACACTTATCGTTTAATTGGCTCCCAACAAAATTAACCCTCGCATGAATGTGTGTGTATGTACATGTGGTAGGGAATATATATTGTGTGTGAAAGAAGCGCTACTAGAGGGGGGAACTGGGGTCATATCTACTGGGGGGCAAACCAACTGGAGGCATAACTACTGGGGGAATATCTACTGGGGGCACAACAACTGGGGGCATATCTACTGGGGGCACACAAACTGGGGGCATATCTACTGGGGGCACACCAACTGGGGGCATATCTATAGGGGGCATAACTAAGATGGCATTAGGGGCATATCTACTGGGGGGCAAGCAAACTGGGGGCATAACTACTGGGGGCACACCAAATGGGGGCATAACTATGAGGGGGAAACATACTGGGGCACACCAACTGGGGGCAAACCAAAAGGGGGCATAACTACTGGGCGCTAACCAACTGGGGATACACCAACTGGGGGCATATCTACTGGGGGCACACCAACTGGGGGCATATCTACTGGGGGCAAACCAACTGGGGGCATATCTGCAGGGGGCATTACTACGATGGCATTAGGGGCATATCTACTGGGGGGGGGCAAGTTAACTGGGGGCATAACTATTGGGGGCACACCAAATGGGGGCATAACTATGAGGGGAAAACATACTGGGGCAAACCAACTGGGGGCAAACCAAAAGGGGGCATAACTACTGGGGGCAAACCAACTGGGGACACACCAACTGGGGGCCTATCTACTGAGGGCAGACCTACAGGGCCCATAACTACAGAGGCATTTGGGGAAAACATACTGGAGGCATAACTACTGGGGCCACACCAACTGGGGGCATAACTACTTGGGGCACACCAACTGGGGGCATAACTACTGGGGGCACACCAACTGGGGGCATAACTACTAGGGGCACACCAACTGGGGGCATAACTACTGGGGGCACACCAACTGGGGGCATAACTATGGGAACATTGGGGGCAAACTAACTAGGGGCATAACTACAGGGGGGCATATCTACAGGGGGCATATCTACTGGGGACATAACTACAGGGGCATTACTACTAGGGGCAATACTAATGAGAGCATTGCATAGGGGGCACTTAATAAGGGGCATCACTCCTGGGGACATAAGGGGCACTACTACTGGGGGCACTGAATAAGGGGCACCAATACTATGGGCTCTACATAAGGAGCACTACACAGAGGTGGAACTACCATTGGTGCAGCAGGTGCATTGCACTGGGGCCTCTGAGGACTAAGGGGCCCACTGCTGCCCAGACCAGCAATTAGTAATTCTCTGGCATCCATGCAGACCATTTTGAGCAATGTCGGATGAATGGCCCAGTGCAGAGAGTGTGTGGGCCTTAATGCCTGAGAGATCTGCCCCAAACCTTAGGAAGGCAGGACTGACCTTGTGTGTGCCGGGCTGATGGAGGAGTCCTGCCACCTATCAGCGCTGATGATCACAGCCACTTACTGCCTCTAATTAACAGCTGTACATTATTTCTGATTAACTGCTGTCTGTGAATTAAAGGCAGCTCACAACTGGTGAATCTGGCACTGACAGACTCTGCCTGATCGAGTGCCACACTGAGGAAAGCACAAGGAGCGGGGGCCCCTGTCACAGACAGAGCAGAGGCCACTTTGTCCCTGCCCCCACCAAGGTACATGCCCCATGTTCTTCACACCACACAGGACATTGTGCTTGTACCCCTGTCAATTACTGCCTCCCCCTGTCACCCTCTGCCTACCCCTGCATTTTGCTGTCACCCTCTGCCTCCCCTTGCCTTACATTGTCACCACCAACCTTGTCCTGTCACCCACTGCTGTGTTGCATATTGTCAACTTGGGTTGGGATGGAGGAGGGGGTCCAAATTATATTTTTGCACCTGGGCCCACCACTCACACGTTCCACCACTGGCACTACAACTGTGGGCACTACCACTACAGTGGGTATTGCATAAGGGGCACTACTGCTATGGGCATTATGTGTATTTGGGGTGCTACTACCGTGGGCTTTGTGTATAAGGGGCACTAATATGTGTCATAACATCAATAAGGAACACTAATATGTGGTATAATGTGAATAAGATTGTGCTACTGTGCGGCATAATTTGAATTGGGGATACTATTGGGTGACCATGCCCACTTTCTTTTTGAGGCAACGCCCCTTTTTGGGGCACACGCAATCCCTTTAATTTGCTAGCATTGGTGGGGGGAGAGGGCTGTGAGTTCCACTTTAAGCACTGGGCAGTAGTATTAAGCCAGGACAAGACATAAAGAAGTGATAGTGAATAGTGGGGTCCATCCTCAGCACTCCACTGAAACTGCCCTCATGAAAGTATGCAATGACCTCCTTGTTGCTAAATCCAGGGGCCACTACTCTCTGCTTATTCTCCTTGACCTCTCTGCTGCTTTTGACACTGTAGACCACCCTCTCCTCCTGCAAATCCTTTACTCACTTGGTTTGCGTGATGCTGTTCTCTCCTGGCTGTCCTCCTACCTTTCTGACCATTCCTTCTCTGTCTCCTCACATGACTCCCCGTCCCCCCCACTTCCCCTACCAGTAGGTGTCCCCCAAGGTTCTGTTCTTGGGCCTCTCCTTTTCTCTCTCTACACATCCTCATTAGGTGAGGTCATTAGCTCTTTTGACTTAAAGTATCATCTCTACACTGACGATACTCAAATCTACCTTTCCTCCCTTGACCTCTCCCCTGCTCTCCTCACTCGTATCTCCAACTGTCTGTCTGCTATCTCCTCCTGGATGTCCCAGCGCTTTCTTAAACTTAACATGTCTAAGACTGAGCTGATCATCTTCCCTCCCTCCTACATAACCTCACCTCCCACAATTTCAGTATTCATTTATGGCACAACTATCTCCTCTAGCCCCCAAGTGTGATGTCTTGGAGTAATCTTTGACTCCTCCCTCGCCTTCAAACCACACATTTAGTACCTCTCACAAACCTGCCATTTCCATCTCAAAAACATCTCCAGGTTCAGACCCTTTCTCACCCAGGACACTACTAAGACCCTCATCCACTCACTGGTCATCTCCAGATTGGACTACTGCAATCTCCTCCTATCTGGCCTCCCTCAAAAATGCCTCTCTACACTCCAATCTATCCTCAATGCTGCTGCCCGTCTCATCTTCCTCACCAAACGCACTACGTCCACATCCCCTCTCTTGCAGGACCTTCACTGGCTACCCTTCCCATTCAGAATCCAATTCAAGCTTTTCACACTCACCTACAAAGCCCTCACCCACTCTTCTCCCTCTTATATCTCTGACCTTATCTCTCTTTACATACCAACCCATCCTCATCGCTCTGCTAATGCACGCCGTCTCTCCTGCCAACTGATTACCTCCTCCCACTCCTACCTACAAGATTTTGCACATGCTGCTCCCTATCTCTGGAATGCTCTACCTCTCCCCATCCGACTCTCCACCTCTCTACAAAACTTCAAACGGGCTCTCAAGACCCACTTCTTCACCAAACCCAGCCAACTCTCCTTCTAACCCTCTTGTCTATGCTCACTGTCTACCACTTCTGTGTCACCCTGGTCTGTTAGCACCTCACCTTTCAGACTGTAAGCTCGCAAGAGCAGGGCCTTCTTTCCCCACGTGCTTTTCCTTCTCTTACTTACACTGTCTTATACTCCATACTCCCTTTGATGGCACCTAACCCCGGGTTTTCTATACCTGTCCTATATTGTCTTGTACTGTAAGTGCTGTTTTCTTGTTTGCTCATTTGATTATGTACTGTGTAATGGGCGCTGCGGATCCCTTGTGGCGCCATATAAATAATAATAATAATAATAATAAAGTGGTGATAAGTGCAAGGTGATAACGTACCAGCCAATCAGCTAATAACTATCAATGCACATATTGGAGCTGATTGGTTGATGCGTTATCACCTTGCACTTATCACTGTGTTATCCCCCATCCAGAGTAACACCCCAGACCAATATCTCTAATCTTGTTGACAACACCACCATCTCCCCCGTTCCCCAACTCCACTGCTTGGGCGTCACTCTTGACTCCTCCCTCTCCTTTGCACCCCACATCAAAGCTCTGACACAATCCTGTCGGTTCCAGCTACGCAACATTGCTCGTATCAGGCCATATCTCTCCCAGAGTGCAACTAAACTTATCATCCACTCACTGGTCATCTCACGACTCGACTACAGCAATGTTCTCCTCACTGGCCTCACTCGTTTCCCTCCAATCTGTCCTGAACTTTGCAGCTAGGCTTATCTTCCTCTCCCGTCGCAGCACATCTGCCACTCTCCTTCAACAAAATATGCACTGGCTGCCATTCCCCTACAGAATCCTCAAACTCCTCACCCTCACATGCAAGGCCATCTCTAATTCCACTGCTCCCTACATCTCCAAACTCCTCTCCCTTCATACTCCCTCCCGCCCCCTACGATCGACCAATGACCGTCGCCTCTCCCCCGCCCTGGTCACTGCTTCCCATGCTCAAATTCAAGACTATGCCCGTGCTGCACCCCTTCAGTGGAACGCGCTCCCCCGCTCCATTAGACTCTCCCTGACCTTGCAAAGCTTCAAACGGGCACTAAAAACCCACCTATTCATCAAAGCATACCCTTCCGATGTATAACCTAGTCCTGAGGCCGCTCCTCCATCCCCCTGCTTCATGCCTTGAACACCTCTGCTTTGCTTACATACTGCCATCAGGCTACCTCCCGCTTGCTGGCACCTCATGTCATCTGTCTGTCGCCCCTTCCCACTAGATTGTTAGCTCTTCAGAGCAGGGTCCTCTTTCCTCTTGTTATCTAAGCCCTCGTCTCGACACATTTCACTCGCAGCTCTCCCCTACTCAGTGACCATCTTTACCCACTTTTTCTCCTGCTGGTAAAGGCTCATCTCCATCTATGACCACTAGCCCCAAGTAGTACGCTGATCACTCCCTCGCTACTTACATCTTAGCTGTATTATGTCTTGAGAATTGTGGTGCTCTTTGTTACCTGTACTCTATTTTTGTTATTTATTTACTGTAATGCTAAGTTTGTGTCCCTGTACTGTCCTTTGTACGGCGCTACGAAACACTTGTGGCGCCTTATAAATAAAATGTAATAATAATAATAGTCACTTCTTTATGCCTTCTCCAGGCTTAATACATCTGCCCCATTTCTTAAATAATTATTATTTGGGAAGACCACATGACCATTGTCAGATAGTATTCTGCCATACAAGTCCTGCCACTGCTGGTGCTGGCAAACAGAACAGAGACATGCCGGAGCCTGCTAGTACTGTAACACTGCGCAGAAACATTTATTCCAACACTAGCTGTTCTACCCGTTCTTCGCACGGGAGTTTCTGATTTTCACGATTGTACATATAAATGAGTGTTAAAAATGTGGTAAATAAAATATACAGAGATGTAAATTTGAGACGTCTTAATGTAAGTAAATACTAATCCATGGACTAGTTTATTCCAAATCACTTTACAAACACGTTATATACATATGAATGAAACAATACATAAAAGACAATATATGTGCAAATTTGCATATACTATTTACTAAACAGCCCTTGCCCTTTACTCCAATCAATTAAAAGTTCAAATCATCCACAAAAGCTGGCAATCTAATCCACTGTGTTACTTATTTTGTTTCTGTATTTTAAACTGTATCATCAATATTCCTTTAGTGAAAACAACGGCAAATTCTTTAGACCAAAGTAGTTCTATTGTATCAAGTTTTGTGTGATCACATGCTTTCTTGAAACAAAATAGCAGGGGGAGAGTGCTGTGTTAGATCGATGCCCACAGCTGTGTTACAATGGTTAGTTCTAAAACCAAGTTAGTGAAGGGACCTCTGACGTCACTGGGGAGGAGCCAAATCACCAGGGGGAGGAGCCATGCCCGAACAGGGTACCCGAAATGTACGCTCGCCATGCTTCGGGCTCGGTGGCTCGTTCCGCTCCGCCCGCCGCCGAGTTACTAAAGATAGTAGTTAGAGGCGTGGATACTAGAAGAACTATCCCGCTGGCGTAGCTCCTCCCCCTGTTGTCGTGGTTCCTCCCCCTGACATCAGAGGTCCTTTCTCCAACTTCGATCTAGCATCTACCTTGTTACGACCCACGCTAGTTGCAGCCGCACTGTGCAATGCTGAATACTCATGGCCGCAATTGTTCTTATCTAAACAGGGTACGGACCTCCTTAGCCAGGTCACACATATGCTTGAGCCCCAATTTGAAGCAGCTCACCGGCAGATTTGTATTCCAAAGGGTAAAAGGATAAAACACAATGGAATTTCTCCGGGCAGCGGTTTCGTCAGAGGATATTGAATATGCTTTGCTGCCTGGAGAAACTACATTGGGTTTTATCCTTTTACCCTTTGGAATACAAATCTGTCGGTGAGCTGCTTCAAATTGGGGATCAAGCATATGTGTGACCTGGCTAAGGAGGTCCGTACCCTGTTTAGATAAGAACAATTGCGGCCGTGTGTATTCAGCATTGCACAGTGCGGATGCAACTAGCGTGGGTCGTAGCACATCTAACACAGCGCTCTCCCCCTGCTATTTTGTTTCAATAAAGCATGTGATCACACAAAACTTGATACAATAGAACTACTTCGGTTTAAAGCATTTGCCGTTGTTTCCACTAAAGGAATTGTGATGATACAGTTTAAAATACAGAAACAAAATAAGTAACACAGTGGATTAGATTGCCAGCTTTTGTGGATGATTTGAACTTTTAATTGATTGGAGTAAAAGGCAAGGGCTATTTAGTAAATAGTAAATGCAAATTTGCACATATATTCTCTTTTATGTATTGTTTCATTCATATGTATATAATTTGTTTTTAAAGTGATTTGGAATAAAATAACCTTTGTTATTGTACTCCCTTGATAAGCAATTTATCTTCTTTATATGGATTTGGTTATTGGTAGAACAGTACTACCTGTGAGAGATGCAGTTTATTGGTTTTTATTAACTAATCAAGCAGTTTTTGGTGGTTGTAGGTGTTTTATGCAAGCGCTGGGATTATTATTAATCCATGGTTCTTGGTGTTAACCGAGGAGCACCCGTAGCAGATACGGTAAAAGTAACAGGACCATTTTTGTAGTTTATTAAATTCTACACACTGGAGGTGCAATCCAAATTTTGATCCGATTATTCATTTGGATGTTATTGTTCACGCAACGCAAGCCACGCATCGGTAATGACGTCATTATGTCAACACTCTTTTCATCCCCTTAGGGGAGGCTTATTAAATTTCTAATTACGTACTTTTTCCTATTTCCCAGCTGAAGAATATCTATGTTACATATCAGCTTCCTAACATATCGGGAAGTAAGAGAATTATTGATGAGTGAGTGAGTGAGTGAACGAGAGCTTTCGCATTTATATATATAAATAAATGAAAATAATGTTTATGTTTAGGTACATAATAAAAAACAAGGGGGTTTTATGGGCAGTGATATAATATATCACTGTACTGAAGCATAATTACTACTTTCAGGCAACTGTGATATTGTCCCAAAGTGTTCACAGTGAGCCGCATAGTGTGAAACTTAGCCCACAGTTTGTTATTTCAACACTAGATGGCAGCAGGAGCAAATAGTTTGGACACAGGCCATACCGCTGACTATACTTACATGACAATAGAGATGTGTGCCGAGTTTTGCTTTTGGTTTTGTATCTGTATTAATTTCGTGTTTTGGTTCTAATGTTGCAAAACCACCCTCACATGTTTTGGTTTTGGTTTTTGAACATGTCAACACTCTTTTCATCTCCTTAGGGGAAGGTTTATTAAATTTCTAATTACGTACTTTTCCTATTTCCCACCTGAAGAATACCTATGTTACATATCAGTTTCCTAACATATCGGGAAGTAAGAGAATTATTGATGAGTGAGTGAGTAAGTGAGTGAACGAGAGCTTTCGCATTTATATATATAAATAAATGAAAATAATGTTTATGTTTAGGTACATAATGAAAAACAATGGGGCTTTATGGGCACTGATATAATATATCACTGTACTGAAGCATAATTACTACTTTCAGGCAACTGTGATATTGGGGGTCATTCCGAGTTGTTCGCTCGCAAGCTGCTTTTTGCAGCTTTGCACACGCTAAGCCGCCGCCTACTGGGAGTGAATCTTAGCTTATCAAAATTGCGAACGAAAGATTCGCAATATTGCGAAAAGACTTCTCTGTGCAGTTTCTGAGTAGCTCGAGACTTACTCTTCCAGTGCGATCAGTTCAGTGCTTGTCGTTCCTGGTTTGACGTCACAAACACACCCAGCGTTCGCCCAGACACTCCCCCGTTTTTCCAGCCACTCCCGCATTTTTCCCAGAAACGGTAGCGTTTTTTCGCACACTCCCATAAAACGGCCAGTTTCCGCCCAGAAACACCCACTTCCTGTCAATCACATTACGATCACCAGAACGAAGAAAAAACCTCGTAATGCCGTGAGTAAAATTCCTAACTGCATAGCAAATTTACTTGGCGCAGTCGCACTGCGGACATTGCGCATGAGCATCAGCGACTAATCGCTCCGTTGCGAGAAAAAAATAACGAGCGAACAACTCGGAATGACCCCCATAGTGTGAAACTTGGCCCACAGTTTGTTATTTCAACACTAGATGGCAGCAGGAGCAAATAGTTTGGACACAGGCCATACCGCAGACTATACTTACATGACAATAGAGATGTGTGCCGAGTTTTGCTTTTGGTTTTGTATCTGTATTCATTTTGTGTTTTGGTTCTAATGTTGCAAAACCACCCTCACATGTTTTGGTTTTAGTTTTTGAACATGTCAACACTCTTTTCATCTCCTTAGGGGAAGGTTTATTAAATTTCAAATTACGTACTTTTCCTATTTCCCACCTGAAGAATACCTATGTTACATATCAGTTTCCTAACATATCGGGAAGTAAGAGAATTATTGATGAGTGAGTAAGTAAGTGAGTGAACGAGAGCTTTCGCATTTATATATATAAATAAATGAAAATAATGTTTATGTTTAGGTACATAATAAAAAACAAGGGGGCTTTATGAGCAGTGATATAATATATCACTGTACTGAAGCATAATTACTACTTTCAGGCAACTGTGATATTGTCCCAAAGTGTTCACAGTGAGCCGCATAGTGTGAAACTTAGCCCACAGTTTGTTATTTCAACACTAGATGGCAGCAGGAGCAAATAGTTTGGACACAGGCCATACCGCTGACTATACATAGATGACAATAGAGATGTGTGCCGAGTTTTGCTTTTGGTTTTGTATCTGTATTAATTTCGTGTTTTGGTTCTAATGTTGCAAAACCACCCTCACATGTTTTGGTTTTAGTTTTTGAACATGTCAACACTCTTTTCATCTCCTTAGGGGGAGGTTTATTACATTTCTAATTACGTACTTTTCCTATTTCCCACCTGAAGAATACCTATGTTACATATCAGTTTCCTAACATATCGGGAAGTAAGAGAATTATTAATGAGTGAGTGAGTAAGTGAGTGAACGAGAGCTTTCGCATTTATATATATAAATAAATGAAAATAATGTTTATGTTTAGGTCAGGGCCGTCTTTTTGTATGGGCTCAATGGGCTCTTGCCCAAGGGCCCCAGGAGTGTAAGGGCCCTAGGCTGATAGCTGAGGGTCCCCTCTTTCCAGGGGTACCAGATTTCTGAAAATCGGCCCTGGGGAACCGGAGCTATCCAACTTCAAAGCAGTGGTCCCCATCCAAGCCTGTTAATTGTTCTTCCCAGCCAGATATCTCGGGTTCTGTCTGACTTAGAGTATTTCTGAGGATATAATTCAAAAGCTGTGACTCTCCCCTTCCAGCGGACACTGGCAGCTTGTGTCTACTATACCCCATACTTACCTACTTTGCTGCCTCCTCCTCCGGGAGGAGGCAGCGTTGTAGGTGAATGGGGGCGTGGCCGGCAGCAGGACGGGTGGTTCGGGGGCGTGGCCAGCAGCAGGATGGGCGGTCCGGGGGCGTTGCATCAGGGTCGCGTCATCGTGACTCCACCCCCCGCTGTGCTGTGCCGAGAAACGAGGCGCTGCATAGCGGGGGGCGGAGCTACGATGACGCAATTCAGCGCGAATTGCGTCATCGGACCCCCTCGGCCCGTCTACTTGTTCACTGCTGCGGGCGGCCGAGGGGGAAAGCGGGAGGCTTGCCCACCTTTCCGGGGGGCCGGGAGGGTCACCCGATTTTCGGGAGCCTCCCGGCCATTCCGGGAGGGTAGGCAAGTATGCTATACCCAGAACCAGAGATATCAGCCTTCCAGCAGATGGTCCCTGCTCCATCTCCACGCACCTGGTATGCAGTTTTATATATTCGTTGGTGGATTACTCTGGCTCCTGAACTCTGATCTCCAAGTCCCCAGTATCTCCTGAAAGGAGGGACTCTAGTTTTTTTATCCTGTTATAGCTAAGAAATCTATTTCCAGGAAATGGAGATATCTGCAGGAAAGCAAGCTGCCCTCCCACCAGAAAATGATGAATATTAAGACCACTCCACTATCCACCCCTCCCCTGTGTATTAAACACCCCCTACCACCCTGGAAGTCATGTACCGGGGCCCCTCCATTCCGCACAATGTCCCCTTCTACAGTTTAGTGTTCTCCTTCCCGCCCCATTTGTGCAGTAAAGGAGTAATTAGCAGAAATTGTTTCTCCAGGTCCTACATGCTGAGCGAAAGATAGAACACACCCTACCCACCGCGGGACATCAAAGCTACCACTGATAGCTCACCCCACCCCTACCGCTGATGGGTGGGTTGGGGCCTCAGTGCATTGCTGTGCCGGGATCAGTATTAAATGTCACCGGCGGTCGAAATACCGACGCCGGAATCCCGACCACACAATCCCGACAGGGGTGGCGAGCGGAACTCCCTCTATGGGTGTCGTGGACACGAACGGAGGGAGAATATGTCGGGATTGTGGCGGTCGGGATTCCGGCGTCGGTATTTTGACCGCCGGGATTCCGGCCGGCGGCATCTTGACCGCATCCCGCTGTGCCCAGTGGCCTACACTGCTGTTAAGACAGCTCTGGTTTAGGTACATAATGAAAAACAATGGGGCTTTATGGGCACTGATATAATATATCACTGTACTGAAGCATAATTACTACTTTCAGGCAACTGTGATATTGTCCCAAAGTGTCTTTGGTTTTTGATAATTTTTTTAAAGCAAAAATCATCTAAAATCATGTACAGTAATTTGGGCCTGTTTTGTTCCTCAATAACATTAATTTCCAGTCATTTCCAGAAAAGTTTTAACCACCTCACAGCTCACAATATTCTTCAGCAATATTGGCCAAAGGCTGTCTGGCTAAATAAAACAACAGAGCAGCGGTACAAACACACGGCATGTGTCCTGTTTAAAATGTGTTGTAGATTGATAATGTATTAGAGCTATAGTATAACAAATAAAAATGTCTATGCAAAAAAGACTGCCCCAATGCCCCCCAAAACATAGCCCATTCTGAAAAGAGAAGAGGTACAAGATAGCATTGTCCTTTGTCCCTCATATCCACCCTTATACTAAGTAATTATAATGGAAATGTAAAGTTTAACAAACCAAGTACTTCAGCGGCAGGGACTGCCACTGAAGTGCTTGGTTTGACTGGGCCTCCAAAAAACAATTTTTTTTAAGGACTACCTCCGATTATTAATGAAGAGGTTGATAATGAGGGTGTTAATTACAAATTATTATAATTTACTCAAATACATTTTATGAACTCACCACA